>NW_027412549.1:19361544-19961544 GCF_025532065.1 Leptinotarsa decemlineata
ACAATTCAATAAACAAATCACGTAAAAAATTCATATCTTATGTTAATAACTGCCATTGTTTAATGTGAAAACAGACATAGATATATATATATATATATATATATATATATATATATATATATATATATATATATATATATATATATATATATATATATATATCAATTGAAAAAAAAAAAGTATCAACAATTTTCAGCTATTTCATTTTGTAATAGTTATAAAAATCATAATTAACAAATTAATAAATGTTTATGACATTTTATCGCAGGATCTTATAAGGTATATATATCAAAAGGGCTCCACGAAGTTTTAAATTTATAGGCCAATTATTAATACCTTTTATCCCATTATTTATGCCAACGGAGATTGGGAAAAAATGTGTTAGTTAACAATTGAACAACTTTTCGAAAAATATTGATTTAAAAAATATTGAAGAAACTTTTTTTCTACGGGACTCGATTCATTCAAGTGTTAAGAAGATACTAGATTTTTTCCACTTTTTAAATGACATTTTATGTTATAAAAAAATTATTTATTTCGATAAACTCTCTTTAGCGGCAGCGCGCGCATGTCGTAACAACCGCGCGGAACGTCAAATTGAAATTATAAATAATGGAGATAGAGTTTCGAGAGTCAGGACTTTTTTATCGAAAATTTCCTCCTCTTTAACGAGCTTTTTTTAAAATTGCTTAAATATTAATATTGTTTGAGTTATTAACGAAAAACTAAATACCATTTTTTCAAATCTTATTTTGTTAATATCAATTGCAATTTTTTACCTGCACCAAAATCCTTCGAAAACATTTTTCTAGAGGTGATTCTGAATCGAATGAGCTATTGCTCATATTTTTAGGACCTTTATCTCTATTTTTCATGTTTTTGAACTTGTTGATTAGACTATTCTACCACTCGTAAACATTTCAAATGTTTTTGAGCACTCAATTCAATTTTCTTCACAAAACTTGAATTAGTTGAATCAGCCCAAAGAAAATTTGAATTGAATGCAACTTTGATTCCATGTTGAGTCGTGTAACTGTCAGATCGCTGCCTAATTCCAAATGAGGCTTGGTTGTTTGAAAGTGTTGCCTTTGATTTGGCACATAGAAGGTGAGTACGTACAACTCAAGTCTGTCGAATATGTAGCCACATTTGGTGTACGACAAGGATCAAACCTAGGACCCCTACTGTTCAATATATTCATTAATGATATCGGAGGTTAAATTGATGTCAATTTTCTTTTATACGCAGATGACTTAAAACTCACAATACAACATGTTTGCGAACGCCTCGCCCTACATACATACAAAAGACTTCGAAAAAGTTTCAACATGAAATTACTTCATTTCACTTTTCACTTCGATCTAGGTTGGAATATGCATCTGTTGTGTGGAATCCCTAATATCAGGTTCATATAGATCAACTAAAAGTCCTACAGAGGCGCTTCCTAAAAGATATGTCTAGTAAACTTTAAAGCACGTATTCTACTATTGGAATACCCTATTATGAATTGCTTAGAACTCACCATTGCGTAAATATTATTCATTTCTTTTTTTATTCAAATTAAAAAAAAAGTATCACACTTACTTTGCTATACCCCTCCGTCATATATTAAATGTAATCCTCGTTTACAATACCAATTTTTAAGTCTGGGGATGAAAAACTTGTAACTAATTATAGACCTATAACACTCAAACAATTTTGAAAAAACTTTGGAAAAAATGTATAAAAAAAAGAGTGGTGCATTTCTTAGAAAATAATAATTTTTTTCTCAATGTCAATTTGGTTTCAGAGAAAACAGGTCCACTGAAAAACCCATCTTCGAGGTAGTTAATTTAGTTAACAATTCTTTTCAAAATCAAGACAAAACTATCACTGTTTTTTTAGATTTAGCTAAGGCCTTTGACACGGTGGATCACAAAATACTTCTTCAGCGTTTACATGATTCAGGTATAAGACGAGTAGCGTTAAACAGCTTTGAGGATTATTTGTCTAATAGGATTCATAGAGTTGAAATAAATGATGTAATTAGTGAACCTCTATTAATAACCAGGAGCTTACCTCAAGGAACGGCTATCTTATTTCTGATACACATAAATAATATTTTTTCAGTGAGGGACTTCGAAGGTAATAAAACTTCTTTTGCGGATGATACAGCATTAACTTTTGTCGGGAACACATAGGAAGAAGCTCATAGAAAGGCGGAGGTAGGTATTAATATAATTTTCCACTGCATTCTCCTCGACAAAGAAGGATCAGCCCACTATTACAGAGATTAAAATCCATAAACTTACTCGCCAAAACGATAGACTCTCTTGCACTTGTCCCTTCATAGAAAAAACTGATTCAATAAAATACTCAGAGGTCCTAGTGGATCAGTGCCTTCGTTGGAATGATCATACTGACTATACGGTGAAAATATTGCGTATGCTCACCTACAAATTTTATCAACCCAGAAGTATAGTCAGTAGAAAAATGTTGCTTACAGTATATGATGCCCTGGCCGAGTCCATTTCACGGTATTGTCTAATAATATGGGGAGGAATATTCAAATCTTCCTCACATTTTTTAGAAATGTTCCAAAACTCACTCATAAAAATTATGTTCAGAAAGAATAAATGCTATAATACCCAAGCATTATATGAAGAGAGTGGAATATATAGTGTAAGAAAATTGTATACTTTCCGTTGTATATTATGGACAGCCAGTGTTACGAGTACATTTGTTCAGAATATATATATATATATATATATATATATATATATATATATATATATATATATATATATATATATATATATATTATATATATATATATATATATATATATATATATATATATATATATGTTTGATTTAAGAAATATATAAATTTGTTAATTGCCAAAAGAGAAAATTCCTTAATTCTACGAAAGTCCTAAATTTACACCGAACAACGAACTGTTCAATATAGAAACACCGAACAAATGTGGTAATTGTCAGTTTATGAATTGTAGGTCACTGTAATTCGGCAGATTCCAATTTCTGGATTTGATTTCAAGTACTTGTTATTGTCTTATTCAGTTCGTAGGTCTTCTCATTAATATATGCATATATTGTTTATAAATGGTTTAAGTAAATACCTTACTTTCCTCCAACGCTGGTGTGTGTATGGTGTGATATTTCTGTGAAGCTGGAACTCGTGGATTTCTTACTCGACTTGGCTGGACAGGTAGGTTTTTTCACTAACTTTATTATTGCTAATCAGTATTCACTACTATTCAGTTTAATTCTTAATTCATGTACTTTATATAATTCAAATTTTACGGAGAGAAAATTTTAGCGTGGCGTCTCTTTCGTTGCCTCAAGAAGAATCTCCCGTTGATAAAACAATTGAAAATCTATCTCGTTCCCCTAGTTACCATCTATCAATTTTCACATATACAAATTTTCAAATTCTTTTTCAGGAAAATTTTTTATTGTACTAATTTAACATTGGCTCTTAAATTTAGATACATTTTCCTTTTATAGTTTCGTACAAAAATAGTTAACCTCACTTTTATGTAAATATAAATATTTTTCATAAGCATCACTTCATGTCATTTTCTAAGGAAGTCATTCACAATAATGAATTTTGAATTTCACATCATTCCTAAATAATAACAATTAGTTTATCATGCCTTTTTCGTTTTTTTATCACAGATATTAATTTAATTTTATCTGACATTTCTTTCTAACCTATATCGGTTGTCAGTTTTTTGTATTTTGCTGCGTTTCAATGTAAGAATGTTAATATTTGAATTTCCCACTCTTATTTGCCATACACTGTTGTATTTCGAGTCTTTTCATAACAATATATATATATATATATATATATATATATATATATATATATATATATATATATATATATATATATATATATATATATATATATATCTATATATATATATATATATATATATATATATATACATATATATATATATCTATATATATATATATATATATATATATATATATATATATATATATATATATATATATATATATATATATATATATATATATATATTGCAAAGGTTCCACGATTCCGACTCAGACTCACTCACAATCAAAAATTTATTACATACATTGGGCCAAAACTCTACAATTTTTTACCGCCGTCACTAAAATGTATCAGAAGTTATACTGAATTAAAAATAGAATTGAAAACATTTATCAATCACAACTACCACAGATTGGAAACAATACTGGATAGTTGACTGATTTACCATACTGCAATCACTCAATACAATGTCACAAGCTGTTGTTTCTGAATCTTCTTTCGTATTTGATGCTCTTGTTATGCTAAAAGACTGCTCATCATGTTGGTCGTTCTTCTAGGACTTCCCAGAACTAACTAGTAGGTTCATCTTAGTTTGTAAATGTAATGGATTCGTGGCTGTAACACAAGCTTGGCTTAGGTAGCCACGATCCTTCATAGATGTAATTTATAGTTCTGTAAAATAAGTTGTGATGGTTTATATTTTATATTAATCTGAACTGAATAAATTTTGATTCGATTTGATTTGACATATTTGTAAATGCCACTGTTTTTCCCTATTCTGTAATTGGGTTCACCCTGTAGAATAGTATATAAAATAAATAAATAAATATAATAATAAATTTTTTTTGTTTTCAACATTTGGTTTTCTACATATGAAGAATCAATATACAACATACCCCAAAAAATTGCTTTGGTAAAAGTTGTTCTATGTTTTATACCAATTGAATCAGACTATCTTTACTACTATGAACACAAAAAATATTTCAACAAATATTTATTACGCGTCTTAACTAAAAATTTGTTCACAGTACATCGGTATACTTTTCATCATAATTCTTCACGTTTTGTCGCCCAGTCTTCAGTAATCATCACCCCTGCCTTATGGCCAATCATCATGGTGGCGGCTTGAGTATTCCCGCTGACTATTTTTGGCATTATACTCGCGTCCACCACCCTCAAATTTCTGAAACCATGCACCTTCAGCCTACTATTCACCACCGATGTGCCATCATTTTCGGGGCCCATTTTGCAAGTACCAACCGGGTGGTATACTGTCGTGGCGAGGTGTCTCATAGCACATTTCCAATATTCGTCTGAACGGAACTTCAGTTCGTCACATTTTGGAAGATTGGGTTTCACAAATTTCGGATTGTGTTTTTTGAATGGAGCTGATTCTACGAGTTTTTCTGCGAACCTGTTGAGAAAACAAAATTAAAATTAATGAGTGATAAAATGCGAGAATACCGAAGTGTTGAAATTCATTTCACGAATTGAATTCACTGTAGAAATAGAACAAAACAATAGTAATAATAATAATGATAATAATAACGTAACGCAGGACTCGATACAATATAAGCGTAACCTCTCCATGGCCTGGATCGATTACCGTAAGGCATTTGATACAATTTCGCATGAGCTCATCTTGCATTTGCTCAGATGCCTTGCGGTACCCGACAACATAGTGAGATGCATTGAACAACTGATACCACTTTGGCGAACTCGCATCACCATAACATCTGGTCAAGCAAGAGTCCAAACAGGGTGGGTCACTTTCAGAAGGGGTGTATTTCAGGGTGATTCCCTCAGTCCCCTTCTATTCTGCATCTCACTATTGCCATTATCCGTTGCGCTCAGAAACACTCGAGGGTATAACTGTGCCACCCCTGGAAACCGGAGGCACAAGGTCACTCATTTGTTTTATATGGATGATCTTAAACTTTATGCCTCTGGAGAGAAGGATCTCAATCAGTTCTTGAGGGTGGTGGAAGAGTACACGCATGCTATCGGTATGAAATTCGGTATAGACAAATGTGCAATGGTCCATCTCAAAACAGGACGATGCGGGGACTACGGAGAGGATGTGCAGCTCATAGATGGAAGCAACTTACACCATCCGGATGCCGGAGAGACGTATACTTACCTCGGGGTGGAACAACGCCACTCACAAGAGGTAATTGCAGTGAAAAACTCTCTCCGAGGCAAGTATCAGCACAAACTTCGACAGATCTGGTCATCGAAACTGTCGGGGAAGAACAAAGTAGCTGCAACAAATATGCTTGCCGTTCCAATCGTACTCTACTCGTTTGGAGTAGTGAAGTGGACCCGTGAGGAGCTGTATCAACTCGACGTACGGACCCGAAAAATGATGCATCTCTATAGGAGTTTGCATCCCAAATCGTCCGTTCCAAGGTTGTACTTCCCCCGACAACAGGGAGGTCGTAGACTTTTGAGTTTGGAGTGTCTACATGACAGAATGGTACTGGATACAGCCTGTAAAGTCGTCAGGAGTTCGGATCCCCTTCTCTGCATGGTCCGTGACCATGAGAGAGCAGGAATTGTAGCATTTCTCCTTAGGGCAGCTGCTCGAGCAGCTGATGAACTCGGTATAGTTTTCGACTCTGAACGAGGTGACTACAACTCTGTCACCGAGTTGGAACCCGTTCAGCAAAAAGCTCAGATAAAAGCCGCAGAGATCACCTTACTTCTGCGGAGACACAGGGATAAGCCAATGCATGGGGTCTTCTTCAACAATATTGAAGACCTTGGCTTATCAAAGCGCCTGACGTTCGCTTTTCTCAGGTCGAGTGGGCTGAAGTCGGAAACTGAGGGGTTCATCATGGCTTGCCAGGATGGTGTCTTCAACACCTTAGTCTACCGCAGTCGCGTGATGGGTATAGAGGTTCCTGACACAAGGTGCAGGGCCTGCCGCGAGGCGCCCGAGACCCTAATGCACTTATCAGCATGTCCAGCATATGCGGTCTCGGCCTATATCCATCGACATAACGCGGCCCTAAGAGTGCTATATTACCATCTACGGCACTCTTACAGTATTGACGAGACACCGGTGTTGCCCTACGCTCCAAGGGATATTGAATCCGTTGTGGGGAACGAGAAGTGCCGAATTTATTGTAACTATTCGTTCCCCACCCTCAGGCTCATACAAGCTAATAAGCCTGATGTAGTCCTTCTCGACCACCAGACCAAAACGATATTTGTCGTGGAGTTTTCAGCTCCTGGCGAGACGAATATCGTCAGAAAAGATGAGAAAAAACGGATAAAATATCGAGATTTTCTCTTCGAACTCCGCAGACTCTATCCAGGTCACTCTGTCAAGATGGTCGTTCTGATTATTGGAGTCCTTGGTGGAATGATGTCTTCTCTACTCTCGAATCTCAAAATCATACCGGCTTGCCGCACTAAGGCAGAAATCTTAGCCGCACAGATGCAGAAGGCTGTCATTCTTGGCTCACTGCGTTTGCTCAGGGCACATGATTCTCGGACCCAATGATCACTTACCCCACGGTGTGGGGAGTGGTCATTGGTTGATTATGCTGGAGCGCCCTCCCGAATATATTGGGGCTTCGGGGGATAGGGCCTGACCAGCGCACACTACGGTGAAAAATAATAATAATAATGAATATACTTTATTGTCCAAAGAAAAGTTCTTATTGACAAAGCTTTCGTGAATATTTTGAGAAAGAAAAAACACAGTCAAGTGCATGAAATTAGAATATAAGCTAGTAGATTGATAAAAATATCTAGAGTTCTACCATAATAATAAAAATAAAAATTTTGAAAGTCGCATTTTCTGAAAAACATTGTATTACAATATAAATGCAATATAAACAAATATAAACAAAAAATAATATATCTATATGAATATATGAACATATAATATATTTATATAGACATATATACTACACAGCAATTGGCCGGTTATTTTCTATAAGTGACATCTTACCAGATTTGTGTATAGGAGTTACAATAGCACGTTTCCATCGTGATAGAAACTTGTTTTGTCTCAATGAAAGATTGTATGTATAAATCAACGGTTCTTGGAGGAACTCCGAACAACCTTTTATAATATAAAGTGGGATATTATCTACACCAGCACATTTTTTGGGCTTAAGTTTTTTCAATGCTATAAAATAATCAGTTACTGTTACTTCGTCGAATGAAAAATCGGATTTTTCTTCAGCAGCGATGTTAAAGTTGTATTGGGCCGTTTGCTTGCAATATACAGATTCAAAATATTTACCAAAGCTATTTGGAACCTCAGCGCCGCTGAGTTTCATACTATTGTATTCAAAAACCGAAGACGGGGAAGAATTTTTTTGTATACGTCCAAAATGTGCTGGTGTCAGTTTCAAAAGCATTTTCAATACCATTGATGTAGTTATCAAAACCCTGTTTTATCAAGCGTTTAAGGTGGCTACTTTCAGTGTTATATAAGGTCTTATAATTGTTTGATGAATGTTTAATAAATTGTTTTATGTCTTTAGTAAACAATATGAGGTATTTATTTCTTTTTTTGGAACGACTGTGTCTAAAACCTTATATAATTCTTAATAGAAAAAATCAACAGCAATATCAACCTCATTCAATTGAAATAATGGTGTCCAGTCAATACTTTGAATAGATTGAGTCAATCTGTGAAAATCACATAATTGAAAATTATAATATTTTACTGATTCGGTATCACGAGTTTTTCTAATGATCTCATCTGTAGCGAATATTTCAATATATAAGGCAGGATGGTTAATATCGTCCTCTAAAAGCGGAAAGGCTGACTTCGACACATAAAAACAATGATATGAATGACCTATATTACCATATACTTTCTAAAAAATGTTTTCTATTTGCGGACGATACCAAAAACATAAAATTGCCCAAAGGATTTAAATTTTTAAACCGGCGTGAAATGAGTTCAGTGAATATTAAAGAGGTTTGATATTTGATTCTTACCTTTGATCAGTAAATAATTGTATTGAAGGGTTTTGAAAAGTCTCACCAGGAGTGGCATTCTGGATTCCCGGTTACAGACAAAAAATAGTTTGTTGAACATATTTTGGAGGAAAAAAGAATCCCCAGGTTATCTACGCTTAACAGTAGGACTTCTGACTGGCCACTGTCAACTAAGGAAACACCTCCACAATATGGGGCTAGTAGACACACCTCTATGCAGGATTTGTGAAGATAGAACTGTCAGGCATGTTCTATGCAAATGTCCGGAGTTATCGCCAATAAGAGAGTGTGTGTTCGGCGAGTCTACACCTGCCGATATAAGGAAGATTTCTCCCAGAGATCTGTCGACCTTCCTAGAGAGGACAGGATGGACGATGATCTAGAGGACAACTCCTTGGGAGGATGTACAATGTGTTACATGTGGCCTAAGTGCTGTGAGCCTACACTCACCCTCCCTACTCAACAGATACAGAAATACAAATACTCTACGAGTAAAACTCTCAACTAACTGAACTAGCGAGGCGAGATATATGGGACAACCCACCTTGATTATCTCTCAGGGGGAAAGATTATAGTAATCAGTGAAAATGAAAAGTATACAATTTCAAATATGATGTGTGTACGCCAAAAGAAAATAACAATCAGATTTTACATTAGTTGAACGCCCCCACTTAGATCAAACACAAAAGTCGCTGGTACCATTACACCAGCACTAGCACCAGCAAAATTATGAGTAGACGAGTGATGAGAAATGGTTATTTCTCTTTTCTTTTCTGAACTGTGTGGGTAATCGCAACATCTGTTGTTACTGGAGTGATAGCAAGCGCTCACGCACATAATACCCACATAATATGTAGGCAGACATTCCTGGAAATTTTCTTCTAGCTAGATTTAATCCAAAATGCTTTCGATGCAGTTCTCACTTCTATCAGAGAGAATTATCCTACATACTTTGAAAATAAAATGTTGTTTGAACAAGACGATGCTTTTCTCCATTACTCATAAAATGTTCCTTATTATCAAAACGACAGGAGATCGCTGTATAGGACGAAAATTGAGTGCACTCGTCGGTTACCCGACTTGAGTTCTATAGATTTCTTGTGAGGGGTTTTAGGCTTATTTAGTTTTTCTTTACATTTTTCTACGACACCGATATGGTCTTCTGTACTAGTTTGTATAGGTACTTTGTGCTCAGCATGCTTCTAACAGAAACCAGCTTTAACACGAATCTATCAAAGGATAATCCCAGGATATTTATTCGGAATATGCATATTAGGTTAGGTTAGGTCTGAAGTGAGTGGGTCTATTGGACCCTCCATCGCAACCCGCAAGGGTTTTTTGTGGCTCACACCTATTCACACTCATCTAAATAAACCCAGCTTCTTAACGAAGCCGATTAGTTTGTATGGTGAGTGGTATTTCCGGTCAGATGGCGAGAGTACGGATCTGCCGAACCCTAAAACCCTGATTCGGTCCCCAGCGGGGCAGGCACAAAGTATATGCTCTGCTGTTTCATAATTTTCCAAACAGAGGCGACACACACTGTCTTCCAACAGTCCAAGTCTCTGAATATGATGATTCAAATGACAGTGACCAGTAAGAAGGCCTGTTAGACATCGTAGTTCATCCCTACTGTAGTCCAACAACTGTTTGGTTCCAAGCTTCGAAGGGTGGATAATTGCCTTGGAGTGAGTCAATCCTGGAAGATTTTCCCAGAAGTCCATAAATCTTCTTGCCATCCAGATGTTCAATGTTTGTTTGGCAAAGCCCAAAGCGATGCCAATGACAGGGTTCTGGTCCGATCAAGCCTCCTTTGCAAGAGAATCAGCTGCTTCATTACTTTCCAGGCCACATGGCCAACAATCCAGCCCAGATCAATCTGTTAAGTCTTCCTATCGAGGAGAGTCATTTTTGGCAATTTGCAACCAATTTAGACGTTGCTCGGTAGGAGCCAAGAGCTTCCAACGCCGCTTGATTGTCCGAGAATATTTTCATTAGGTTTGTTCTGGTTTTCAGTTTGTACTGTTTCGAATCGTCCAAAATCAGTGAGTTAGTTGTGGACTGAAAAGGTTAACGCGACAAAATGTTCAGTATACAGTTAGGTAACTGTTTTCTGACTGTTTGGAACAGTCCGAGCAGAGAACCAGAACAAGCCTATTGACATGTTGAGGTTGGATTTATTCAATCTCTCCGCACACAATTCAATAGCGTAAATTTCCGCTTGAAATACAGTCGCATAAACTCCTAGGCAGGTAGATATCTCTGTCCTGGGTCTGTGACTAAAAACACCTGCAGCAGAACCGGAAGGTGTTTTTGATCCATCTGTGGACCAACAACTATCTACTCTTGATATTTGCTTCTCCCGGAGGATACAGTCATCTCTACTCGGGAAATATTCATATTAGATTCATTTAGTTATTTGTACCTATAGACATTCTACTGTCAATCGTTTCCACTTTCAATACTCACCTTATCCCTGTTAATAGAACATCAATATCCTCTTCTTCGGTAAAGTATCCTGATTGGATTATAGGCTTCTCGAAAGGATCGTCAGTTCTTAGCAAAATTTCTCCCTTAGATTTTGGTGAAAGAAGAGTGGGAACAATTTCTAACATTGGATGTTTTTGGTTATACTCAGACTTACTCTTAGCAACGTCCTCATTATAACCCATAGCTTTACTCACTGTTGGTAACAAATACGTATCACCAGGTGGATACAGCAAGTGATGATACTGGATATTGGGGTATATTGAATCGTTTCTTGTATTGACAAATCCCAGCAGATTTGTTAGCGCGATTCCAGCTAAGTCTCCTGATCTGTGCACTAAATATTCGTAAATATTGTCTATGAGATTCAAGTGCTTTTGGGTTTTGATAGCGTTTTGGTCCAATGTCAAAATGACACCTAAAAATACCACATGATCTTGAAGATTCTTTCCCACCGGCAAGTGTTCAATGACATCAATTCCCATCGCTTCTAGATGTTTTTTTGGTCCTACACCAGAAAGCATGAGAAGTTGGGGAGAATTTACGGCACCTGCACATACTATTATTTCCTTCTTCGCGTATAATTTCAATGTTTTACTTCCTATTGCAACCTCAACTCCTTTTGCAATTCTTGATTTTTTATCGATGATAACTTTTTTCACGAAAGATTGAAGGGCTACTAATAGATTGCTCCTTTCTTTAACAGATCCGAGGAATGCTTTCGCTGAATTAGCTCTTATTCCATGCGATATACTATTCACTATGTTCATGTAACCTAAAGGATTCAGGGGATTCTCTTCTGGAATTGTCTGGTAGTTATGCAGTTCTGCTGCTTCTCTTATAGTGTCTGCTATTGGCACTCCTGCGAAAAAAAAACAGTTTATCTAAAATAACCTTCAAGTATATACGGTCTTAAATAATAATAATAATAATCTTCATTTCAAAGAGTGTTTTACACAAATCGGCGAAAAACAAAAAAATGAAACAGTGTCAATTTTCATAATTCTTAAATCTAATATCTAATAAGAATAATTCAGAAAGTCTTCTACATTATATGGTTCTACTTCAGTGAGGAAGGATTTAACATTTGCTTTAAATTTGTTGATGTTGTTCAAGGTTTTAATGTTCTCTGGTAGTCTATCAAAAAGTCGTATAGAGGCATAAGAGGGATGTTTTTCAGTTGCTACTAATCTATGTATTGGATAAGATATGTTACTACAATTACGTGTTTGATAATTATGAAGGTCCACACACTTGATATTTCTTGATATTTCATTTTAAATAAACATCTTATTGTTCTTTTCTGAATGGTAAATGAATGAGTCATGTGACTGTTCGATCCCCAAAACATAATCCCAAATCTTAGTGATGCTTCAAAATTTGCAATATATATAATTTTTAATGAGTAATCATTCAGATATTTACTTACTACTCTTAAACTGTAAGATAAGTTATTTAATTTTTTTAGATTTCTATATGGATATTCCACTGCAAATGCTCATTTAAAAATACTCCCAAAAATTTTGAATTTTTTTCTAATTTCATTTCGCTACCAGACAATTGTACACTACTTGGTGTATCTATTTTTTGTTGTTGAGTTCGAAACAAAATATTATTTTCATGGGGTGATTTTTTGTAATATTTTACGCAGAAAAGTTTTTATGAACGAATGCTCTAAACGTCATGGTTTCGAAGATATGAGGATTTGTGGACATCTCATAAACTACTGAAGACGGAAGCGCAAAGGTTAGAAATATGAATTTTGCGGTACAGAAATGGAGGTAAGAAAAGAGTTTCTTTGAAGTATCAACTCATTCATGATATTATCACAAGTTTTATCCGTTTTAATGTCATGCGTTTTGGAGCTCCATATCTCAATGAATATTTAATATGTTGTGTATATACTGATCAAAAGAGAAGTTTGTACTCTATACATTGATGCTGTTATTTTTTTCCAAATTTCAATTGTTTGTCTCTTGAACCAAAGCGCTGCCAAAAAAGGCAGGAAAATTGACCAGGCATTTGACAATGATAGTGTTAATGAATGCACCAGGACGAGGATTTGAGGACCTTGGTGAAGACTGACCCATCACAAACGGTGTGTGGGATGGCGGAAGAACTTGACGCCAACTCCTATCTGTCCTGAATTTCTCCTGTTGTCGTAGAGCAGGGGTCGGTAAGTAGCTTTAGGTGGGGTCCGGTTACCGTGGTAAAATTTTAACGGGGTCCAGAAAAAAACAAATAATAATAATAAATTGATGGATGTAGCCGTTACTACGTGGTAGGAAATCATAATGGAAAGAAAAATGAAAATTTCTGTTTTTTTTACCACTTTTATTTGTAACTTACGTTACTGCAGTTTCGTCCTATACGGACATTTTCAAACTTATACAATAAACTAACAATGATTCATTACATTCGCCATTTTATAATGGGTGTTTTTTATAGAGGTACAGAACTTTAAGTTGGCATTACTTTTCAATTTGGCGACCGATTTAACAGCTGTCAAGTGATTTATTCTTAGTTTGGTTTGGCAATTCATCATGAATAGACTCACGCCTGAACAACGCTTGCAAATAGTGCAATTTTATTTCGAAAATAATGGTTCTGTGCGGAAAACGTATCGCGCACTACGTCCATTTTATCGTCGACAAAATCGTTCATCAGAGCAGTTAATTCGATTAACCATGGAACGTTTTCGCACCACGTTTACTCTTATTGATAACTCCCATCCTCAGAGACGCCGTACGATGCGTACAGAAGAAGCTCTTGCTGCTGTACAGCGTAGCATTGAGGAAGACCCGGAGGAGTCCATCCGCCATCGAGCACAGGAATGGATCTGTATCCATCCACTTTATGGAAGATTTTGCGGAAAGATCTTGGTTTGCGTGCTTACAAAATCCAACTCGTGCAAAAATTGAAGCCAAACGATCATCAAGTAAGGCGTAGATTCGTCGAATGGGCCCAAAACGAGATTACCGTTGTTCCCAATTTTCATAAGCAAATTTTGTTTAGCGATGAAGCGCACTTCTGGTTGAATGGCTACGTCAACAAACAAAACTGTCGCATTTGGAGTAAAGGTAATCCTCAAGTGTATGTCAAAACACCGTTACATCCACAAAAACTGACTGTTTGGTGCGCTTTATGGGCTGGTGGAATCATTGGTCCATACTTTTTCAAAAACGATGGTGGCCAGAACGTTACAGTCAATGGTGATCGGTATAGAGCCATGATTACTAACTTTTCCATTCCTGAATTGAATAACCATGATGTCCAGGAGATGTGGTTTCAACAAGACGGTGCAACATGCCACACAGCTCGTGCCATAATAGATTTATTGAAAGACACGTTTGGTGACCGCCTAATTTCACGTTTTGGACCTGTGAATTGGCCTCCAAGATCTTGTGATTTAACACCGCTAGACTACTTTCTGTGGGGCTATGTAAAGTAATTGATCTATGCGGATAAGCCACAAACGCTTGACCATTTGGAAGACAACATTCGCCGTGTTATTGCCGATATACGGCCACAAATGTTGGAAAAAGTCATCGAAAATTGGACGTCCAGATTGGACTACATCCGCGCCAGCCGTGGCGGTCATATGCCAGAAATCATATTTAAAATGTAATGCCACAAGATTATCTTTCGGATAAATAAAATTCATGTCAATCGAATAATCCATCGTTGTTTTATTGCAACTTAAAGTTCTATACCTCTATAAAAAACACGCTTTACCACCCCTATAGGTACTAATAGAAATAGAGGTACTTGACTTGATTGAATACCTGAATTTACAGTTCACAATGCGGATGTGCCAATTTAAAAACCGGAGAGTAAATTAAATCGATTTGATCATTTAACAGGTTGCACCCGCAATGTTTATGCTTGTGAGTTTCCAAGGATTCTAAATAATTGAGTTTGCAATTCTTCCTTGCATAGTGCAGAATTTCCGTATCGTTTAGATTCGGAAACATGTGGTTGTATGCCAAGGAATGGTTTGAAAACGTCGAATCATGTTTTTCCTAGTCTGAAGTACCTTTCATGTTCAGCATACCGTTTTTGGGAATTTCGGCCACATTGTCCCACATAAACACTCTTATACTCTGGACACTTACGCTTATAAACTCCAGATTTTTTCAACTTGTCGACCTTATTTTTGGCATTGAAAAGGAAATGAAATAACCCCGCATGTGGTCTGAAGAAACCTGCAATTATTTCTGTTCTTTTTCCAAAATATGTTAACGTTACCCATTTCTTGATTTCTGGTTGTTTGTTTCCTGACTAACTGCTGGATAGTATCTGCGTTGAAACCATTATTATGACCTATCTGTGTTATTATATCAATTTCCCTAGCTAGATTGTCTGCAGACAAAGGCAGTGAGAATGCTCTGTGCAACATTGAATTGTAGGCTGCTAATTTATGACTGTCGTTTTGAACCATCAGAAACCGCAGAAGAGCTGACACTCAGTTCTTCTGCCATCCCACGCACCATTTGTGATGGGCGTGATTTTAGTTTTATACTTGATAATGGGGTCAAACCCGAAACCGGTCGTATAAATAAAATTTACCAGTGGTATTTAGATAAAAGTATTTTTATTCATTTCATTTAAGTGATCATGAATTACCATAAACTAACCAAGTTGTCAGTCACACATATTACTTAAATTATAAATGTAGTGCCAACCCAGTTGGTATAAACATGTTTGGGAAAATGATCTCTACCATTGCTGAGTTTCTGAACCTCTCGGAACCAAAGGAATATACAGGTCACTGTTTCAGAAGGTCTTCTGCTTCTTTGCTAGCAGAATTAGGAGCAAATATAACAAATATTAATAGGCACGGAGGATGGAAGTCTACAACAGTAGCTGAGGGTTACATCGATCGATCTAGTTCTTATAAAAAGGCTGTTGCTGAAAAAATAATCCCAACAGCTAGCTCCAGCGGTACAGCATCGTCCTCTTTACTTCAAGAATTGAATGTTAATGCCCATGAAATTATCAACTCAATTGTTCAAATTATATTACAAGGCCCCTCAACATCGCAAGGTATTAATATCAGCAGTTGATCTAATTGTACTTTTTTTATTATTCTTCATAAATAATAATAATAATGTAATTGTATATACTTAATACATTTGTAACAGAATTTAATTGTATCAGTAACTATTGTTCATAATAAAACTTCTTTGAAAATTGAATAATTATGTTTTGTTTGTTGCTATTTGATCGAAAAAAGTCGTGTTGAGATACTTTCAACACTAGTGTTAAAAATATTTTGAAAACGCTCCTTTGTAAACATCATCTTTCAATACTCGTTGACAACCATTAAAAATGTTACTTTTAATGACAGTTGTACAAAATACATATTTATTGAAATATGGAGCTACAAAAACTGTGGTAAAATTAATTCGCAATTATCAGGTTATTACTAATGGAAATTATCATCATTCTCTCACCTGAATCATATCGAGTTAGTGGAAGGAAACCATTTTTTCCATATTGTCCACTATTCTGCATGTCTTCAGTTTCTAGCCTTTCGAAACTTTTGAAGTGATGTAAAACGGTTTCCCAATCCCAACCAACATTTCCCATTCTGGCCCATTCGTCGTAATCTCTTTTGTTTCCTCTAACGTACAACAAGGCATTCATAGAACTACTTCCGCCCAAGACCTTACCTCGAGGCCATCTGCATTTGCCATCTTTCATTCCGAGGCATGATTTTTCCGAAGGCTCCGGTGTATATATCCAGTCTTCATCAGTCCCTTGCACGCTGAAGAGGAGGCTGGGGATCTTAGAACAGAAATCACTTCAGATCTATTTCTTGAAGATGTTAGTCATGTGAGATGAAATAATTTTTTTAAATTGGGCCCAAAATGGGATTTCCATTTAACCAGCAGAATGTCGCACCTGAACTGTAATGAATTGAATGAAGTTCTAATTGTACGTATCCCACCATATACAGGTTGGAGCACCGAAAACATCTTTCTATCATAACCTCAACTGTCATACCTCTACCCCCACCCATGGGTAACTATCACCCAAAAAATTTGAATAGGGAAAGTAGTAAGTGCGACATCATTGAAAAGATAACTTTATAAGGAATTCGGCCATCTCAATTTTTGCTACCTAAGTTTCTATTTTGGCGCCCTCTTGCAGGAAAAAACTGTTCTGTAGTCCAAATTATGATACTTCATTTCTAAACTAATTTGACATAAATTTGATGACAATGCATTATGGAATTATTATGGAAGGGAACAACAAAATGGCGGACAAGATTTGCAATTATGGTCCGATTTGAATCAAAATTGTTGAGTGGTGATTTTCAGGGCCAAAAGTTACGATTTGTTTGTCAATGCAAAAAACAATATGGTGGCTCCAAGATGGCGGACGAAATTTGTAATTATGGTCCGATTTGAATCAAAATCAGTATGTGGGATTTTCAGGGTTGGAAATTATGATTTTGTTTGTCGATGCAAAAAACAAGATGGCGGACGATGTTTGTATTTGTGGTTCGATGCGATTCAAAATTGGATTGTAGGGATTTCGGGTACAGATTTCCAGCATGACGAAAACGAATTGAATAAAATTGAATGAAAAGCTTTTAAACGCGATGAAGAGAAAAAGAAAAACTTGCCACGAGTGCAAAATAGGTATTCTTGCGCGGTAAAATTTTGTTTCTGTTACGCACAGAATAACCTACGCCACACATCAAAAAATGTATATAATTTTCTTTTTAGCACATTAGTATAAAATCTTTCTGTTGTCAAGTTAATTGATTCTTTTTAGTCATACTGGAAACTTGTAACACCCCCATGTGCAAATTTCGAATCGAACCACAATTACAAATTTCACCCGCTATCTTCTCTTTCGCACCGACAAAAGAATCATAATTTCCGACCCTGAATATCTCCACATACTAATTTTGATTGGAATCGGACCATTATTGCAAATTTCGTCCGCCATCAAGGAGCCACCATATTGTTTTTTTTTGCATTGACAAACAAATCATAAATTGGACTATAATTTCAAATCTTTTTTGCCGTCGCGTCGTGGAGCCGCCATTTTGTTTTTTCACTTAGAAAAAGTCCATAATGCATGTAATGTATGTCAAATTAGCTTGCAAATAAAATATCATCATTTGAAATACGAAACAGTTTTTCCCCGCAATGAAATTACCTTTTTAATGATGTGTCACACTTACTACTTTCCCTGTTAAAATTGTTTGGGTGATAGTGACCGGGGGGTGGGGGAGGTACGTCAGTTGAGGTTATGATAGAAAGATTTCCATTGCTTCGAATGATTTACATTTCAAATATTTCCCATAATCGGATTTTGCCAGGGGTGTGATATTCTTCATGAATTTGATATCTTTTTTTTCGTAATATCCAAAAATAATAGAATAGTGTATGGTTTCCATTTGAAAAAATCGTGTTTCATCAGTTTTCTCGATGTTTCAGGTGGAGATTTCGACCACCCTGTGAATTATTTTCGAAAATTCGATGGACCTGTTCATGACTTGATGCTTAAGGTGTGATTCTGTGAAATTTCACATTTTCAACTGTTACTGTCTATGAGTTATGATTTTTCTGGAGTGGTGCTGTAACTGTCAAAATTTTCAGAAAAAAATTATTATCTCGAAAATTAACAAATTTGGGTCTAGACATTGTTACACAAAGTGGGTCGAAAATGTGCTGAAAAATTCAAAAATGAAATAAAATACAGGGTGTTCCATTTGAAATAAGGAAGTTGCCCCCAACTTCCGGTATAACGGAAAGAGACCGGAAGTTGAAAAGATTTTACGTTTGTTTGAAGGTGATTGACAATGTTTTGTGATGAATTTCACTAGTTCGGACTTCCATTGTCTATTATATAAAATGATTTGAAATCCCTGAAACAAGTAAAAAAGAATAATTAAAAAGAATAGTTGAAAATAACAATTATATTAAGCAACAATAAACCTGAAATGAAATGATAGTGAAATAACCTACAAGTCTTCGGATGATGATGAGTCATCACCCGAAGACGATTGTAGATACCAACAATCGAAACGTCGTGAACTAACGTGACTTGGAATCTCTACACTTTTTACTTTTTATTATTTTCTTTTTGCATTCCTTTAATTTTTATTTATTCAATTATTATATTTTTACTTGTAGGTTATTTCACTATCATTTCATTTCAGGTTTATTGTTGCTTAATATAATTGTTATTTTCAACTATTCTTTTTAATTATTCTTTTTTACTTGTTTCAGGGATTTCAAATCATTTTATATAATAGACAATGGAAGTCCGAACTAGTGAAATTGAAAAGATTTCATTTGAGAACGCCATTTTGTAAAACCCTCTACCACAAAATTTCTAGTTTTTATTTTGAATCGTTCTCCATATATTTCTAACGAACGCTCGTCGTGAAAGACCCTGTATAAGAATCTACATCTCAAGTTTGGTTACGAGTGAAACAAACTATTACAAGCAACATAAGATTTAACCGAAATTCCGTTCTCAACTGTACGTAAAATAGTCAAAAACAAGTTCATCGCAAGACGCGATGTGATACAGGATTACCAAAACCTTCAGATGTTTATCTGATAAAATCATTAAAAAAACAATATTCCTACAATTGAAATCATAAGGAAGAAATTGAATATTTCCGGCTATAACGTGAGCCGCTGTGACAAAACTCTTCAGAATTGGCTAAAGAAACTAGGATTTAGATTTTAAATAATAAACAAACGTCAAGCAGTTATGGAAAGCGAAAGAATAGTGGAATTGCATAACAAATACTTAGAACAAATAAGTAAATATAGACAAGAAACTTGGTATGACACTCACGACACAGTTACGAAAGGGTCGACTGATGGTTCGATAATGTGTAGGTCTAACATGCCTGCAAACAAAGGATCGCGACTAATCATTGTGCATTACGAAGGAAGTGAAGGATGGGTTCCTAATTCCTTGAAATTATGTGGAAAAAAACTTGAGCACTGCAATGTTGACTATCATAAGAACATGGAAGCTAATATTTTTGAGGAATTGTTTGAAAACACATTGATCTCAAATTTGGATGCGAATAGTGTAACAGTTCTTGACAACACTTCCTTTCAATCGCGACAGCTCATCAAAGTACCGAATGAAAATTTGAGGAAACATGAAATACAAAGTTTTTTAATGGATGAAAATTTGTATTTTGAAGATAACTATACCAAAAACCAACTACTTGAAGTTTTACAAAGAAACACATTTGAAAAAGTGTATGCCCTTGAGAGTATTGCTGAAAAGTATGGACACACCATACTGAGACTTCCCCCATATTTTTGTCTTTTCAATCCCATCGAGTTGATTTATGGAAAATTGAAACAAAGCATCAGGCGTAAAAATAATTTTCCAAAATTTGATAAGAAGGCAACAGAGCTAGTTAAAGAAGTATCTAATATTATCGAAGAAGACTGGCAGAAAAGGATTAAATAAGTAATTTTTGTTAAAAAAGGCTATATGGAGATTGGACACTTCCATATTAATGGTGGAAATATATTCATCATTGATTTAGATGACAGTAATAGTGAAACAGAGAATATGGAAGAGGAATTATCAAAAGCTTGCAAAGAAAGTTAGTCTCATTTGTCATCCTCTAGCGATTTTTGTCTGTCCGTGAAAACCTTCGATCTAACATTTCAAACCTTAACGGGGAGAAGAGGTCATATCGAGAAGAAGAAGAACTCAGGTACCAAAACATACAGGTACCAAATTCAGGTAATAACCAACGGTATATATGTAACAGAATCATTATACCCACATAGTAAGAAGTCATCTGAGTAGGGGCAGATGATTTCCGAACACTTAACAAAAATCGCCAGAGGATGACAAATGAGACTTTGTCGAAACGTTGCGAAATTCATTCCCACCGAGGATGATAATACACCACACGGAACAAACCCGAAAAATCATTTCATCATATTCCTGTCCGTGAAAACCTTCGATCTAACATTTCAAACCTTAACGGGGAGAAGAGGTCATATCGAGAAGAAGAAGAACTCAGGTACCAAAACATACAGGTACCAAATTCAGGTAATAACCAACGGTATATATGTAACAGAATCATTATACCCACATAGTAAGAAGTCATCTGAGTAGGGTCAGGTGATTTCCGAACACTTAACAAAAATCGCCAGAGGATGACAAATGAGACTTCGTCGAAACGCAGCTCAAACTGAATAACTTGATAGAACTTTCTCTCATACACTGAAGCAAAGAAGATGTAAAAGAAGTTATTTAATCGGATTCAACATCGGAAACTGAAAATAATTTTCCCAATAAAAATAAATAGATAGTGCGAAGATTGTAAATTTGCTCATGCAAACTATAACTGAAACTCAAACATATTTAGAGGTATCTAGTTAGAGCATACCGCAGCCAAATTAATAGAGCCAAATATATCACAGCAAGTCTAGTCACAGTATTTTCAAATATTGTTGAAAATCATCTCTAAAAATCAACTTACATCGCTAGTGGCTGAAGGATATCCTCCAGCTTCCAGGACCAACACCTTCCAATTTTCATTTTCGCTCAGCTTGTTCGCGACCACAGATCCCGCTGAACCAGACCCTATCACGATAAAGTCAAACTCTTCTCCATCCACGAGTTTGGGACCATAGTCCTCTTGGTAAGGCTCTGGTGATCCTAGCGGGCACTTTGCTCCCATGAGGGTGTTCAATAAAGTGAGGAAGAGATATCCGGGAACCCCTTGTAGGTTATTGGGGCATGGGTCATCCATACCTAGTGACTGGTCCATCTTTCAGTTGAAAATCTGTAATAAGATTTCATTATTTGGATATGTCAACTCGTGATGGAACAACCAATTTTTATGGTGAAACATACTAGGGGGCAAAATTGGTTCAAAATTTCTTCAAATTCGTGATCAGGACTACCAACTTACTATAAATACACTTTTTTCCTAAAAAAAATGAAGGTCCTGAAAAATCCAAATTTGTCTCATTTCTCATGGATACACCCCCGTATCTTCCGTGATAATTGAGGTAGATTGATTAAACTCTCGGGACTGATGAAAATGCTCAAAATACACCTACCACCTAAATGAGACTGGCCAAAGTGATACACACTGCCCGCCACTCGCGATGGAACAATCCATTTGTAAAACATACTAGGGGACAAAATAGTTAGCTTCCAATACCTGAACCCCTTCATTCTATCTGGAGAGTACTCTCAGGTATCAAAGATGCAGACATTTTCACGGATTCGTTTGGCTGTGAGATGCTATCATCCATTTCCAGCCTCTCTGAGGAAAATGTTATAGCACCACATTCTCAGATTATCGAGATAGTGTGGAGCAGTGTATGAAAAATTATCGAAGGCAACATCTGATATAACTGAGGAAGACCATTCGTAAAACTAATTCTGGGTGCCGAACATCCAAATTATATCCCAACTAGTATTGAGAGCTCTCCGATTGTTGAGCAAAGGTTCACATTTCGAAAACTGGCTCTATGGAAAGCGCTTGCATAAAATAAAGAGAAGTTGTTAAAGCTTCAAATTCTTTTCCTAAACAAATGTTGAAATACTGAAAATAAAGGAAAATTGGTTGAAAGACAGTTTTTGCTGACTAGTTGAGAACAAAACTTGGAAAATATTTTTGAGTGATCAGCAGAACGGAAGTGTACTCTTATAGGTAACACAAGTTATACCAATCTTTTGATGAAATTTATCATCATCTTCAAGGGAAAGCTACAAAATTTGTATGATGCTAGTACAATATTAAAATCATTATGAAAGGTCGCAACTTAGTGTTAGTGAGGATGGCCAGCTTCATCACGCTGGAAGCCGCTTTGAAATAAATCTATCTTTTTTTAGCCCACTTTACCTACAAACGATACAAATGAATGTAGTAATGTTAATTTTTTTGTAGTCTTATCGGTTACTAAGAAAGCACTATCAATATTATACTACCTACGAAGAACTACTAATAATGTACCAAAAAGTTCTGAAATAGGTTCTAAATGGATTGTAGTTTATTATAGTAACAACACAATATTAATTTATTTTATATTCTTTTGAAGTATAGCAGAAAAGTTACGATAACAAGACTTCAAATCATAAAATAACAATTGTCTTCAAACTACAAACGATGGAGTTGATTGTAGTTGAAATTAGATGTTTGTAGTTACCATTAAACATATCAAAAATGAATGAAATAAAATCGAGTATTTTTGAACTAAACTAACCTAACATAATCAACATATGTTATGTCACTACCATTAAAAGAGAATATAAAGAAGATTATTGAATTAAAATTTACAAAAAATCGTTATTTGTTTTAAAATTATGGATTATCGGTGTAATCCATGTGGTTGAAGAACAAAGAGACAACAAACAATTGACAATGACAGCTATTATGTGATTCAGTTTGAAAAGTTGTGTTTGTTTGTCTATGATAAAACTATGGAACAAAGGAGAACTGTTATAGTGCAAGTGTAATCAGAGATATCTGCTGCTATATAAGTAAATCGATGAGAAAACCCAAAATCAAATATGTCCAATTTCATATTAATTAACTGACAACGCCCTTATTAATTTTGAGGAAAACAAGTGAAGAGGTGTTGTTAAATAAAAGTAAAACCCTATCATAGGGAGGTACGAAATTTGCTCAAAAAATATTTAAAATGTTATACATTGTATTATTGAAAAATCAGAATTATTACTGGTTTGGAAATCATGTGAATTTTAATCAATGTCTAGTAGGAAGGCATAGATTTCACTGAGGTGATCAATGTCTGATCTTCTATAAGGGCAATTATTTGATTGTAATATGAATGACATTCCCAAAAACAATCTTTCAGATGTATTTCTTTAAATTGATGAAATTTTAGTTGAGTTATAGTTCATTTTATGACGTTCTTTGGAGACATGATTACTAAGAGCACATCTCTCAGCATGTAATCTACAATCACTTTTATGTGAACTGATTCTGTCTTTGAGTAGTCTTGACGTTTGACCAATATATTCACTACCACAATTTAAATATGGAATGAATTAACTATCGACGGCACTAAACTTGCTTTTTAAAAAATACTTTTATTGTTACAAACTTGAAAATGAAAAATTACAGAAATACAAAATATATGAAATTATACGTGTTGTTGGTTTGATGAATAAAATCTGACTGACTCTGGATGCGAAGCTTCGAAGATGTGCCCTCCTGTGAGAACTGTCTTGTCAGCATCTGGAACAGGGTGGTGGTACTGCTAGATCAGCGGGATTGCCCTAGGTGGTGAGATAATTCCTCCCCCCGAAGATTCAACTATCATGCACAGCGGGGTAGTTGAACAGTGGATAGATCGGTTACTTCATTTACTACTTGTAATTGGTTCTCTTCTTGACTTGGCTTCTTATTGGTGCAACATCGAAGTACATTTTTCCCGTACAAGAAGTAAACTATCATTGATATGATTGCTAAGTAAACCACTAAAGTCCATATACTCGGTGATTGGTAAAGTCCGCCTTGGTTGAATGTTATTTCAGGATTGTTATCAATTAGCTGATTTTTCAGGTTTTGGAGTTCTTTCAGGCCAACATCGTCCAATTGAAAGCTCATATTTACACTTCTTGGAGGGTTGCGATCTTGGTTCAATTCGGGAATCAATATTATTTGATTGCTATTGATTACATTTTCTTCATTGATTATTTCGATTTGATTCTCTTTGATTCTGCAGCCTACTGGGATGTCAATTAAATAGGATCCAATTATTCTTTGAACTTCCTCTTGTTCATTACATTGTAGGTGGATTGTCGTTTTATTTGGAAATATCGCTATCCATTGGGTAGAGTCCTCCAGTTGGTTAGCTATTGGCTTAGTAATCCTAACATCGATTTGTCTACATGTGGAAGTGTCTTCCATCTTCAGGAGTTGCAGCTCACAGAGATTTCCAGAAATTTCTCTAATCGGCATTTTCTTGCAGACATAGAATTGTGGTTCTACTTTGACACAATCGTCGCTTTTGAATGTGAAATATTCTGAGTTCTTCAGTAAAAATGAATTTTTGAGTATAAGTGCCTTGAACTGACTTTGACTATATGTAGGGATTGAATATAAGTGATAGTAATCGAAAATGTATGGATATGTGATTGGAACATGTAGAAGAAAGGTTATTCTATTATTCAGAATAAAACATTCGATGTTTATGATTTTCTCTAATTTCAAGATGTTTTCTAAAGTAATATCAATAGGAAATTGATTCTTTGCAATGATTCCGTGTAATTTAAGAAGTTCGGCGAATAAGTCAGTAGGTTTCACTATGCTTGGATGCATAATGTTGAGTTTCGCGAATGCTATGGAATTTTCAATGTCCTGTAAGGCAGAGTTGACTATTTCAAACATATCAATCATTTGGTTGAGTATATCGTGAACATATGCTCTATTTTCTTCATAACTTTTTGTTTGGAATATGGCAGCAATATGAACTATTTTTTCTTGAAGAAATTTTTCATTGTGAATTATTTGTTGAACAGTTTGATTGAATTTATTGATCAAATTGATTGAAACTGAATTTTGTTTCACAACGCTAGAAGCCAATACTTTTTGGTTGTTTTGAAGTTCCCTAATAAGTTTTTCGTACCGCTCCCCGTCTTCTGCATCGAGGTTTCCTGTAATTGATTTAAATATCGAACCAATACCATTAATCAATCCTCTTTTGATTCGTTTGGGATTTGTGATTATTTCTTGCAATTTGGATTCAGTCTTGTCTTTTGTCAAAGTCAAAATTTTGATATAATTTTCTGTTTCAGCTGAGGAAATATTATTTTTGTTTATACTGAGTGCTTCTAAAGTTTGTCCGTATTGGTCGTTCAGTTTTTGGATTTCAGTTATGAATGGATTCAGGTCATAGTAGTGTATCAGTGTGTGTGAGTATTGTTGAATTTTGGCAGTGCCCAATTTTAAAGGTATCATACCAGGATTGTTTTCCAGGTTTTTCAATGTTATTCTGTCCTGAAGTCCGAATACAAAAGGTATTCTGAAAAGAAATGAAATGAACTATTTATTAAAATCATAGCACTTCTTTCTTGGTCTTTTTAAATTGTCCATGTGTACTTTTTCGTGATTTTCTGTGGAAACTGTCTTCATAGACTCGTCTACTTTTGTGATAGTGGTCGGTTTTTCAAATTTGTTAGCGTGTTTTTGTCTCAAGTGTTTTTTCACGTACGTTTTAGAATTGGGTTTGAACATTTCTGGATTATCGCGCGTTTCATTAGATTTTGAAATAACCTTTTCTTTTCGATTCATTATTTTTCTGTTTATTTCCGCGTAAAGTAATTTAGTTTTTTCTCGGTGGTCATTTGTATAGTCATTGAGAAGAATATTGTCTATGTCGATATCGAATGGATTTTCATTGGTTATATGCCCATTAACTATATCGATGGGTTTTAATTTTGTTGCAGAATGTATTGAGTGATTGTATGCAAGTATAGCGTAAACCATTTTCGTTTGAGGCGGTGTTTTAAGAAATCCTCTAGTATTGAGAAGTCTAATGTGTTCAATGAGAGTAGAGTGAAGTCTTTCAATTTGTCCGTTTGATTGGTGATGATTGGGTGAGCAGAAATGTACATTTACTTTGTGCAGTTTGAGAAGTTCTTCAATAACTGTATTTTCAAATTCAGATCCGTTGTCAACTATAATTTGGATAGGTACGCCATGATGTGAGAAAAATATCAAAAGTTTGTCAGCTATATCGGTAGCCGATAAAAAGGGCGAATGATATGCTTGCGCGTATTTCGAAAAACTGTCTATAATAGTAAGAAATTTATTTTTTTCTAAAGTATAAACATCAATGTGGATAATTTCGAATGGTTTGGTGGCTGTCGGGGTTATATTCATTTTTGTTTTGATAGGATGTCTTTCGTATTTACTTCTTTGACAGATTTCACACTCGTTAATAAAGGTTTGGATAGAATCTTTCATATTGGGCCAATAATAAAGGGTTTTGAGTTTTTGTTCGGTCTCGTCAATGCCTCTATGATTACTTTTACCTTCGTGATATGCTTGTATCAGTTCTAAAGCTTCTTTTTTATCTGTGACATCGATTAGTTTGAATTTACATCTTTTAAATTTTAATGAAGGCCATTTGAAATTTTGTCTAATTACTTCACAAAATCGTTCATAATTATCTGAGTTTTCAAAGTAAAGATAATAAGGTATGTTAGGTGCGATATATTCTTTTACAAAATCGATTACGTCTCTTTCAAAGTTATTTAAGGAAAGCTGAACAGTCATTCTCTGTTTCTTCTCAAATAAGATCGTTATTTTTGGTTTAGATGGTGAATGAAGAACAGATTGAAAAATAATTTGGTTTTGACCAAAATTTACCGGGGTTTCTGAAATGGGTATTTCAACAATTGGATTTTCCTCGGTATTAGTGTGTACGGTAACTTCATCAATTTCTTCAATTGGGTTTAGTTCATGTTTCTCAGGAGTTTGAGTAGATTCTGTATCGGCATTAACTATCATAGAAATATTATCTTGAAGAGGTTTACCTATTTCTAATATATCCGAAGATGGTTGGTAGTCTGGGGTATTTAAGTTGGGGTTAACACTATTTTGGTTATCAAAAGTAATAGAGGGGCCGGCTAGACGTTCGGACTCTTCGATTATCTCGTCTACTTCTTCCCAAAAAGTCTTTGACTCTTTTGTGTGTAGTTCAATGCGTGAAAGTGCATCAGCATTCGTATTGGATGACCCTTTTTTGTAAATTATATTATATTGATATTCTTCAAGTTTAATTCGCCATCTTAGCAATTTAGAACTCTGGTCTTTCGTTGAAAATAGCCACTGGAGTGGTTTATGATCCGTGACTATATTGAATTTCCTGCCAAAAAGGTAGGGACGAAAATATTTGGTTGCCCAGACAATAGCCAATAGTTCTTTTTCTATTGTGCTGTAATTTGATTCGGAGTCGTTTAGAGTCCTTGAAGCATACGCTACTGGAAGGTCTTTTCCAATAGGTCCTTGGCTCAAGACCGCACCCAAAGCTACGTTTGAGGCGTCCGTTGTTAAATTGAACGGTTTAGTAAAATCTGGATACTGAAGGATTGGTTCGTTAATTAGTAAATTTTTACAAGTTTCGAAACACGATAGAAATTCTTCGTCGTGGATGATCTGTGCACCCTTCTTCAAGCATTTGGTAAGTGGTTTCGTTAATTTCGCGAAGTTATTAATGAATCGTCTATAATATCCTAACAGTCCTAAAAATCCTTTAATTTGTTTAGTTGTTTTTGGAATAGGAAAGTTCGTTATTGATTTAATTTTATCCGGATTTGGTTTGACACCGTTCGGAGTAACAATATGCCCAAGATAAGCCACTTCTTTTCGTAAAAATTCTGACTTATCGAGTTGAATTTTGAAGTTTGACTCTCTGAGTCTTTGAAAAACTGCTCTTAGCCTTTCAATATGCTCTTGGAGAGATGTGGAAAAGATGATTATGTCATCTAAATAAACTAAGCATTTTTCGTTTTGAATACTTCTAAGGATATTCTCTATCACTCGTTCAAAGGTCGCGGGAGCATTCTTGAGACCAAAAGGCATCCTGAGGAACTCGTAATGCCCATTTTCGGTATTGAATGCTGTTTTTTCGATGTCTTCCTCACGCATTTCAATTTGGTGGAAACCGCTGGCAAGATCTAAAGTCGAAAAATATTGGCATCTACCTAGTTTATCTAGTAAATCGGTTATATTTGGCAAGGGATACTTATCATCAATTGTTTTCTCATTAAGCTTCCGGTAATCTACAACAACTCGCCATTTTTGTTTACCGGAGGCATCCATTTTCTTAGGGACGACCCAAATTGGGGACGACCAAGGTGAACTACTAGGCCTTATAATTTTTTGATCTAACATTTTTTGAATTTGTGTTTGGACTTCTTTTTTGTGAATGAATGGATATCTGTATGTCTTTGTATAAACGGGTATTTCGTCAGTTGTCTTTATACGATGTTTAGTTTTATTTGTAAAAGTGAGCGGTTCATCCTCATTGTAAAAAATATCAGAAAATTCTAAACATAATTTTTCTATCATTGATTTTTCTTCGACATTCAAATGGTCAGTTCTAATATTAGATAAGTCCAGTTTACGTTTGTACGTCTCATCAAAATTGTTGAAGTTAAATTCTTGTATGCATGTTTTATCAAATTTTTCAACGACAATAGGTTCAGAGAAATCTAGTGTAATCTGATCCGTACTGTTATTTAATATAGTTGTTAGCGCTTCTCCGTTTCTCGCGATCGACAAACTCTCTGGAATTTCGCAGTTGTGTATCTTTTGATAAGGAATTATAATTTCACCGTCGCGTACAGATGTTTTTATCTTAATTACTTGTTCGTTTCGGGGAAGAATGGTAATGAGATTCAAATCATTTTTTATTTTATGATCATGCAATTTGATTTGTGAATGAGGTGTTGTCAAAAATCCTTTGCTCAAGTTAACATTTGCTTGAAGTAGTTTCAAGTTATCAATACCTATCAATCCATGAAATGTATTGTGAAATCTGAATAAATAAAATTTCAGATTTCCAGAAACATTAAATACTTTTGAAATGGGAATGAAAGCACTATGTTTGTGACAAGATTTTTGAAATACGGTTGACACTATGAAAGGATCATTTTGGATTCTATCGGGGTATAGATTATAAGCTAGATTTGGATCAATAAAAGATTTAGTCGAACCTGTATCGACTAAAAATTTCAAATTATATTCAGGTAGAATTATATAGGGTAATCCACTAGAATTACTTGAATTTAAAGATATTATCACTGGTTCTACGTTTGATTGATGTCTTGGTTTATCAATTGAAAATTTTCATCAGGATTACATTCAGTATTTTCGAAATTTTCATACTCGCTCTGATTTTCAACTTCAGAATCTAGTGAATAATATTCGACATCATTCGTTTCTGTATTGAAAAGTTCTTCTGAGATAAAGTTTCTTTGTTGAGGTCTACTAGGAAATGAGGGACCTGGTTGATTTCTGTTGAACGTTTGCCTTGTTGAAACACTCATAGGTGTTTGACTGGGAAGATTCCGATTGGGATTGGGCTTGAAAACGTTCTGGTTATTAGTAGGTTGTTTGAAAACTTGAGAATTTCGGAAAAATTTTTGTTGTGGAACATTAGTTCTTGGTTGAATATTTATAGGCTGTGAAGGGAAATTGTTTTGTGGATGGAATTGATTATTTGGATATCTATTTTGATTAAACGATTGACGATTTTGGAATTGATCGTTTCTTGTATTGGCATTAAAAGAAGTTCTTGGAAAATGGGACTGATTTGAATTTTGATTAGAATTTGATCTTATTTGGCTACTATTTTGTCTTACAGAAACTCTGTTTGATTGGTTTTGATAATAATTGATATTTTCTTCTTGAATGATGAATTGCAAAGCTTCATTCAAATCAATAGGTCTCATACAACGAATTGTAGTTCCTAAAGGTTCTTTTAATCCAGATAGAAACGTTTTTAAAGCTAATGAATTATATAATTTGCGTTTTAAAACTTTCGAATTTTCGTCTGCTTCATGAGAATCAATATAGCAACAAATCAGATTGAGAATTTGCAAAATTCGATCAAAAAATTGTTGAGGTTTTTCAGCCGGGTATTGTTTCATCATAACCATGTCTCTATTCAAACAAGCTTCATCGCGTTGATCCGCAAAATTCCTATACAGTGTGTCTTTTAAAATATTCCAAGTTGTGACATTTTGAATATTCACTACTAATTTAGCATTTCCTGTTAGTTTACTAATCAAACTATTCAATAGATATGTATTTTGGAGTACTCAAATATCTATTAAGTTCATTTGGGTTCCCATCGAATTGTGGAACACAATTTAAATATTCGGGTTTGAAAACATTTGCCATTTCTGAAGAGTTTGAAATATTCAATTCTGGGTTTTGGTTATAAGATGTATTATTACTATTGATTGGAATTGATTGAGAAATTAAATTAGTTCGATTTGAAAAGGGGTTTACAAAAACTCGATTGGTTCTTGGATTTGGGTTGGAAATAGAATTGTCTGAGTCAGCTAAAGACAATGATTGAAAAATATTTTCAAGCGACATAAAATCAGAGTACTCACAGTAAAAGCAAGATTTTGGCCATCGCTTTCTTAACCACTATAAGGAGTCTGCCCTGGTTCAGCGATTTTGTCTTCACCAAGTGTTTCTTCCTTGCAGAAGGGGACGATGAAGTTCCTCTTCTCGAAAACAGCTTCGGTATGGAGTTTTCTGCAGGTCTTCGATTGACTGGGTTTCCTGAAGTTCTAGGAGCCGCTCTGCTTTCAACACCAACTTGTTCTGTTCACAAAGGTTCGATTGCCAATTAATCATTGAAACGAAAATCACTCGTACGATACGCGTAATTCTGACAATCCTACTGTCGACTGCGCCAATTAACTATCGACGGCACTAAACTTGCTTTTTAAAAAATACTTTTATTGTTACAAACTTGAAAATGAAAAATTACAGAAATACAAAATATATGAAATTATACGTGTTGTTGGTTTGATGAATAAAATCTGACTGACTCTGGATGCGAAGCTTCGAAGCCCTCCTGTGAGAACTGTCTTGTCAGCATCTGGAACAGGGTGGTGGTACTGCTAGATCAGCGGGATTGTCCTAGGTGGTGAGATAATTAATGGAATAGATTAAATGAGATCGGAAGTTAATAGGAGTTCTATCTTTAGGTTTTGAAAATAATTTATTAATAGTTAATATGGTTCTGAAAGCTGTTTTTACATTTAAATTTTTAAAATACTGCATAACCTAGGTATCATATGTCAGTGATACATGACACTTGTGTCCGGAAATGCTTCCTTTCAGAGATACAGGGTTTTGAAATTGAATTTTTGTTCGTTGTTGAAAAACAACTTTTACAAAAAATCAATTATTAGCACGAAATTTGGAACTCGGGGTTTTTTTTTGGCGTGGAAAATCATTATTTCGTATTAATTTTCATGTAACATCTAGAGGATGCTGCGTACACTGTCATTATTTATTTCAAATTGACAGTAAACTTTTGATACTTTTCAATAAAAAACCTGATTCTCACACCTTTTCCAAATAAAAAAGGTACACTTTCTCAATAACGCTGGATATTTACATAACGATACATTTACAATTTTGAAGTTGCTGAGAACATTATAAAACTCAGTATGTTGTGAATCTCGTCAAAATAAACAAATGTTTTCTATAAAATGTTTCGTTTTCGAAATACACATAACTAAAATTGCAAAAAAATATGACATAAACAAACCATGTTTTGAAAAATTTCAACACATTGTATCTCCACATATATTCAGTGGGCATATTTGAAGACTGGATATAAATCAAATTAACCATAAGAACAATTTATTCTGGCTAGTCTTGACTTACCTACACTGTAGGTTAATGTACTGACACCTATCAGAAAACGACTATTCCCCTGGCTAATGTAGTATGTACGGCTCCTCAAAGTTTGAGGAGTGCCTAGAAGATGACAGTACGACCAGCTGTTGAAAGCACTCGCAGATAAGTAATTAATAGAAGATATAACGCTTCAAATCCTTTTTGTGAAATTTAATGTTAAAATAAATATATAATATAGTTATTGTGATTCTTATGTAATCAGAAATTATTATTGAACAAAATTGGGGTAAATTTTTCCTGTACTTACGTATTTTGGTGCGTAGATTACGAATCCGAAAGAAAAAAGAGGCGCTCTCCCTCATTTAAAAAATTACGGCCCTTCAAAGTTCAGAAAAGGGCAACTTTTCAGCCTTCTTTTTCACCAAATAAACTATTTAAAAACACAAGCATTTATTCACTAGGTCACCTTTACACCTTATTCCTCCTACTTTAACACTTTTCACTTCAATAATCAAAATTTTTCTTATAAAAATGTTAAAAAATGTACGGAGCTGCTTTTTGGTTGCATGTCACTGTATTTTACGTTTTTAAGGTTAATGATTGGTTGGTACGACTGCAGTCAATAATCCTAAAGTAATTCAAATGTTTTTTGCTTTCATTCTTCAGCTCGTAAATTGGTTTTTGGCACTTTTCTTAAAATTACATCAAATGTACTGAGCTTTTTTCTTCGGTATTTTCATAATCTGCTTTCTATTGCATCTATACCATAAAGTGTCATAATTTAATTTGCACTCTTCATTGCAATTAGTACAACGTATTGTTGCTGCAAACACTCCTACTTGAATCAAATATAGAATTAAATTATTTCTTACTTTCACTAAATTATGAATTTCGTTCAAATTCATTTTGTATTTTTCTCTCGCGTCAAACTAAAAATTCAAATCTACGAATTTAAAATAGTAGGTGACGACAAATACCAACCGCTTTTTTCTGAAATGTCACTAGTATCTAACCTACAAATATAAGAGTGTCACCAGGAGAAGCATTCGTTTTTAAATTAGGTTTTTTATAAGAAAAATTTTGATTATTGAAGTGAAAAGTGTTAAAGAAGGAGGAATAAGGTGTAAAGGTGACCTAGTGAATAAATGCTTGTGTTTTTAAATAGTTTATTTGGTGAAAAAGAAGGTTGAAAAGTTGCCCTTTTCTGAACCCGTAACTTTTTCAATAAGGGAGAGCGCCGCTTTTTTCTTTCGGATTCGTAATCTACGCATCAAAATACGTAAGTACAGTCAAAAATTTTTTCAAAATCGTCGGGTGTCCACAAAATGAAAATTTACCAAAAATGGTTAGCTCCCTAACTATATTATTGAAGGGGAGCTGTTGGAAGGTAGGTTGCACTATACCGTTTACTTCAACTATAACTAACGTTACTGCAGTTTTGTCCTATGAGGACATTTTCCAACGTATACACTAAGGTTAATACACTTTCTAGACTCAAACGAAATAGTCCGCCGATAGCAGTTTGGATTTAGAAATGGTTAGTCTGCCACTTATGCAATGTGCTCGGTCATAACAGAAGTAACTGAAAAATTAGATGCTAATAAAAAATGTATCGCAGTGTTTCTTAACTTATCGAAAGCATTCGATACCGTGAATCATGAAAAGCTCCTCCATATACTGGAATGTTATGGAGTACGTGGGACAGTATTAAATGTCTTTCGCAGTTATCTCTCAGATAGAACACAAATAGTTAAACTGAATGACACCTTAAGTGATCCAAGAACGATAAAAATAGGAGTACCTCAGGGCACAGTACTTGGACCTATTCTCTTTTTAACATATATCAACGCATTCTTATCTTCATCAACAAATGCAAAAATAATATCGTATGCGGATGATACCGTCATGTTGTTTAATGGCAATATATGGACTGAGACAAAAGATTTTCTGCAAAGAGATATGGAAATTGCCAAAAACTGGTTGGATAAGTACCAATTATCCCTGAATGTCAAGAAAACACACTATATTGCATTCTCAACAACAGATGTTAATGGACCCTCCTTCAGTAGTATAAAAATTAAGAACATCAAGGAGGAAATCACAGAGTTGAAAGAAATCAAGTACTTAGGGGTTATAATAGATAAAAACTTAAAATGGAGTAACCATATTGACTATCTAACAAATAAAGTGAGGAAGCTTATATATAAATTTTATCAACTACGAGATATCCTCTCTAAAAATCTCCTTTTATTAATTTACAAATCACTGGCCGAATCACTCTTTCGTTATGGTATTCTAGTATGGGGAGGAATGTACAAAAATGCTCTACAGAAACTAAATGTCATTCAAAATTTTATATTAAAAATAATATATAGGAAAACAAAACGTTATCAGACAACACTACTTTATAATGAAGACGTTGGTGACATAAGATCTCTATATTTTCATAGCCTATGTATATATGCCTACAAATACAAGCGATATCAGAACCATCCTTCACATAACTATACAACCAGAAGTACTACAAACCATCACTTAAGAATTCCCAACTGCAACAAAAATATTGTTCATAGATGTTTAATATATACTTTACCTAAAGCATTCAACCTTCTTCCATCCAGTATAAAAGAAAAAAAATTCAAGAAATTCAGTGTTCTGTCAAAAAAATATATTTTTCATAATTATTACACCTTTCTAAAAATACTGAATAAATAAATTAATGCAACATTTACACTTCTTTGCTGACATACGCTTATGAAGTTTTCATTATGTTTTAATATCATTCCTAAGCCATTTTGTTACAAGACTTATTTGAAATCCGCATATATAATAGAGTTGCACAATACAAGTGTTCAATCACTTAGGTGCCAAACTCAGTAATGTAATCAGAAATTAGTATAGCTAACCAAATCCTCGATTAACTTGCTGAACTATAAAATGTATAGTATTTTTCCTAGTAAAAATGTAGACGGAATAATGTTGGGGATGCAGTAAAATTGCTCTTTGTTATATGGTCGAGCTTTTGAGAATGTATATTCCCTTTATCAAGACATTAACTTGAGATTATAGTAAAAAGTCGAAAATTTCACTGAGAAACACAAACTTAGTCCTTTTCATTATGTAGAAAAGTGTCACACATTAAATTTTTTATGGTTTAAAGAAAAAATATATATAAAACTTATTCAGAAGTAACATTTAGAGGATTTGAAATTTTATTTTAACGGCCATGCATGGCACTTACTAGTGGCGTGGTAGCAACTAGTTGCTACCACTAGTTGCAACTAGTTGCTATCACTAGTTGCAACTTCTGAACACGTATTAGCACACCTAGATAATGACAAATGAGATTTTGTCGAAACGTCGGTGAAATTAGAGATAATATCACATACACGGATCAAATACCCGGAAAACCAGTTTAGCATATTCCTATCCGTGAAAACTTCAGATTTCATATTCGATACCTTAACGGGGAGATGAGGTCAACCAAGAAGAAGAAGAACTCAGGTAAAACTCAACAACATTTAAGTAGTAGGTAGTAGAGTGTTTATGGACCCTCTATATCTGAACACGTAACGAATACCGTTTTACCAGTATAGTAAGAAGTGAGTTGAGCAAGGTCAACAAAACTTCTGAACACGTATTAGCACACCTAGATAATGACAAATGAGATTTTGTCGAAACGTCGGTGAAATTAGAGATAATATCACATACACGGATCAAATACCCGGAAAACCAGTTTAGCATATTCCTATCCGTGAAAACTTCAGATTTCATATTCGATACCTTAACGGGGAGATGAGGTCAACCAAGAAGAAGAAGAACTCTGGTAAAACTCAACAACATTTAAGTAGTAGGTAGTAGAGTGTTTATGGACCCTCTATATCTGAACACGTAACGAATACCGTTTTACCAGTATAGTAAGAAGTGAGTTGAGCAAGGTCAACAAAACTTCTGAACACGTATTAGCACACCTAGATAATGACAAATGAGATTTTGTCGAAACGTCGGTGAAATTAGAGATAATATCACATACACGGATCAAATACCCGGAAAACCAGTTTAGCATATTCCTATCCGTGAAAACTTCAGATTTCATATTCGATACCTTAACGGGGAGATGAGGTCAACCAAGAAGAAGAAGAACTCAGGTAAAACTCAACAACATTTAAGTAGTAGGTAGTAGAGTGTTTATGGACCCTCTATATCTGAACACGTAACGAATACCGTTTTACCAGTATAGTAAGAAGTGAGTTGAGCAAGGTCAACAAAACTTCTGAACACGTATTAGCACACCTAGATAATGACAAATGAGATTTTGTCGAAACGTCGGTGAAATTAGAGATAATATCACATACACGGATCAAATACCCGGAAAACCAGTTTAGCATATATATATATATATATATATATATATATATATATATATATATATATATATATATATATATATATATATACTATACAGGTTTGAATATCTAGAACTCAAGCTCTGAATGAATTTAATAACATGAAAAAAATAGTTATTTATAATGTTTTTTTCTTTTAACTTGTTTGGTTTGATATTGCACGATTTATGAGTGAAATTCTGCATCCAATGAAAAAATAATTTTCCATTTAGCAAAAAGTGATAGGTACATACATTTATTTCGTTAAAAAATATTTGTTTGGACACCTTCTAATGTACAAAATTGAAACAAGATATCTTTCGTATATTTTTATCAGTCGTCAAATGGATTTCGCTTTGAAAAAATGACCATTTTTCGAAAGAAATGCTCATTTAAGAAAAACTATTGAACTTAGCTATAGGGAATACTTAATGAAATTTGTAGAGGTTTCGTTGGCGCTTCTTATGGATCAATAATATACAGGGTGTTCTATTTAATATAAAGAAGATTTTGCAAATTTTCATTTACAATATTTGGCAAGCGGTTTTTCATACCCTGTATATCACAGGTCGATTTCAGATATATCGTTTGAGAGAGTTACCAATGTAGAATATTCGACCAAAAAAAAAATTTCAACTGGACTTGGCACCACTTTATAATTTCAAATATTCTGAGTGACGAATATTGGAAAAAAAAACCTGTCATGCTAGATATCTCGAAAACCATCAATATTTTCGAAGTGCAGATATACATAAAGTTTATTTTATTTTCTATGAAGAAACCGAAAAAGCGATAAAAAATATAGGTTGCCATTTAAAAAGACACAGTTGGGATCCGCCCAGAAAAAATCGAACACCCTGTGTGACCGCCAATATTTTTATTTTGTCGAGCTCGAGCAATAAGGTAATATTATAGAAAATTAGATTCCTATCTGCTTCCTATATAGAGATATGGAACACCGCGCCACTGTTGCAGGACCCTGTATATACAGGATGTTTCAGAATTCGACGGACAAACTTATACCACGTCATTCCTCTTGCAAAATGATGAAAAATGAGGTAGGACATGTGTGTCCGGAAATGAGCCGTTTCAGAAATACAGGGCGTTGAAGTTGCAAAATAAAAAGATCCTTTTCGTCGTAGCTCCCGGACTAAAAGGAATAAATTAATGAAACTCAGCAAATCGATTAAGAGCTAGAATGTGTTTCCTCCAGTGGTATGTTTGCTTCAGTATCAGTAGCCAGTGGCGTTCCAGCGGGGTAATAGCTTATATTTCCCCCTTATTTTTTACGCCACCGACTTTATATCCACAACCGTCTTTTTTTGAATTCCTTGATCAATTTTACGTAAAAACCAAATAAACATTCACTATGAAAAAACCAGTAGTTTTCGAGAAAAATTGAGTTGAACTGATAGGTGCATTCTCATATGGGAATATTAATAATCGAGTAAAATAATCGAAATTACAAAACCGAAATTATTTGAACTCTTTCATCATTCTACCATTCATTGTGTGCTTGAAAAATTATTCACTTCGGCAACATATTGCGGATTTTCTACCATTTTACCAACTTTTTTTGCAGATATGTTGTGAGCCCGCAGACCTACTGAATGGCTTTACTTCGAGATTTATTTTTTAATAAAATGTTCCATCCAAACGATTTTCAGAGACAATTACGAATAGTTGGCAAAACTGAACTCAGAATGTTTTATCGAATTATCTTCTCTCACTGGGTAAAAATCCAAGTTTTATCGATTAACCAAAATACCATTACTTGTTTCAACCTTAGCCATCTACAATGTTTCCTGGGCATATCTATTATAGTTTTGTTAGATAACTGTACCGATATTCTCGAGTTCTTCAGCCACTGGTTGAATAGTTTCAGAATACATTCACGTGACTTATAATAATCTTTGATCCACCTAAGCAATGAGGATTACTTTATTCATTGACAACAATAAATTTGTTAGGGGGCTGTGGAAATGAAATGAGATTCGTATGACACTTCCAAGTTAACGTAGCTGTCAGAAAGTATTTGATTGTGTATTTCGTATAATAAAAATGAATTTTACATTCGAAGAGTTAGCGGACATGCACCTTATTTATGGAAAATCGGGACGAAATGGAAGGTTGGCACAAAGAATGTATCGTGAAAATTTTCCTGGAAGAAATAGAATTCCTAATTGGAAAACGTTCGAAAACGTGGACAGAAGACTCAGGGAAACAGGAAGTTTTTTAATTACCAGAAGGAATGCAGGTATACAGAGAACTGTAAGAAATTATATCACAGAAGAGGAGATATTGAACTATACTGCTGAACATCCGTCTGAAAGTAGTAGATCTATAGCTAGAGTGCTGCATGTGTCTTCATCATCTGTTTGGAGGACTTTGCATGAACAGCAGTTATACCCATATCGACTGAGAAAAGTTCAGGCACTGAAACCAGAGGACTATCCAGATCGAATTGAATTTTCTCGATGGTTTTTGAGTATGTGGAGAAATAATCCGGAATTTATCAAGCAAGTGTTATACACTGATGAGGCAAAATTCACAAGGGAAGGTATTTTCAATTCTCGCAATAGCCATATTTGGGCCGAGGAAAATCCTTTTGCTATTCATCCTCATGGCTATCAAACAAAATTTTCATTGAATGTTTGGGCAGGAATAGTAGAAAACCGTTTAGTTGGTCCTTATCTTTTACCAGATAATTTGAATGGGGGCAATTATAGCACTTTCTTGGGAGAAGTATTGCCTGAATTGTTAGAAGATGTTCCTCTGAATATCCGGAATGGAATGTGGTTTCAGCACGACGGTGCTTCTGTTCATTTTTCGTTAGCTGCTAGAGAGTACCTAAATCGGAAATTCGGTGACAATTGGATTGGTCGAGGTGGACCCCACAAATGGCCTGCCAGATCACCAGATTTGAATCCTGTTGACTATTTTCTTTGGGGTCATATGAAGTCACTGGTTTATGAAACAGAACCAAAAAGCCAAGAAGAATTAGTCGCCCGCATTCAAGCTGCATCGATAACGATTGCCGAAAATTTAGAATCATTTGAAAAAGTGCGATTTTCTATGTTGCGCCGTTGCAGATCGTGTATAAGTGTTGACGGAAAAAATTTCGAACAATTACCCTATTGATTATTCATCAGATGTTCTCATTATTATTCAAAAGCACATTTGAATTTTCAATGTAAATTTCAAAAAGAAATTCGTGTTTATGACTCACTGTTCTAGAATTTCAACAGTATTGTTTCTTATCACATTATCTAAAATATGTGTAGAGAAGGTATATTTTGAACATGATATTTCTACTCGAAGATGAATTATGAGTACCGACATCCAACTAAGATAGACAACTTCCATTTCTTCATTTATTTAAAAAACTTCATTTACTGACTAGAGTTAGCGAAGATCTTATCAGATGGTTATTCAAATAAATTGACTTCTTCCAAATACATTTCTTTTTTTCAGGCGTATAATTAGAGTCTACTGGTAAAATTTTGTTTTTCGGCTTCATCTGTATACTTTGAGAATGTTTTTCATTTTCTTATTAATGAATATTCTTCAAGATATTTACGATTCTACAAAGAGAAGTGTGATTTCACGAATGGGAAAGACAGGATAATTGTGAACAAAAAATAATTTTCCCAAAATCCAGAATAATGGTGTTATTTTAGGATTATTGGAGCCTAACTCAGTCGAGATTCCGAATGATCGCAAATTTTATTTGGGGTCACTTTTTTTCCGATCACAAAGTCACTCGAAGATCTGAGAACAATGAAAACATTTCAACAATGAAATCTATTGACAAGCACGAAAATAAGCCTCAAGAGTTATGATTTGTCATTACAATATGCTAAACATAACAAAAATTGGTACGATGATAGAAAACCCACAATAATTACCATCACTTGCAAGCACTAAATTAATGGTAAAATCATAAGAGAGTTCAAATAATTTTGGTTTTGGAATTTCGATTATTTTAATCGATTATTCCCATATAAGAATGCACGTATCAGTTCAACTCAATTTTTCTCGAAAACTACTGGTTTTTTCATAGTGAATGTTTATTTGGTTTTTGCGTAAAATTAATCAAGGAATTCAAAAAAAAGACGGTTGTGGATATAAAGTCAGTGGCGTAAAAAATAAGGGGGGAAATATAAGCTATTACCCCGCTGGAACGCCATTGGCTACTGATACTGAAGCAAACATACCACTGGAGGAAGCACATTCTAGCTCGTAATCGATTTGCTGAGTTTCATTAATTTATTCCTTTTAGTCCGGGAGCTACGACGAAAAGGGTGTTTTTATTTTGCAACTTCAACGCCCTGTATTTCTGAAACGGCTCATTTCCGGACACACATGTCCTACCTCATTTTTCATCATTTTGCAAGAGGAATGACGTGGTATAAGTTTGTCCGTCGAATTCTGAAACACCCTGTATATATATATATATATATATATATATATATATATATATATATATATATATATATATATATATATATATCATATCATATTTATCATATTTATTGTATTGCTATCATTTTCAATTGTATAAAAATTGTATATTGATTTTGAGAATCGTATTGTTACAGTGCTTTTGTATAATATGATTATATTAAATTAAATTGAAAATTAAATTCAAATACATTTGTTGAATTATAAGTTTGTGTAAGTTTGAATATGTCCTTATAGAACGAAACTGCAGTAACGTTAGTTACAAATAGAAGTGGTAAAAAACATAAAAAGATTTGAAAAGGTTTTTTTTGATTATCTCCGTGAATGAAATATCAGAAAGGCATCAACGTCTCTTGTTTACCTTCATATTCATCTTACCTGAAAGGTAGGTTTGAACTCCACAGAAACCTGTTGTACACACCTCCAATCCACGTGTAAACTAGTGAACTCACCAAGGCATGTGTAGAATCGACTATCAACGTTATGATAATTTCTCATTGTCAACGCTATGAGATACCTTTCGGCAAGCTTCGGATGAGAAACGAACGAAAGCTGTTCTGTCTTATTTTTATCTTGCTAGTTCATAGTGATGGACATACTCGAATTATTTTAATGATTAGTTATCGAATTGTTCGAATAATCCAATTATCATTGGAGTTATAAATCACTCGCGCGGTAGAATTACTCAAAAGAAATCGATAATACAGTAGTTGTTCAGTATGTGAATGTACCTCATTAGATTAACTTGTGGTTTTGACTGTAAATTGAAAACAATGTTTTATTTCATTTTTATACAGGGTGTCCCATATGAAACTCCGCGGGCAAATATCTGGAAAATGAGAGACAATATCCATTTTCGTGAAAGCAGATGATTTTGATGTCAAAGAGGACCTTATTTACGTAGGCGTATCCGTTAGGGCGTCGCAACACCGACGCCATTTCATTTAGATAGTAACCCAGATTTTTCAATTTGTTTTTTAAGTCTGCATCAAATTCTGAATTCAGCCATATAGCACACATACAGTTTCCCTTGACTACTGATGCAAAAAGGCAATTTTGCATATTATAAAGAAGGTCATGAATAAGTCAAAATGTATGCAATGATACGAGTTTGAAAAAATAAATCAATCAGTTATAATTGCATTGCCTGTTCAGTTTCATCCAATTGTGTGTTTCTGTAAAATCGCAGACAATACAAACTAAAATAAATGTTTCAAATTACCAAAAAATATTTTACTTTGACCATAACTCGACCAACATGATGATAACGAAAACAATTAGTGATAACATGAATAATTTCAGTAGGTGTTCGAACTGCATTCCTTCACGCAGAATTCACATATGGCATCTTTTTAGTAATTCTCGATCCGTGTCTCTTGAGATATGGAAGCACAAATATTTGGACGCTAATAAGCAATACAGTGTCAACCCACATAATATCATATTTAAAGATTTTGATGTCAACTGGTAGTTAATCTGCTTTAGTACGTTTCGCAAAAAAGTGTCATGTGATTTAAATCATTTGAACATTAAAAATTATGAGAAAACACTTGACACAAAAGCAATATCCAACCAAGATCGTTTTGCATTATTGTGTTAAGTACTTTAACATTGTTTCACCATCAGGAGCGCCATTTTGTAATCGGCATCAAGTGTTAGGAGACATGACACGTTATTGCAAAAGTCTGAACAGTTGTATTCTGTCCGTATCAATCAAAGACGCTGAATGTTGCAATAATAAATTAAAGAGTATTATGCTGAAATTTGTACCAAGTACTTCAATAATAAAGTGTTCTAGAGGTATTGTGTATAAGGTACGTGTGATAAGTGTAAACATTGAACTTATACAGGTAAGTTTAAAAATGGAAGTAAATCAGATAGATTTCAATTGCATATTTTTTGAGGTTATTTTACCTACCGGTAGAATTATAAAACAAAGTACTGTGAGCCCAGTTTGTTTTGAAATGAATCGAAAATAATGTTTTAGTTTAGTTAATTAAAAGTTAACAACTGCTTGATAATAAATTATAGCGTGAGAACGTATTATATAGTTTGACACGTTATTGCAAAATAACCTAATTTGATTGTCTTGCAGTTACTCTACAATTATGAGACTTGACACGTTATTGCATAATGAAAAAACATCTTTTTGTCGGCATTTTCAATGAATTATAATGCTTGACACATTATTGCAAAAAAATTTATTGGCTTTTGCTTGCAATTATTTTTATTATAAGTGGCTTTGACATTATTTTACTAAATATCTAATCATAGTAAATACTGTTATTTTTGTTTTCAATAATAACAATATACTACTCCAAAATACCGGAAAATATACTCTTACGTTTAGGTTGAAGATAATAATCAACAATATTCTCGTACGACGATATAACTTCTAGCGTTTTATATTCACTAATTGTTCATTTTTCAAATAACTTCATAATTTTTCCAATTGTTTCAGGATGTCGCCACCAAAATGCAGAGGCCAAATGTTGGATCTTGTTATATCTACTTCTACAAAAATCTCTGATGAAGTCCCTACTAGTCCTACCGAGGAGTTTTCGAAAGAAGATCTGTATCATTCACAACATGTTACAATTTCATCAAATGAGATAGGTTTCGTTCATGAGGAAAACATTGTGGAAGCAATTACACCTGCATATACTCCTCTGCATAATAATTGCCGCCTCACATATCAAAACTCCGAGTGCAGTGATTTATTTTCTAACATTGTATCTGAGAATACAACAGTATCCAGTTCACCAGTGATTGAATTTCTTGACCGTATAGAAACGTCCCCACCAGAGCCCAACGAAATTATACTAGATCCACCAACTCCATTAGCCAAAGCCATTGACCATTTCTTTACATCTAGCAAAAAACACCAGATGAACCCAACACAGTAGAACTTAATCAAACAGCTGAAAACCTCTTGAATGTAGCTGATTTTCTACCAGTAATTCACGATACCAGCAATGGAGAGAGTGGAGCAAGTAACCAAGTAAAAGATTGTACCAATTTTGAGGGCTCTGATTTTATACCACAAAATAACAATAATGAGCAAGAAGGGCCACTTCTGTCAGAGAGGGGAAGGCCTAGAAAAGGGCGTGAAAGAAAATATTCTGATCAAAACAGGAGCATAAGAAAACAAAAGACGAACACTAATGTAGAATATATCAGTGCAAAAGGAACGACAGTAAATGCAAAAAAATTCAATGGAGACAGTTATCACTGTAGATGTCCTCTCAGATGTACTGAAACATTGTCTGTGGAACAACGCAAGAAAGTATAGTTCTCATTACGGTAGGAACACTACGACAACAAATTTCTTAGTTCCAAACCTAAATCTAACGCTCTTGTATGACCTTTACAAAGAAAAATTTTAAAATCCTGTTAGTATTTCGAGATTCAAACAGTGTTTTTATAGAGATTTCAATCTCAGATTCAAAAAGCCACAGAAAGAGACATGTTTCCGTTGTGACCGTTACACAGCAAGCAAAACATGGGCAACCAGTGAACACAGGGTGTTAGTAGAAAACGAGCATAAAAAACATTTGGATCATGCTTATAAATTGAGAGACCAAATGAAAAAGGATTTGGCTTGTTCTAAATCAGATATTTCATTGGAGACTCTCACTTTCGACCTGGAAAAGACGCATTGCTTGCCGCGATTACCAACTAGTATTGTTTATTACAAGCGACAGCTCAATCTACACAATTTAGGTATACATTGTGGGAGTACTGGAAAGGGTTTTTTTACATATGGCTTGAGAATGAAGCTGGTCGTGGCACACAGGAGGTAGGATCTTGTATACAAAAGTTTATAAGTGAGCATTTGAAACCAAATACTACTAAACTTATCCTTTGGTCAGATTCATGTGGTGGCCAGAATAGAAGCATTAAAATGATGCTGATGCTTGCACATATTCTCCATAATCACAAATCATGATGATACAGAAGGTTTTGGCAGAGCTGTCGATTTTGAAATCGAAGACAATTCGGAAGTAGAACAAGGAAACCAAGACTGACATTTTATTTATACGATTCTGAACGTATTTTAGACCTAGAAAATTATTTTAACATTTCCATTTTGATATTAAGAATATTATTCATGTAAGAGAAATATTAGTATTTAATTTCTTTCAGATTCGTTACACGAAATAAACCCATTAAAACGATGTAGTAGTTTGACGTGTTTTATTGATGATTTATTTCATTAAAATTTTCACCCCATAGCAATTGAGCAATAGTGCTTTATGCTTCTTGACATTAAGACAGTCAAATTGCAACCCACTATTTCACATTTAGCAAAAACATGTCAAAAGTCATAACATGTTTTTCAGAAACTAACAGCCAATACTACATTTAGCAACAAAAAAAATGTGTTTTTTGCGATGCACTCACAATTTTTCGTAATTTTTGTTGCACTAATTTATTCTTTACTTGTTCAAAAAGAAGGAAAATATAATATTTTCATGTTTGGTTACAGGCCTCAGTATAAATCATCTGAAATTGTTAAGAACACCTTGCGAGCCATTTTCTAAAAATTGCTACGGTGTTGGTTGACTTTGTAATGCTTATCAGCGTCTACTTGTGATTCTATTTTTAAAATCATCTACATTTTGTGGACGTCGCATATATACTAAACCTTTAATATATCCCCTCAACAAGAAATCTAGTGGAGTAATATCAGGACTTCGAGCTGGCCATCGTATTGGACCCTTATTTCCAATCATCAAAAGTGTCATCCAAATATTGGAAAATATTATGCGGAGCTGCCCCTTCTTATTGAAACCACATATTCAGCCGAGGGTTCGCGTGATACTATCAGTGACCATTATATTTGTTTATTATACCGTTGTTATGAAAACAGCTTCCATCACCCCATAATATTTTGTTCAGAAACTGATCATCACCATGAATACGAGTGGTCAAAAATGCAGGAAACGCGAGGTCCTCAGCTGTTGGGAGTTTGTCCAAGTTTAGGAAACACCAACGTTAACAGATACTCCGGTGGACTAGCACCCGCCGGCTCTGATCTTAATGCGGCAAGCAGTCGTGGAGTGGAAGGTCTTTTGCAATATCACGCCCAGCCACTACTTCAGAGAGACAACCCCAGGTACCGTCTGCACATCGTCTTAATTTCATCCAGGTTGGAGCCCAGTTCCCTTACCCTTTAAGCTGATTTTTGTCGAAGAAGGACAAATGGGTTCATGACTGAGGGGATGTTGGCTTCAGACATCAGTACCGCCCTTCACGGGACACCCACCTGGCTGGGGTGGGATTGATGAAAAATCTATTCGTCCATTAACGTGGGACATGAGGGTCTCATTCGACAGAGTGTCGGGGCCTTCTATATCGAGAGGGATCGTCTACAGCATAATCTATAGGCATCGGCGGTACCGGCGGTACGACTTTCATAACGCCACCACCTCTTTGGTCGTATCGACCAAACAAAATTTATTTCTGCTTTTTATTGTGGGAAATAACTTGCGACGAATCTTCAAAATCTAAGACGTTGCATGGGTGCCTGATGGTTTTACTTCAGCTTTCTGCGCGGCATTAGCTGTTTATAACAAAACTTGGAAAGTGTCTTTGGGTGATCAGCAAAACAGAAGTGTACTCTTATGACACAAGTTATTCCAATATTTTGATGAAATGGATTATCATCGTCAAGGAAGAGCTACAAAATTGAAGATGATAATAAAGTTTATCGAAATTTTGGAATAACTTGTGTTATAAGAGTACGTTGTGCTGATACTTTTCAAGTTTTGTTCTTAACTAGTCATCAGAGACTGTACTCCAACTTATATGATTATATATGTTTTACATATACATGTATACAGAGCATTTCTTTAATGTCGTAGGACCTCTATTTATTGATCAAAACTTAGCAGGGGAACTGTATTTGAAAATGCTGGAAACTACTGCTGACCCTCTCTTCACCGAAATCGTCGAAGCGAATCCTTTAGCACCACCACATTACTCCCAGACAAGTAAGAAACTATTTTCATAATATTTTTCCTGATCGTTGGATTGGCCTTTGGACTTTTTTCATGGGGCTATTTGAAGCAAAAGGTGTACGAAACTGAACCTGCTTCAGTAATGAATATATGGCAGAGAATAATAAATATTTTCTGAGATATTGTCGTTACTGTGTTTTAAAATGTTCGGCTTGAAATATCGGATAGGCTGTTCATATGTAAGGAAGTTCAAGGCAACCATTTCGAGCATCTTCTGAACCGACCTCAAGCTTATCACCTCATATTATGTAAAATGTCAATGTATTCAGCTGGAGTAGCAAGCGTGATCACTGGCTCTAAGCCTGAGATCGCTTTTTTTCAATCCCACTCTTCAGGGTTTTTTTTCCACACCAAGCCAGTGTTGAACCTGGTGATAGACCTTGAGAGAGTGATAGGAATCAAGAATTTTTCTACAAGGCAACTTAGTGAGTTTAACAAATAATTCCTTCGATATTGTATGCAAGTGTCAAATCGCCAAAAATTCCGATTTTAGGATTTTAGGGGGTTTTTCCCCCACTTTTGGCGTTCTTCCGTGGCTTAACGGTTGACCATAGAAAAAAAACTCCATAAACATAAAATGTAGGAAATTTTATTCTCTATCTTTGTGTATATCTGAGCTTCCTACACCAATTGCGTAGTTTTCGAGTTATTCGCAAAAAACCAAAACTAAGTTAAATTTTTTAACAATTTAGTACAAACAAGTACACCATCGCCAATGTCAAAATAGCTGGGTAAACATTTAGATGAATCGTTGATAATAGTATTTTTGATAGACCAGGCAGCTTTAAATTTATGTTGAGCCTTGAGGAATTGATTATTAAAGTATTGACTTTTTGAGAGCACAATTTTTTTGTCTATGATTTTTTAAGAGTTGCTTATATTGACCCAACAAATGTACATTGGTTCGGCTCTTGTTCAAATTATAAATATCTCTGAGTAATATACCTTCTTCAACGATATCCTTAGTAATCCATGGTCTGTGTCTACTTGAATTTTAATTTTGTTTAATTGTTTTGAACTGTTGAGGAACGGATATATCAAAAGCTTGAAGAAAAACATCATAAAAATGGAAAAATTTAGTATCGAAGTCAAATTCAGTGAAGTATAGAAATTTAAAATTTTCATTCGATAATGAATTTATAAAATGGAGGATATTATGATCATTAAAATTTCTCCTCAAGAAATAATGGTATTTATCAGCAGCGACGAAATTTATAGGTACTGTAATAAACTGGAGAGCATAGTCCGAGAAGTCCACATGCAAAACTTTGTTTTCAATTTCATACTCAGCCGATGAGAATATATTATAAATTGTAGATTTACTGTCTCCTTGTAACCTTGTATATTCGAAGATACATTGTTTTAAACCATATGCTGAAAGTAGATTACGAAGTATTTTTGCCTCACTGTCATGTACTTCATCATGAAAATTGAAGTTAAAGTCACCACAAATAATGTTAATCGACTTAGAATGTTTATAACTGAGTGTTTCAAGAAATGATTCCATTTTAGTGAGAAACGTTTTACTATCAGTAGCCGGTGACTTGTAAAAGCAACTTATGAATAATCGAAGGTCAGAGACAATCACCCCAATAGCTGCATATTCGAAAATATCTTGACATTTTTGAATTTTAGTACTTTTTATTATGAAATCATGATCATTTCTAACAAATATGACAACTCCACCACCATCTTTGTCTTTCCTACAAAAGTAGTCTGAGACGTTGTACGAGTTCAAACTGACTGATATAATTTCATAATCTTTGCCCCAAGTGTCAGTGATACATACAATATCCGGATAACCAAGAGTTTGCAAGACAAATTCCAATTTATCAATTTTTTGTCTGATACTACGGATATTTAAATTGAGAATTTTCAGATTTGGGTTATTTTTGTTAAAACCATGTGATACATTAGATAAATTAGAGCTATTATGGAAAAAACAGAAATTCTTTATAATGATATTTTCAGGCCATGCATCAATATTTAGCAACAGTTGCTTACATGACTCCGATACACTCAGTTTGAAAGAACTATTTTTTCCTTCTGTATTTAATTTGAAACACTTAATAACTTCATTCGGGAAGGCTTCATCCAGAAACGATCGCATAACTTCATAATCAATCTGTCCCTTTATTTTTTCGACATACAGCCATGCTAAATCATCATCTTTTTCAACCCCTTGGATCTTCATGTTCAGCTTCATGTTAGATCCGATAAGTAGAATCTGGGATTTATCAACTGGACTAATATTAGTTTGAGACTTTCGCACGGAAGGTTTGCTGTAATTCACATTCACATTGGTGTTTATTTTATTGGATTTCATCTCAGATTTTTCACTTCTTTCGTTTGGTTTTTTTACTTTTTGTTCGGTATAGGTGTTCAGGTTTGACACCTTTTTATTTGTATTCAACCGAACATTTGACGAAATTTGTTGCTTGTTATTGGAACTAGCTATTTGATTTTCAAGGAGAAATATGATTTCTTCTTGATCTTGCAGTCTTTTTGCCATCTGGTCAGATAGTTTATCTTGAAGTAAACACTCACGTTCAAGTTGCTGGCATTTTTTCGAAATAAACATGCACTCGGATGAACAATTTTTTGAGACATGATCACCACTAACTACAGAGTTTTTCTCTGGATTCACTTTTTGAATGGATTTTAGAAAACTTTGTAAAATCTTATTTTCACCGAAAGTATCGGGAAGAATTTTAGTCACAATAGTAGTGTAACAACGTATGTTCTGGCTCACCGGGAGTGGGGGTAACCTATCAGCGTCATCGAAATCGACGCAGGATGGAACGAGTATCGTAGCGATTTGAGCGTAGAACTCCGCCCCTCGGCCCCCTTGGTACTCCACCTAACCTATCGGCCCCCTCGGTACTCCACCTAACCTATCAGCTCCCTCGGCCCCCTTCAGTCACGTGATTTTAAATAAAAAAAGTTTATAGTTATGGGATTCGAACCTGGGTCGTCCGCGCCGTAGATATTGTCCTTAGCCTCTACACCATCGTAAGATATTGAAGTTAACTGCGAATGTTGGGTATTTATAGCGTTAGTTTTGTCAGGACCGAAATTGACTCATTCATTATACTTGACAGCATTTTTATTTTTGATTTCCGTAGAATGTAATCGTCATTATCATATTGAAGATAGGAAAATATACTTAGATTTGGGAAATAATTATTATTTCATGTAAAGATGTGTATGTGTGTGTAAGAGCGAGAGGCGCGTGTGACGTAATCGATGCAAAGAGAGATGGAGATTGAGGTTTTACCGGTTGCTAGTGCAAGCAGGTGTTGCCAGTTGTACAATAAATCAATGTTTATGGAGTAATGTAGCGTTGCCGGTTTGAAAATTAAGTTATAGAACACACAGAGTCATCTATGAGTCACTAGCTGAACTATCTATTAGTTGAAGAAGGACACTGTAAACACTAGACTCTATAAGACTATACTTAGATTTGGGAAATAATTAATATTTCATGTAAAGACGTGTATGTGTGTGTAAGAGCGAGAGGCGCGTGTGACGTAATCGAAGCACAAATTTACGTAGCTTTGCGTATATTGAGAGATTCATTTGAATAATTTATCGTACAGAATTGTTTCATGTCCTGTTATCAGTAACCGCACAAAAATAGGCGCTGGATTCATCGATACAAAAGTATATGGAAACACCAAAGTTATAGAACACACAGAGTCATCTATGAGTCACTAGCTGAACTATCTATTGGTTGAAGAAGGACACTGTAAACACTGGACTCATAAGACTGCATCTGTCAAATGTCAATACATGCCAGCATGGCAGGTTCGGCGTTGCCAGTTGTACAATAAATCATTGTTTATGGGGCAATGTAGCGTTGCCGGTTTTGGAATTGATCGTGAACTACTCGACGAAAATTGGAAGCGCGAAAGTGATATATTAATAATAATGAATCAGATTTAAGAAAAAACATTACAGATTAATGAGGCTGTATCGTTTCAAAGTGTGATCCCTCAGTGTTACAAGGTATCTCAAAATACATCATTGAAAACAAACATGACGTCGAAGTGTACAGGGTGCGTCAAAATACATCATTCAAGAAAGAACATAACAGTTCCACGAGGCTGTAAGTTTTCAACGTGCGATCTCTCAATGTGTATAAGGTATCTCAAAATACACCATTGAAAAACGAATATGACGTCGAAGTGTACAGGGTGCGTCAAAATATATCATTTAAGGAAAAAAACATGTCGATTTGAAATATGATATTAATGTGTATACAAACATGTCGATTCAACAGAAGTCTAGCGTTCCAACATGTCGGAAGTCTCGTATCTTTGTTAACCAAGTTAGCATAAGCTGGAGAAAGAGGAGATCCAAAAGTGTCGAGAGGTTGAGCGTTGTGGACTCAACGTGAGGGCAATGGGGGAGCGAAGTATTCGACAATGACATTTCAAAATACGTTGTTTTCCATGCGTTTTCGATCGTTTTTCGTGCGTTTACGATCGTTTTTCGTGCGTTTTCGACCGTTTTCCGTGCGTTCATTCGTTATCGTTTCATCGTTATTGTCGTAACGGTTTTTCGTGTTTCAATATGGCAGTCATTTATCATTTAACGCGTTTCGCTAATCAAGTTGGCATCATCAGGAAATGACTAACGTCCATGCTTTGTCATATGAAGATTCATTTTGCGAATTTTCGTGCGTTTACGATCGTTTTTCGTGCGTTTTCCGTGCGTTCATTCGTTACCGTTTCATCGTTATTGTCGTAACGGTTTTTCGTGTTTCAATATGACAGTCATTTATCATTTAACGCGTTTCGCTAACCAAGTTAGCATCATCAGGAAATGATTAACCTCCATGCTTTGTCATATGAAGATTCATTTTGCGAATTTTCAGACTCTTGAACGAAACCTTGTGGAACACCCAACCTAACTTCTGTTACAGAGTAGTGTCGGTCAGCCAATCAGAATGGAGAAATCAAATATCGCTCGATTGATTGTGCTAGATGAAATTGAACTGGAGAATGAGGGTCGAATAATAATAATAATAGTGATAAAACATTAAAAGCTTGAAAGTGACTTAGTCAGCGTGATAGGTGGTGGCGTGTGTGATAATGAATGAGTTATTATAAAGAATAATAGCGCAACTGTCAGAAGGGCACTGAGTTGTATATTTACTAATAATGATCAGATCGTCGCATACGGCATGTCAAATGAAAGGATAAGAAATGGAGAATTCGTCGACAGAGAAAAAACAAATATGGCGTAATGAATATAATATCCAACGCCTAATGTGAAATAACATAGGAAGAATTGCAAATTCAACAAAAATCACTGAAAAAAACTTGTAATTAAAAATTGTTGGGTTATGAACAACTATAAGTTTATTCCAATTGCAGAAGCTTGATTCAAAACGCAGAATTTATTGACAAAAAAATTTAAAAAATCATTGGATACTGAAACATATGATATATTTGGATTCCTTAGGGTGAGAAGGTTTCGAATCCATCAAAAAACGACCACTTCCGGTTTCCACTTCCGGTCTTCCGATTTCGATGATTTCAACATCAATGGATTCGGTTAGATGTCATGAAACATAATTAATCATTTGTCGAAGCCAAAAGGGCCTTATAACCTATTTTCATTATACTAGCAGCAACAGACCGATGTGGGTACTCATTTCAAATGATTTCATTTGTAGATTATGAAAAGTATAATATCGAGCATCTAATGTGAAATAGCATAGAAAGAATTGCACATTTAAAGAAAATCATTGAACATATTTGAAATTAAAAGATGTTGGGTTATGAACAACTACGAGTGTAATGTAATTGCAAAAGTTTTATTCAAAACACATGATTTGTTGACAAAAAAATGAAATAATCATCGTATACTGAAACATATGGTATTTTTGGATTCCTTAGGGTGAGAAGGTTTCGAATCCGTCAAAAACAGGTCACTTCCGGTTTTCACTTCCGGTCGTCCGATTCCGATGATTTTGACATCAATGGATTCCTTTAGATGTCAAAAAACATAGTTAATCATTTTACGAAGCCAAAAGGACCTCATAACCTATTTTCGCTATACTAGTCGCAACAGGTCGATGTGGGTACTCATTTCAAATGATTTAATGTGTAGACAATGAAAAATATAATATCGAGCGCCTAATGTGAAACAGCATAGGAAGAATTGCACAGAGAATCATTGAAAAAACTTCGGATCGCCACGTACATCATGTCAAATGAAAGAAGAAAAATTGCAGAATTCATCTATAAAGAAAAAACAAATATGGTGCAACATGTCAGAAGGGCACTAACCCACATCTTCATTAATGATAACTGAATCTCAACGTGCAGCAAATCAAATGAAAGGAAAACGAATGCAGAATTCATCAACAGAGATAATAGTCGCATTATCACATGTAGCACTTCAAATAAAATGGGGAAAAAAAGCAGAATTCATGTGTTTGTTGCGCTATTCAAATCCAAGGTGACATGGATCAATGTCAACGCTGAATATGCATATAACAAAGACTCTTTGATTTTCTTTTGTTTCATTTCAGAATATGTCATCACTAATTTTTATATTCAAACCCAAAGTGACATTGATCACTGTCAATGTCGAATCTACATCCGGAGATATGCAGTTCTCAAAGCGACGAAACAAAGGCTCTTTGTTTCATTTTAAAATATGTCATCACTTATTTTACTATAAATACGTCATGCATGGCGAAATGAGTTAGTTGCATCCGTTGAAAGTGATACCAGTGACAAGTGCACCGATTCTATTTGAAAGTAAGTGTTTTAGGTTTGACTCTTTCCTCAGATGAATTTATTCAAACGTAATTTAATTGAAAATTGGTGAGAATTGTTGAATCATTTGATTTCCAAAATTTTTTTCGATATATATATATATGTTGGATGATATCAGTCAAATGTTATACAAGTCGTGGTTTGTTTGAGATAGTATTCGCATATATTGTGAATCAAAACATAAAGCTTTCATTTTTTATTTTTCACAGATGGATTTACAAAAGTTGAATGCAAGTTCGATCGTGAAGAGAAAGCCAAGTATCAAAGTAGCAGATTTGCCTGTGGAGATGCCGCAGAAAGGAAAATTTGGTGAGGCGGTCTTGTTAGATTTGGGAGATAAAGTATCATTTCTGCCCCACCGAGTGACGGAGGCGTATCGTCCTCACTTAGAAGAATTTTCATTAGGAAAATACGCTATTGTGTTCAAAGGGTTAATGGACATTGGGAAATCGAATCTTGTCATTTCATTTGAAATTGTACGAAATTAAGGTTAGTACTGTTTCCAATTTTATAGGCAAAGAGTTTTTGGGTGTATACAATATTTTTCATTCGGGTCAAAAATTCTCACTCACAGATATGATCCGCATAAAGTAGTGTTTTCATACAATATATTTCCTTCACTTAGTACGTGCAGAATATGTGTTTTAAATTCTTTATTTTGGATGACACTTGATTTTTTATTTTCATTATAAGTGTAGCAATTACTTCATGAAAGACATTACCCTCTCTGTTGGCAAAAAATTTTTTTTAGTGTATGTTTTTATTGAAAAATCGAATTTATTTCAGTGTATTTTTTTATTGAAAAATCGAATTTATTTCAGAATAATACATCAACGTGTGCAGTATCAGTCAGAGTCAACTCAACAACAACATTCAAAACCGTCATAGCAACCTGTCCAGAACGAGATTCAAATCTCAGCAGTTTCCATTTTTTTCAGTCTATAGTTGCACATTATGAGGCTAGAATTTGTCGATATTCAGTGATTTGTTGGACAAACTGCGTCTATTCAATATATAGGTACACAACCGTAATGAATTTGGAAGACTCTGAAGATTCATCGTGGTGTGTTCCAAAATTCAAGAAAAACACGCCGTTCTGTATGGGTCATTTCAAAGGAAATTTGTTCAGCTGCAGTCTCAATAACGTTGATATTTTATATAAATGGCTTTATAATATACTACCAAAATAAATAAAATACATATCACACACATCTTTTTTTGAAAATGAAAACTTATCTTATACAGGGAAAGTTGTCAAAAATATGCAATAACAAAAAATTATATACCAGATTTTATAGAGATGAAGAAACATCATATTGAAAGATACTAAGTTGACAAAAACAGGATATTTTAGAAATAAAGGAAATAAGTTTGTCTGTCATTTTGAATTCTGATTCGTTGGGGATTTAACAAAAAGTGACATTTTATATCTTGAATTTTATTCAGGACATTATTATAGATGATTGACATTTGTCATTAAATTTCAAGTGTGATATTTATAAATTCATTTCGTATTGTAGTTTTTTCGAAATTCCCATTCAAAATAGCATCCTTTGATATAGATACGCCGAGGGGCGGAGTTACACGCCTAAATCACTACGATACTCGTTCCATCCAGCGGCCCCCTTGGTACTCCACCTAACCTATCGGCCCCCTTGGTACTCCACCTAACCTATAAGCTCCCTTCAATCTCAATAAAATTGAATGTTTGGTGGTCATACAATCGGAATAATAATGGAAATATGGATAACGGGTGTTGGTCATAGAGCATCAAACACGTCTACAAAGCGTTAAAACGTTGTTTTTTTCTATTTCCAAACCCCTTGTATTCAACGGATTCGAAATGATAAACAATAAATATTGTCATCTATGGTGTATCGCAACAAACATCCTCCAGAGGGCGCAACCAGTGAATTTAATGGAAACCTTCGTTACACACTACCAACACATACTTAACTTTAGTAGATAGAAGCGTTCCGTAGCTGAGTTTTGTCTTTCTGTTACAGATATTTGGAAAATTTGAAGAAATTCAAACATTTTTCTGCAGAAAAAAACCGCTCTTCACTGACTTGTTGTACTATATCTGATATTTTTTTGGGGTTCCACCTTCTGCTTCAATAAGTTTATTGAGGTTAAAATGGACACCAATATATCTTGGAATAATCACGTCGCTGGAATTAAAGAAATTGCACGCATCATTCGATACCTAACAAAGCATACCAGAACTTATAGTCACCGTAAGATCTCCTTTGGTATCTTCTAAACATTTCAGTTTTGAGTGAATGAATCATTTCAAATGCGACGATCCGACTATTATTAACGAAAATATGGTTCAGTACCCTTTTGGTTGCCTCTTTTGTTTTTTTCTTTGATATGCTGCACGTGACGAAGCGACTTTTATCAACAAAGAAGCAGGTTAGTGCACTTCTGACATGTTGCGTCATCTTTGTTTTTTCTCTGTCGATGAATTCTGCATTCGTTTCCATTTCATTTGATGTGCTGTACGTTGAGAACAAATCATTATTAACGAAAATACGGCTCATTGTCCTTCTGATATGTTACGTTGTCTTTGTTTTTATTTCTCTGTCGATGAATTCTGAATTTTTTTTTTCAGTCAATGTACTGCACGTTGAGATTCAATTGTCATTAACGGAGATGTGGCTTCGTTCCTTCCTGACATGTTGCGTCATCTTTGTTTTTTCTTTGTCGATAACATTTTGCATTCGTTTCTCTTTCATTTGATGTGCTGCACGTTAAGATCCAAATATCATGAGTGAAATTGTGACTTAATGTCTTTCTGACATGTTGCGCCATATTTGTATTCTCTCGTCAATGAATTCTGGATTTTTTGTCCTTTCATTTGACGTGCTATAAGCGAAGATTTGATTATTATCAGCGAATATACAACTTAGTGCCCTTCTGACAGTTGCTCCATTTTTTTTTTCTAATAACTCATTCATTTCCACAAATCCTCACACATTTTCTACCACGCCACCACCTCCTACGCTGACTACGTCACTTTCAAAGTTCTAATATTTTATCATTATTATTATTATTTTTCGACCCACATTCACCAGTTCAATATCATCTAACACAATTATTAGACCGATATTTGATTCCTCCATTCTGATTGGCTGACCGACACCACTCTGTAACACAAGTTGAGTTTTAATGTTTTATCACTATTATTATTATTATTCGACCCACATTCTTCAGTTCAATTTCATCTAAAACAATCATTCTACTGATATTTGATTTCTCCAGTCTGATTGGCTTACGACACCACTCTGTACCAGAAGTTAGGCTGATTGTTCCTCATGGTTCAGTTCAGGAGTCTGAAAATTCGCAAAACGAACCTTCATACGACAAAGCGTGGACTTTATTCATCTCCTGATGATGCTTACTTGGTAAGCGAAACGCGTTAAGTGTTAAATGACTGTCATATTGAAATAGGAAAAAAAACGACAATAACGACGAAACGATAACGAATAAATGCACGTAAACTGTTCGAAAACGCACGCAAAACCGTCGCACGCAAAACTGTTGAATACTTCACTTTCCCCAATTTCGAACGTTAACTCTACAATACGACTCAGCATTATTTCTGCCAAAATTCGATAGAGAAGGGTTATGGGGGGTTCCAAACGACATATTTCAAATATTGATTCACTCTGTATGTATGCGCTTATATTTCGTAGAATTTTCAATACGATTTTCACCACACTATGGCAAAATTTCCAACATGTGTGGGCTATTATTTCTGCAAACTGAAACTCACTTTTCAAATGTAACTGAAAAAATGAATCGCAAACGTGTTATGATTTCGATATATCTTGAGGTAATAGTATTTGATATCGAACGAATAGTCATAAAGAAAATTATTTGCATTGTATTCCGAAAGCTTTGGAGACCGAATGAATTTCTTAATACCTGTTGATGATCTTCACCTTCCCTAATATTTATAAACATTCATATTATGCTGAAGTTGTAACTTTGCCCCGGTCACCGTACTACGACAAAATGCTTGATGTGCATTCATGCAACTGTATTTGAAGATAGTTTTATATTCCTATATATATTATAATCGTATCAATTTTGATGACTATGAACTTGGAATAACGAAAGATGGAATTGTGAATACTGTGTGTTTTTGTTTCAGAATATCGAAGTTGAGGTTATATCTTTCAACTCATGTATTCAGTTGAATGGAATTGAATTATTTTATGACGATTTTTCATATTTGTCTGTATCGTTACTTTGTTATGTTTATATGTACAAGAACTCAGAACTCCGAAAAATTAAAACTCAGGTTATCTACACATAATAGACTCGTCCGGTGGTATCTATATCAAAGGATGCTATTTTGAATGGGAATTTCGAAAAAACTACAATACGAAATGAATTTATAAATATCACACTTGAAATTTAATGACAAATGTCAATCATCTATAATAATGTCCTGAATAAAATTCAAGATATAAAATGCCACTTTTTGTTAAATCGACCCAACGAATCAGAATTTAAAATGACAGACAAGCTTATTTCCTTTATTTCTAAAATATCCTGTTTTTGTCAACTTAGTATCTTTCAATATGATGTTTCTTCATCTCTATAAAATCTGGTATATAATTTTTTGTTATTGCATATTTTTGACAACTTTCCCTGTATAAGATAAGTTTTCATTTTCAAAAAAAGATGTGTGTGATATGTATTTTATTTATTTTGGTAGTATATTATAAAGCCATTTATATAAAATATCAACGTTATTGAGACTGCAGCTGAACAAATTTCCTTTGAAATGACCCATACAGAACGGCGTGTTTTTCTTGAATTTTGGAACACACCACGATGAATCTTCAAAGTCTTCCAAATTCATTACGGTTGTGTACCTATATATTGAATAGACGCAGTTTGTCCAACAAATCACTGAATATCGACAAATTCTAGCCTCATAATGTGCAACTATAGACTGAAAAAAATGGAAACTGCTGAGATTTGAATCTCGTTCTGGACAGGTTGCTATGACGGTTTTGAATGTTGTTGTTGAGTTGACTCTGACTGATACTGCACACGTTGATGTATTATTCTGAAATAAATTCGATTTTTCAATAAAAAAATACACTGAAATAAATTCGATTTTTCAATAAAAACATACCCTAAAAAAAATTTTTTGCCAACAGAGAGGGTAATGTCTTTCATGAAGTAATTGCTACACTTATAATGAAAATAAAAAATCAAGTGTCATCCAAAATAAAGAATTTAAAACACATATTCTGCACGTACTAAGTGAAGGAAATATATTGTATGAAAACACTACTTTATGCGGATCATATCTGTGAGTGAGAATTTTTGACCCGAATGAAAAATATTGTATACACCCAAAAACTCTTTGCCTATAAAATTGGAAACAGTACTAACCTTAATTTCGTACAATTTCAAATGAAATGACAAGATTCGGTTTCCCAATGTCCATTAACCCTTTGAACACAATAGCGTATTTTCCTAATGAAAATTCTTCTAAGTGAGGACGATACGCCTCCGTCACTCGGTGGGGCAGAAATGATACTTTATCTCCCAAATCTAACAAGACCGCCTCACCAAATTTTCCTTTCTGCGGCATCTCCACAGGCAAATCTGCTACTTTGATACTTGGCTTTCTCTTCACGATCGAACTTGCATTCAACTTTTGTAAATCCATCTGTGAAAAATAAAAAATGAAAGCTTTATGTTTTGATTCACAATATATGCGAATACTATCTCAAACAAACCACGACATGTATAACATTTGACTGATATCATCCAACATATATATATATATATCGAAAAAAATTTTGGAAATCAAATGATTCAACAATTCTCACCAATTTTCAATTAAATTACGTTTGAATAAATTCATCTGAGGAAAGAGTCAAACCTAAAACACTTACTTTCAAATAGAATCGGTGCACTTGTCACTGGTATCACTTTCAACGGATGCAACTAACTCATTTCGCCATGCATGACGTATTTATAGTAAAATAAGTGATGACATATTTTAAAATGAAACAAAGAGCCTTTGTTTCGTCGCTTTGAGAACTGCATATCTCCGGATGTAGATTCGACATTGACAGTGATCAATGTCACTTTGGGTTTGAATATAAAAATTAGTGATGACATATTCTGAAATGAAACAAAAGAAAATCAAAGAGTCTTTGTTATATGCATATTCAGCGTTGACATTGATCCATGTCACCTTGGATTTGAATAGCGCAACAAACACATGAATTCTGCTTTTTTTCCCCATTTTATTTGAAGTGCTACATGTGATAATGCGACTATTATCTCTGTTGATGAATTCTGCATTCGTTTTCCTTTCATTTGATTTGCTGCACGTTGAGATTCAGTTATCATTAATGAAGATGTGGGTTAGTGCCCTTCTGACATGTTGCACCATATTTGTTTTTTCTTTATAGATGAATTCTGCAATTTTTCTTCTTTCATTTGACATGATGTACGTGGCGATCCGAAGTTTTTTCAATGATTCTCTGTGCAATTCTTCCTATGCTGTTTCACATTAGGCGCTCGATATTATATTTTTCATTGTCTACACATTAAATCATTTGAAATGAGTACCCACATCGACCTGTTGCGACTAGTATAGCGAAAATAGGTTATGAGGTCCTTTTGGCTTCGTAAAATGATTAACTATGTTTTTTAACATCTAAAGGAATCCATTGATGTCAAAATCATCGGAATCGGACGACCGGAAGTGAAAACCGGAAGTGACCTGTTTTTGACGGATTCGAAACCTTCTCACCCTAAGGAATCCAAAAATACCATATGTTTCAGTATACGATGATTATTTCATTTTTTTGTCAACAAATCATGTGTTTTGAATAAAACTTTTGCAATTACATTACACTCGTAGTTGTTCATAACCCAACATCTTTTAATTTCAAATATGTTCAATGATTTTCTTTAAATGTGCAATTCTTTCTATGCTATTTCACATTAGATGCTCGATATTATACTTTTCATAATCTACAAATGAAATCATTTGAAATGAGTACCCACATCGGTCTGTTGCTGCTAGTATAATGAAAATAGGTTATAAGGCCCTTTTGGCTTCGACAAATGATTAATTATGTTTCATGACATCTAACCGAATCCATTGATGTTGAAATCATCGAAATCGGAAGACCGGAAGTGGAAACCGGAAGTGGTCGTTTTTTGATGGATTCGAAACCTTCTCACCCTAAGGAATCCAAATATATCATATGTTTCAGTATCCAATGATTTTTTAAATTTTTTTGTCAATAAATTCTGCGTTTTGAATCAAGCTTCTGCAATTGGAATAAACTTATAGTTGTTCATAACCCAACAATTTTTAATTACAAGTTTTTTTCAGTGATTTTTGTTGAATTTGCAATTCTTCCTATGTTATTTCACATTAGGCGTTGGATATTATATTCATTACGCCATATTTGTTTTTTCTCTGTCGACGAATTCTCCATTTCTTATCCTTTCATTTGACATGCCGTATGCGACGATCTGATCATTATTAGTAAATATACAACTCAGTGCCCTTCTGACAGTTGCGCTATTATTCTTTATAATAACTCATTCATTATCACACACGCCACCACCTATCACGCTGACTACGTCACTTTCAAGCTTTTAATGTTTTATCACTATTATTATTATTATTCGACCCTCATTCTCCAGTTCAATTTCATCTAGCACAATCAATCGAGCGATATTTGATTTCTCCATTCTGATTGGCTGACCGACACTACTCTGTAACAGAAGTTAGGTTGGGTGTTCCACAAGGTTTCGTTCAAGAGTCTGAAAATTCGCAAAATGAATCTTCATATGACAAAGCATGGAGGTTAATCATTTCCTGATGATGCTAACTTGGTTAACGAAACGCGTTAAATGATAAATGACTGTCATATTGAAACACGAAAAACCGTTACGACAATAACGATGAAACGGTAACGAATGAACGCACGGAAAACGCTCGAAAACGCACGAAAAACGATCGTAAACGCACGAAAATTCGCAAAATGAATCTTCATATGACAAAGCATGGACGTTAGTCATTTCCTGATGATGCCAACTTGATTAGCGAAACGCGTTAAATGATAAATGACTGCCATATTGAAACACGAAAAACCGTTACGACAATAACGATGAAACGATAACGAATGAACGCACGGAAAACGGTCGAAAACGCACGAAAAACGATCGTAAACGCACGAAAAACGATCGAAAACGCATGGAAAACAACGTATTTTGAAATGTCATTGTCGAATACTTCGCTCCCCCATTGCCCTCACGTTGAGTCCACAACGCTCAACCTCTCGACACTTTTGGATCTCCTCTTTCTCCAGCTTATGCTAACTTGGTTAACAAAGATACGAGACTTCCGACATGTTGGAACGCTAGACTTCTGTTGAATCGACATGTTTGTATACACATTAATATCATATTTCAAATCGACATGTTTTTTTCCTTAAATGATATATTTTGACGCACCCTGTACACTTCGACGTCATATTCGTTTTTCAATGGTGTATTTTGAGATACCTTATACACATTGAGAGATCGCACGTTGAAAACTTACAGCCTCGTGGAACTGTTATGTTCTTTCTTGAATGATGTATTTTGACGCACCCTGTACACTTCGACGTCATGTTTGTTTTCAATGATGTATTTTGAGATACCTTGTAACACTGAGGGATCACACTTTGAAACGATACAGCCTCATTAATCTGTAATGTTTTTTCTTAAATCTGATTCATTATTATTAATATATCACTTTCGCGCTTCCAATTTTCGTCGAGTAGTTCACGATCAATTCCAAAACCGGCAACGCTACATTGCCCCATAAACAATGATTTATTGTACAACTGGCAACGCCGAACCTGCCATGCTGGCATGTATTGACATTTGACAAATGCAGTCTTATGAGTCCAGTGTTTACAGTGTCCTTCTTCAACCAATAGATAGTTCAGCTAGTGACTCATAGATGACTCTGTGTGTTCTATAACTTTGGTGTTTCCATATACTTTTGTATCGATGAATCCAGCGCCTATTTTTGTGCGGTTACTGATAACAGGACATGAAACAATTCTGTACGATAAATTATTCAAATGAATCTCTCAATATACGCAAAGCTACGTAAATTTGTGCTTCGATTACGTCACACGCGCCTCTCGCTCTTACACACACATACACGTCTTTACATGAAATATTAATTATTTCCCAAATCTAAGTATAGTCTTATAGAGTCTAGTGTTTACAGTGCCCTTCTTCAACTAATAGATAGTTCAGCTAGTGACTCATAGATGACTCTGTGTGTTCTATAACTTAATTTTCAAACCGGCAACGCTACATTACTCCATAAACATTGATTTATTGTACAACTGGCAACACCTGCTTGCACTAGCAACCGGTAAAACCTCAATCTCCATCTCTCTTTGCATCGATTACGTCACACGCGCCTCTCGCTCTTACACACACATACACATCTTTACATGAAATAATAATTATTTCCCAAATCTAAGTATATTTTCCTATCTTCAATATGATAATGACGATTACATTCTACGGAAATCAAAAATAAAAATGCTGTCAAGTATAATGAATGAGTCAATTTCGGTCCTGACAAAACTAACGCTATAAATACCCAACATTCGCAGTTAACTTCAATATCTTACGATGGTGTAGAGGCTAAGGACAATATCTACGGCGCGGACGACCCAGGTTCGAATCCCATAACTATAAACTTTTTTTATTTAAAATCACGTGACTGAAGGGGGCCGAGGGAGCTGATAGGTTAGGTGGAGTACCGAGGGGGCCGATAGGTTAGGTGGAGTACCAAGGGGGCCGAGGGGCGGAGTTCTACGCTCAAATCGCTACGATACTCGTTCCATCCTGCGTCGATTTCGATGACGCTGATAGGTTACCCCCACTCCCGGTGAGCCAGAACATACGTTGTTACACTACTCACAATTAGATCAATTATCTCACTTTTCTTCAGCTTATTTAGCAAAAATGGGTAAAGAAACTTTTAGGAAACTTGTACACGAAATGAAATTTACGTACGGAAAAGTTGACAGGAAAAGAATTCTCATTGAAAGTCAAGAAATGATAGCATGGAGAAGAAACTATCTAAGAAAAATTGACGAATTTCGGAAGCTCAAAAAAAATTGTACTTCATGGACGAGACATGGGTTAACCAAGGACATACGGTCAAAAATTGTATGGCAGGATGGTAATATAACAAGTGGACGACAAGCCTTTATTGAAGGTTTGTCAGTTGGGTTAAAACAGCCATCTGGAAAAGGTAGTCGTCTGATAGTTACGCATATAGGAAGCGACAGTAAATTTTTACCAAATGGTGAATTAATATTTAAATCTAAGAAAACAGGCGACTACCATGAAGAGATGAATGCGGAGGTGTTTGAAAAATGGTTTGAAGGCATCATTCAACTTGTGGAACCTGGGTCTGTCATCGTCATGGACAATGCCCCATACCATAGTCGACATTTAGAACCATTACCGAAACAAACATGGAAAAAAGCATCAATTCAAGAATGGTTGATTAATAAGAACATCCAATATAACAAAGATAGTTTAAAGGCAGAACTACTTCAGCTAACAAAATTACACACAGATAAATATAAAAAATTCGCAGTGGATGAAATGGCGTTAAGTCGTGGAATTACAGTTTCAAGGTTACCACCATACCACTGCGAATTAAACCCAATAGAATTAATCTGGGCGCAAGTAAAAGGATATGTGGCACGAGAAAACAGAACATTTAAATTAGTGGACGTGCAACATCACCTACAAGAAGCTATTCGAACTGTTTCTGCAGAAGACTGGAAGAAATGCATGCAGCATGTTTTAAAAGAGGAGCAAAAAATGTGGGACGTAGACAACCGTATTGAACACAATATTGAACCAATCATAATTCACTTTGATAATAGCGGTAGCAACAGTGACGAATCTGAGGTTGAAGATTAGACGAAAATTTGTACATTTACATTTATATTATATTCTATTATCAAAAATTTGTAATTTGTATTTTCTAGTACCCCTGACGATGAGTTTAAGTTACTCGAAAGCTTGAGAATAGTTATAAAGAGTTCACTTATCAATTGCTGCAACCCAATAGTGAAAATAAATTTTATATATATATATATATATATATATATATATATATATATATATATGTATTGTGTTTTTTATTAATTGTTAATTTATTTGGTACCTACTATAATTACCACGATTATTACTCCGTTTTCTTAAGGCCCACCTAATGACTACAACGATTAGGTAAATTACGATATTGCAAAGTTTTAATGAAATAAATAAAAAATGTGTATGAATATTTTAACTAATTGTACTAAGAATTTTTCTTTCATTCTTAACCCTCTCAAAAATTAATAAGCACGGCCCCGATTTGCTGTCAACTGGGCTTACTTCTACTCTCAATCATTATTGGTTTTAGTATAGTATATGAAATTATAGTTCAGGTAGTAGACATCCTTGGTTGTAGTTTGTAGATTGTTATAGTATTTCTGTCTGGAGGTTTGAGTCTTATGTCTGATTAGTGAAGTTTGTTGTTTGTACATAATGTTTCGTTCTTCAATGCTGGCTTGTGACCTTCAGATATTTCATCACAATGTTTTGTCACACTTTTGTCCGTTGTCCTGTTTGTCAGCTCTGTTAAACGAAAAGACGGGGTGTGAGTTGAGTAGTGGTGAAATGCGGCAAATTAAAATCGTATAGAAAACTATAAATCAAGTAACAAAAAAGATGACACATTCAAACTACTTGCTCTTATATAAGAAACAAAACGAGCCACACTGAATAACTTCTGGTACAATGATTTGCAGGAAAAATAAAAAAACATGTCAACCATAGTATACAGAGGGACAAATTTTGACATATTCACATTTGATCTAACTTTCTCCATCGCAACCTCAGAGCATGTCACCATTTTTTTAAACGGATCAATTGTTTTGCTTTATCAGATGTTTCATGATGAACATATTTCAACAAAGTAGAATACATTATGGTCTAAAGCTCATAGTTTGGAAGCTAAAAATTATTTGAGTTGAAACGAGCCACCCTGAATGATTCTGTACAATCTGTTACCTAGGTTTATAAAATTCTTATTTTGCCTAGTGTAGTTAGAATTCGATATTCTCTTCATTTTGTGTTTGTCTCATTCGCCAATAACGATTACCTACCAGGTGAAGTTACAATTGGTGTTTCTATTTTTGTGAATTCTTGAGAAGCAATAGTTTATACGCTTCGAGAACGGATTGAAATAGAAATTGTTCTTCCGGAATGGAAATAGTGCTAGAGCTGCTGCCCGTATGTTCAATGATAATCATCCAGGAAAAAATGTTCAACACAAATACGTTTCGGAATTATTGAACAAATTTATGGAAACTGTATCTGTTAACAATAAAAAGCATAACCGTTCGCGAGTTGTCAACGATGAAGATATTTGTACTGCAGTTTTACGGCACGTAGGACTAATGGACTAAGTTATCTCGAGAATCAGGAATCCGTCTTACAAATGTTTTCAGGATCCTTCGTAAGTACAAATTTCATTCATATAATATTAGACTAGTTCATGAATTGAACGAAGATGATTTCGATAGACGTATCGAGTTTTGTAAAAACCTCACTGAACGGATCAACTTGCATCAGAATTTCTTGTATAAATTTTGTTTTTCAAATGAATGTACGTTTAGTTTGAATGAAAAGGTAAATCGGAAAAATTGTCGATGTTGAAGTGATACGAATCCCCATTTATACCGTCAAGGTCATACCCACCGACCTCAAAAACTGAATGTTTGGACAGGAATTTTAGGTGACCACATCATAGGACCTTTTTTATCGATGATAATTTGACTAGTGATAAATATTTGGATATGTTGGAGAATCCAATAATATCGTGCTTCAATAGGGCAATTGAGGAGGATATAAATTTATTCGAAAACGAAATAGTTTTTCAGCAGGATGGTGCACCTCCTCATTATGCAGCTCCAGAGCGATAATTTTGGGATGATCATTCTCCTGGTCGCTGAATTGGCAGAAGATGTACTACAAAATGACCACCAAAGTCTCCGGATCTCACTCCTGTAGATTACTTTGGGGTCATTTGAAGTCTAAAGTGTACGAGACAACAACATTAGAAGAGAGAGAATATCATGAGGCATTGCAAAGAAATACCTCCCGAGATTCTCAACCATCTGAGGGCGGTAATGGAATTTATTTGTACCATTGTTGGCAAGTTGGTGGAAACGTTTTTGAACACTTACTATAGATTTTTTGTCTCATTGTCCAGTCATCAGGGTTTGATTCAAGAATTAGTAAAAAATCTCTTTTTTTGATTTATTGCTTCTATATTTGTCTTCACAACGAATATTTCAAAATGTGGCCTGTATAAATGTTGAACTGTTTTTTTTTATTTTTCCTGCAAATCATTTTTTCAAAAGTTATTCAGGGTGGCTTGTTTTCAACTGAAATAATTTGTAGCTCCCGAACCATAAGCTTCAGACCATATGTTTCATACTTTGTTGAAATATGCTCATCATGGAGTATCTGATAATGCGAAACAATATATGATGATCCATTCAAAAAATATCGGTGACATGTTCTTGGGGATTGGAAGTAACATCAAATGTGAATAGGTTTTTATTTTTCCTAAAAATCATTGTACCAAAAGTTATTCAGGGTGGCTTGTTTCAAATGGAATGCACTGTATATTTTTGTTGTAAAAACAATAATTAGATTCATTAAATAATAATCATCAGCCAATTATGGATGAAAACATCAAAAATAATTAAATTAAAATAATCTCTTTAAGTATGGGCAAATTCCACAACAAAACAACTTTAGTATCAGAAGAATAATGGGATGATGGGTAGGATTACTTTTGGGTATATTGCTTACGTTATTCGTTATTCATTTTATTCACAACACAATTATATCAATTTCACATGAGTTAGTTGATTCCACTACTTATCACCAAAATAAGTTCAAAGGTTGATCTTTCGTTTTCTTTATCAACAGTTTCTTCCTATGTTACAGGGCGGCACTGGTGTGGCCTCAAATTGGAATAAAATACCTTAAAATAATTATAATTTCGAGTGTTTTTTTTTATCATTACTTTTACCAATAATCCAAATCTTTTCTCGCTGGCGTCTTTTGTATTGACGAAAGCGTTTTGGGTTTTGCTGCTTTCTGCTTTGGCGATTCCATTCCAATGATGTTTTCTGAAACAAAAAATTGAAAAGGAATTAAAATTGTAGGAACAAGTAAACACATTGAAAGACCTCTAGAATACTCAATGGGAAACAATAAATAAACACTCGTCACTTTACTGACGCTACCGCTTTATTCGGTTATCTGTATAGAACTGAGCTCTCTCTTCTCCAGAGTTAAGTAACAACCTTCATCACTCGGGATGACTTCATTAATCGATACAGTAAATCCTAATGGTATACATACACTACAAGACAAATTCGAGTACATACACGTATGTATACGTACAGCAACCGGACTTAGTCATGTCCTGTGGGAAAACATATCTGCGTAAAGTTAGGGTCGGTGTATGACAGAAAGTATCAGGAGAAAAGGAATAGAAACTTTTGTTCGCAATTTTACGTTTACGGCTCTAATAATCTAACAGACTAATATCTGATTTCTACACATCTACTGCACATCTTGAGGGACGGGCTTCCCACCGGCCATGACTCAGTCCGTCAGCTTTATTTCCAACCAATATAACCCTCTTGGGTGGTCTATCTTTGTATTACCGAAGGTAAGTGTCATAATCGAAAAGACTTATTCAGGAGGAGTGTCGATTTTCACCACAATCAACAGCCGTATTCAATCTGTGGGGTTTTGAATTTGAATCCGACAAAAACTTGCCAAAGGACTTCAAAATGCTGGAAATTTCAAATATTTTTCTTTTCACCAGAATCGCACCTATAGGGGTGAAATTTGGCACGAGTATGCCCCTCACTGTTCTCCACTGACGAAAAAATTTTTGTGTGAAAATATAAATTTTTTGCTTAATTTTGCGAATTTCCGCAGACAATGAGCAAAATGTATCATTAAAATTGTCCTAAACGCTTCCTGAAATAACGTTCCCTGCAAGTGGCCGTCGATGGATACCTCTCGAATAGTTTTACCATCAACGCTGGGTGTTCCCCAGGGATCTATTTTATCTCCAACCCTCTTTTTATTGTGTATCAACGACTTATTGGAAAAAACCAAGAATCCAATATATTGCTTTGCTGACGACAGTATACCTGTCTCGTCACTCCATTTGGATTCCAGTACATCGGCTACGGAGGCACATCTTCACCGGCAGCAGGAGGTTGCATATCTTAATGAGGATCTAGAAGTGATTTCGAATTGGGGTGAAAGTGGCCAGATTCAAATCAATGGTACAAAAACCCAAGCATCGGTTTTCTCCAAAAAGATAAATGTACCCGAACCGGATATAATAATGTCAGGACAGACACTTCCACTTTGTGCTTCGATAAGTTTATTTGGGGTTAAAATGGACGCCAATATGTCTTGGCACAATCTTATCGCTGGAATTACAAAGACTGCTTCTCACAAGCTTGGAATACTGTTCCGAATCAGAAAATTGTACATATTTCAGCAACTCTTGATGCTTTATAAAGCTCAAATCAGAGTGACACCTACGGCCTGATGACTTCGACAGTTACGGAACTAGCCAAATGCTACACCCATGCTCAATGGGATGGAGTTAAAGGAATCAATCTTGCTAGCATCACCTTGAATGGAAAAGCTGGCGCCGAAGAAATATATGGCGATGACCAGGAAAAATCTACGCTTAACAGTAGGATTTCTGACTGGCCACTGTCAACTGAGGAAACACCTCCGTAATCAATCAATCAAACATTTATTGAATCAGTTTTAATTTACAATCACATTAGGCAAACAGCTACATAAAATACTGGCTGATACAACAGGTCAAACTATTATAAAAAAAACAAATACAAAGCACAACTTAAATAAAAATAAAATTACTAAGCTACAATCAAATTATGATTATGATTCAAGGAGAAACTCATCCACAGAGTAGTATGCTTTCTGCAATAGAAAAACCTTAAGCTTCCTTTTAAAGACATTGATGTTTGAGGACTTAATGTCATTACTAAGCTTATTATATAGTTTGATCCCACAGCACATGGGGTGATTCTTTGATACTGTCAATCTACTATAAGGCTGATAAAGTTGAAGGTTATTTCTGGTGAAATGTTCATGGATTTGCTCATTTCTAGAAATAATTGAAATATTGTTTCTTATATATATATATATAAGAGTTTGGTAGATATACAAACTAGACATTGTTAATACACTATAACGAATGAATAATGGCCTGCAGTTTGCACTTGAAGATGCCCCAGCCAGAATTCTGATTACCTTTTTCTGAGTAAAAACACTTCATCAGCTTTAGCTGATGAGCCCCACTGTTCAAGACCATAGGAAATCACTGACTGAATTAAATTGTGGTATAAAAGCATGAGAACATCAAAAGAGAGTGTTTGTTTCAACCTACGAAGTAAATATACATGTTTACTGAGCTTCAGTTTGACACTATCAACATGGAAACTCCAGGTAAGTTTATTATCAATATCAACACCCAAGAATTTAGAACAATTAACTTGAAGTGATCTTTCATCATTTATTCTTACCAAATAGCTTTTATCAATAGTTATATTTTTAGTAACAAAGTTGAGCATTTGAGATTTGGCAGAATTTAGCAGCAGGCCATTTGTAGAACACCACTCCTCAATTTGATCAGTTACTTCATCAGCTTTGACAATTACTTCGGACATAGTTTCCGCAGATACCAAGTTGTTAGTGTCATCCGCAAAAATTATATTAATGGAAGCTTTCGAACAAAATTTCGGAAGATCGTTAATAAAAACCAAAAATAAAAGAGGTCCTAAAACAGAGCCTTGAGGTACCCCTCTTACTATACATTTACTTACAGAATTAATTCCATTCACACAGACCAGCTGACTACGGCCAGTAGTCAGCTGGTCTGTGGCTAGTGGACACATCTCTATGCAGGATGTGTGAACAGGAAGATGAGACTGTCAGGCATGTCCTGTGCGAGTGCCCGAAGTTATCGTCAATAAGAGAGTGTGTGTTCGGCGAGTCTTGGCCTACACCTGCCGATATAAAGGAGATGTCTCCCAGCGACCTGTTCACCTTCCTGGAAAGGACAAAATGGACGATGACCTAGGAGGACAACTCCTCGGCAGGATGTACAATGGGTTACATGTGACCTAAGCTCTGTGGGCTTACACTCACCCTCCCTACTCTACAGATACAGAAAAGCTCAGATCAGACCTTCTTTGAAGTATTGTTCTCATGTATGGAGCTCTGCCTCTTAGCATACTATGAAGCTGCTGGATTCCATCCAGAAAAGAGCCAGCCGTCTGATTGGAGACATAAACATCACTTGCAACATTGATAGTTTGGAACATCGAAGAATGGTTGGAGATGTGTCTATCCTTCATACATACTTTTTCACTGGAGATGTTCGAGTGACTTGGCACATTTGATTCCACCAAGGGCGATACATATCAGAAATACGCGACGGACTGTAATTTAGATACTTACCAGCACTTTCGTCTTGCTCAACTTCTTCTGTACTGGCTTCTTCGCTGGAATCAACAAACTTGTGGAGAACACCCCAATCCTCTTTGATCATATCGGCAGCTTTTTCTGCGACCATTATGACAGGGGCATTTGTGTTTCCAGTGGGAATATACGGCATAATAGAACAGTCCACAACCCTCAGATTTTTTATTCCTGTTGAAACATTCTTCATTATAACGAAATTTTTAGAAATGTTAGAAAATATTAGGTTGTTTCTAAAGTTTTGTCCGTTTTTTATGAGGCTACTTTAACTGTGATATCTCAGTAAATACTCATCCACTTCAATCGAAATAAGCAGCATTTGCAACAATGCACTTTTACCAACGTAACACAAGTTGATTGATTTTGTCAGTTCACGAAGATTCGATCAATCGATCAAGGACATTTGTATCTGTTTATATATTCCATCTCCACAATTTTTCGATTTTCAAAATTTTTAATACATCCAAAAACCTGTTGTCGTGTACCGGTCTCAACATTCCTTATTTATTCATTTAGTCTGGGTCACAAGATCCTTTTTTTGGAACTGATGTCCAAGGGCACCAAAAATTATGATCCAGGGCACATGGTTGTTTTGGTTTTTTTAGTATTTAAAAAATTATCGTAAAAACTAATTTATTTAAAACAAATTATTTATTAAATAAATAAAGAAAACATAATTTGAAAAAAGTTTTTCCAGGATATCAAAGAGAAATAGAAATTATGATTTGAAAAAAATCATTCCCTAATATTAATATTCAGTAGCAAAAAAATTGTTAATCAACAAAGGCGTTTTTAAGCAATAAAACATTTTTTTTAAAACGATTTTTTTCAAATCATAATATTCATCACTGATAAAAATTCCCCTAAAAAAATTCAAATATCTTGTTAACAATACATTTGTTTTTAATAATTTTTTAAACAAATAGAGCTGAGAATTATAATAAATAATTTTTATGTAAATAATTAATAAGAATACGAATTAATTGGAATATTAAAAAAATGTTTTCATTGCTGTAATTGAATTTTTCACTTTTTTACGTCTTTAATTATTTATAAAAAAGTGGAAAGAAAATTTTTTTAATACTTCCAACGGAAATCTTTTTTGAAAGCTTTCAAAAAAGCTCCATGAAGTGAACAAAATATGAGGTTTTCAGTTCAAAAATTATCAAAGTTTTTATGTAAATCTAAAACTTGAACTATTGTAAGGATATTTTGTCCTTTGATGATTTTTGATAAGACGCTTTGTTTCGAAGATACGGAGCGAAAAAGAATTTCGACAATAACAATTTATTACCAAAAATTACATGTAATGTTTCTTAACCTACAAGAACTGTTAAAAATGACTACCCTCCGCTCAGATGCAAGAATCCAATCTTCCCCTCATCGACTCCTGAACTCTTTCAAAAACACCAGGATCGTTTCTGATTACGTTACAACCAGCAAATTGAATGTCTACAGCCGTTTGTGGTAATCGAAATGTTGATGATAGATACCAACGGAATTAAGAAAAGAGAAATGTCACTATATATGTTTTGTACCACTTTTATTTGTTTAAAAAAATCTGTTTAAAATCTGTTTTTCCGTTAATCAGCTATCGACCCCATATGAACGACAACTCTCAGAAGTTGAGAAACTTATACAATAAACAAGCGTTTATTGTATAAGTTTGAGAATGTCCTTATAGGACGAAATTGTAGTAACGTTAGTTACAAATAAAAATGGTAAAAAACATAGAAAGTTTCGTTTCTCTTTTCTTCATTACGATTTCCTACCACGTAGTAACGACTATCAAGGGAAATTTTAGATTTTTTATTACGTGGTAGGTACAGTGTAGTAAGTCATACTTTGATTCTGATTACGTTAATAATTTTAAAATTACCAAAATTGTTATTGTCGAAATTTTTTTCCCATATCTTCAAAACAAAGCGCTCTATCAAAAATCATCAATCAATCAATCAATTTATTTGATTATTATCAGTATTCCGTGTTCGATAATCACAGGTTAAAAGGTAAGACCTCGTTAATCCTTGGCTCGCAAAAGTTTAGACTTCTGAGGGCTGTCGTTCGTAGGGGTGCGATAGCTGGTCAACGGAAAAAACCGATTTTTTTAAACAGATAACAGATTTAGCATAGTCAAGGTAGATAAAATAATACAAATGGTTAATATGGTTGATATGTTAGGTTTTTTAAATAGAGGTCTACAGCTGTCAGTTTGTTGTGCCCTTCCCAGGATTCTAAAAGCCGTTTTTTGTAAAATGAATATCCTTTTCCAATCAGTTGAAAGTCCCAAAAAACCAATCCATATGACAGTTTGGGCTGAAATAACCCCATGTAAGCTGCTCTCGAAATATGAGAGGGAACAAATTCATTGATTCTACGAAGCAGGTAAAGAGTGCCGGACAGCTCAGTAGAGAGACCTTTGATGTGTTCTTTCCAATTAAGTTTTTGATCCAATGTTACCCCCAAAAACTTAATGGATTTTTGACTGTCCTTCAGTACTTTTTGTTTCAGTTTTCTCGACATTCAAGCATGACTTATTGGCTTTAAAAAAATTCGATTATTTTCAACACGTTGTCAGTTTGTTGCTTTGGATATTCATGTTCAGGGCGACTCTCCTAAATAGTAGTATCATCGGCATACTGAATCGTGTTGAGGGGTTTCATATGGTGTGGAAGACCATTAAGATATATTAGGAATAGTAGGGGTCCCAAGATTGACCCTTGAGGTACCCCTGCTGCTGCTGGAGACAAAATATCCTCAGAATAGTCCAAGGAATAATCCCTTAATTTTTTCCGCATGTTTCATAAACACCCTGTATAGCTCGCTACTAGGAACATGTTTCAAATATTCGGTTTCACAGTCCAGTGAGGGGTATAGTGTCTCTCAACATGTTCTAGAGAACGGTCAGTGAATAAGTGAGAAATGCTTGTGAAATCATTCCAAATTCCCAATTTGACATTTACTACTTTCATAACGTCACTATAGTGAATCCGTAATTGTGAATGCTTTTTACTGTTTGATGTCCACTGATGATGGTTGACAGATTTCGAAAATGAAAGTGGCTATTATTTTTAATAACGAAATTTTCGCTCACCTCGAACTCTGAGCCGTGGGTCTACAACAGCTGTGGGATCTTCATCCGGGCCCATCTTCGCTGTTCCTACAGGGTGATATATCGTCATGGTATAATGTTGGGCTTGACAAGCCCAATACTCGTCGGAAAGGAACTCTAAATGGTGACAGCCAGGTATACGTAACTTGTTGAAGGTGGTGTTATACTTCATCATTGTTTGGGACAATGCAATCCGGTGTCCAATTTTTGCTCCTTCCACCTTGAAATGTTCCAGAATATTCAGTACATGAAGTTTCAAAATTCAACAAATACTGAACATGCTCAGTTAATCAGCACAGCTTGTCAAATCTAGGAAGCGACTTCAAAGTCTCGGCTTAGGACCTACCCTAAGATGCACGTAGTAGAAAACCCTTAAAGACGATCGGAGCTCAGTACTTCGGTGAAGTATACTACGCGACAAAAGTCTGCTCTAAGAAAATGACATTCGAATTGAAATTGAAGCGAAAAGTTTTGTGTGGTCTAGCAATGTATTTTTTTTTTTCATGCAACGAGAAGCTGATAATGGCATAAGTGTGGACCTGAAAAAAGTTTAAAATCGTTGTACAAAAGCGGCGGGAATAAGTTTACGTATAAGAACGGTTCGTGAAATGAAAACAATTGAAAATGGTGAGACATCTTTTTTTTTCAACGCCTAATCAGGTTTTGATAATTTCGACAAAGACCTCCTTCGTCGATATACAGGGCTTTTCATGATGAGCGTTTATTAACCGTTTCTGGCAAACTATTCAACGATTCAACCTGAAAATTCCACAGTATGCATAAGTTAATATGACCTACACGCCTAGAATACTTTAGACGAAGCGGCGTTGTCGCTTCTACTATAAAGTAGCGGCTTCTTTGATTTTTCAAATGGAACACCCCGTATATAATATCATATTATGATTCATTATCACTTTGTCAACAAATTCATATACTATTTCCCTATACCTATCTATTACCGTTTAGAAGATATAAATTAATTTCGATATTTTTTTTACCAAACATGAACTTTTATAAATGTTGATAATCTTGAACTCTCTTCTACGAAAACGATCAAATTTGAAATGGAGTGGAGTGATACTATGAGGATCTTCACTCCGAGTCATATTTTTATTTGCCTCATACAGGGTCTTCAAAAAATGCAGATACTTTGATCTCATGAAAAAATGAGTGGAACTCAATTTTTTCAAATGGAACACCCTGTATATTTCAACATTTTTGAACTCTTCATCCAATTTTAGATTAACTCTGTTCATAATACTATTTCTATTTTGAACCGTTTTCGAAATAAACTGTTTCAAACGGAAATTGACATGGTTTCCTTGTTCATCACTCATTTTTGTAAAACAGATGTTTCTCAATTAGTCACAGATAATATAATGAAAAGATAATTATCAAAATACTCCTTAACCATCGAATGAAACTTATCTTCAAACAATAGTTTTATTAACGCTGAAACACGAACTGAAAATAATAAACCCATAAATTAATGAGTTAATTTAATCGTCGGTATATTTCAAAATATGTTCAAACACATCTCCACCTCTACTTAAACAAACATGTAATCTCTTCAAAAGATTTCATGTGTAGCGCTTCTGATCAAGTCTGGAGTCAAACTATTGAAAGCAGTTGTAACTCTCGATGTCATATCTTCCATTGTTGTTATTGGAGTAGAGTAAACTATATTTTTAATGAAACCCCACACGAAATAATCTAATGGATTGCCATCTGGTGTTCTAGGAGGCCAACGAAAAGGTCCATTATTACCAATCCATCGGTCTTCGAAGATTTCGGTTAAAGCCTCGCTGACTGAATGAGAATTATGGGGTGGAGCACCATCCATTTGGTGCCATACACGTTCTCTTCCTGGTCTATTATTTAAAATCATTTAAATTCCATTCCTCAGTAAATCTTCATATTTTGATGCATTCAAATTATCATCATAAAACTCGATATGAAAAATTGACTCATTCTTTATGAAACAAAATACATGGAATTGCCATCTTTCTTGAAAACCCCTTTGGCGGACAACATGGGGATTTTCTGGCGCCCAATAATGACTGTTGTGTCTATTGAAAACTCCATTTTTTGTGAACTTGGCCTCATCTGTCCATATGATATTGTCAAGGAAATGTTCATCCTCTTGAGTCTTGACAAGTAACCATTCAAAGAATTCCACTCTACGAGGTAAATCAGTCTCTTTCAAATGTTGGACACAGTAGAACTTATAGGGCCATTTATGCTTATTAAGAATTCGACAAATTGTCACGTAGGGTATACCTATCTCCCTTTCAGCCTCGTGCAGAGAAGCATTTTGAAATGCATGAAAGTATCCCAAAACTGTTATACCATTGTCATCATCATCCACTTAAGTCTTTTTACGAATGATTTTTGGACGAAAGGTTCCATTCAACCTACAGTTTTTTAGTAGTCGATTGATCACATTATTATTCGGCTTCGGAAATTGTGGATATCTTTCATGAAATACTCGGCATGTTCTAATTGCAATTCAAGAAATATTCATTACTGTAACCTAATCTTGACATTTTTCTATTATACTTGGTAGCTATCACAATCAGTCAAAACCACCAACGAAAGTCTGACGTTAAATAATTGGTTTGTTTATTTTTCCGCAGCACACTATTAAAAATATTAATGTGTACTGTTGTACGTTAGAGACCAATACCTCAATGTATACAAATTGTAACTTTTTCTAAGGTAAGTACATACCAATTTCGAATTGACTGATCTGAGACAGTTAAAAAAAACTGGATCAAAAAGAAATATTACTGAATATAAAAAAAATGTTGAATATCCAAAATAAGTGATGAATTCAAAAAAACGAGCAAGAAAACCACGTCAGTTTCCGTTTGAAACAGTTTATCTCGAAAAGGGTTCAAAATAGAAATAGTATTATCTGAACAAAGTTAATCTAAAATTGCATGTAGAGCTCAAAAATATACAGGGTGTTCTATTTGAAAAAATTGAGTTCCACTCATTTTTTCATGAGATCAAAGTATCTGCATTTTTTGAAGACCCTGTATGAGGCAAATGAAAATATGACTCGGAGTGAAGATCATCATAGTATCACTCCACTCCATTTCAAATTTGATCGTTTTAGTGCAAGAGAGTTCAAGATTATCAGCATTTATAAAAGTTCATGTTCGGTAAAAAAAATATCGAAATCAATTTATATCTTCTGAACGGTAATAATAATAATATAATAATAATAATAGAATTTATTCATCAATCAAAGGTTATACAAGGCATTATACATACACATACATAACACTTATCAGACTAGTCAAGAAAGAAAAGAAGGTAATCTACAAATAAGTTGTTAATCGGAAACAAACCAAATAAATTGTACATACAATAGTCAATCTTACAATTATGAGATATCACGAATTATAAAAATCTTCAACATTATAAAATACTTTTTCAAAAAAGTTTTTCAATTTATTTTTGAATAGAATGTCATTCAGATTCACATCCATCAAATCTCTTATTTTATTGAAACACTTGATACCAATATGCTTTGGTGAATTTTCACAGACTGATAACCTTGAATAGGGTTGTCGAAGTTTTTCTTTATTCCTAGTATTATACATATGAGTGTCTTCATTCCTCATTAGTTCTTTTTGGTTACGTTTTATGTACATAATCAGTTCAAGAATATATAAACATGGAAGGGTTAGTATTTGGAGATTCTTGAATAAAGGTTCACATGTTGTGGATGGATGAGCATGACAAATCGTCCTTTTTTGAGATACAAATGCCCTTTCAAAGTGACAAGACGACCCCCAGAATATCACGCCATATTGTAGAGTAGACTGTACCATCCCAAAATAACATAGTCTCAAGATGTCTGCTGATACAGTATCTCGCAGATTTTTTATTATATAACATGTAGTGCTTAGTTTCGAACATACAGTATTTATGTGTGCTTCCCATGTTAGCTTACTATCCAAAGTAACACCTAAGAACTTGATGGTTTCCATGGATTGTATAGATTTACCAGATATGGTTAAGTATAGGTCATAATTTGGATTCATGTTTTTTGGCAAGAACCGGACATAATTGGTTTTTTTTTCCATTCAGGCTGAGGCCATTCTCAAAGCTATACCTTTCTATTTCATTAGATGCCTTGTTACTTAAATTTGTTAATTGATCAATGTTATTGTGTGACATCAGAATATTTGTGTCATCGGCATATAATATCATTTGATTTGCGAATTTACAGGTGTCTTCAATGTCACTCAGAAAAGCTACAAACAATAGTGGTCCCAGGATTGAACCCTGTGGAACCCCTGAATTTATTACTCTTGAATCTGACTTCACACCATTCACAACTGTCGTCTGGGTTCTGTTTGTTAAGTATGATGTTACCCATTGAAGCGGAACACCCCTGACTCCTAACCCTTCCAATTTCATGATTAACAAATGATGATCAATGGTATCGAAAGCCCGACTGAAGTCATAGAACAGTCCTAGAACATTATTTCTATCATTCATTGCACTGTAGATAAACTCTAGGCAATCAGAAATTGCCGAGCTGGTTGATTTGTGCTTACGGAAACCATTCTGATTTGCTGGGATGAGCTCAAAATATTCCAAGTACTTGGTCAATCTATCACAATAGGATGCTTCGAATAGTTTAGCGATTTGACTTTGTATGCATATAGCCCTATAGTTATGTATGTCACAAGCAGAGCCCTTATTTTTAAATACAGGTATACATTTTGATTCCTTAACATCTGGGAATGTTCCAGATGTGAAAGACTCATTTATTAAATATGATATGATATCTGCTACAAGAGTACAGACAGATTTGAGAATTTTCCCATTTATGTCATCTATGCCAGCAGACTGGTTAGCTGTTGTCTTATTTATAATGGATGTTACTTCTATGGGTGTCACTGGTGTTAGGAAAAAACTTTTGTGGAATCTGTTGATTTTTTTATCACCATTATTGGGTTTGTTGAAATTGTGAGAAGAGTCTATGAAAAAGTCATTGATGAAGTTACTTTTTATCATTGGATCAGTAATTGTCTGTTCTTGATTATCAACAATATTGACCTTATTTATCTGCTTGGTACAATTTTCCTCTTTAATAATTTTCCAGCTCTCTCTCATGATATTAGGTGAATTAAAAAGTCTGTCATCATTTTTTTGTTTTTTAAAATGTTTTACTCGGCATTTATACTCTTTTTTTAAACTGTTCATATGCTGCAATGTAGTTCTTGTCTTGTGTTTGTTTTTTACCCTTTCCATTTCACAAAGTTGAGCATGCATTTCCTTGATTTCAGGGGAATACCATTTTTTTGTGTTATTTTTCAATTTAGTTTTTTTCATAGATAGGTATAGGCAAATAGTATATGAATTTGTTGACAAAGTGATAATGAATCATAATATGATATTATATACGGGGTGTTCCATTTGAAAAATCAAAGAAGCCGCTACTTTATAGTAGAAGCTACAACGCCGCTTCGTCTGAAATATTTTACGCGTGTAGGTCATATTGATTTATGCATACTGTGAAATTTTCAGGTTGATCCGTTAAATAGTTTGTCAGAAACGGTTAATTAACGCTCATCATGAAAAGCCATGTATAATCAATTATTACATTACTGAGAAAAAATTCCCACCTTACGCCGCATACATAAAAAAATTTGTACATCCATGTTTCACATACACGAGAGAAGAGTTGGAATGATGATTCGAATGAAAGGTTGCTTGCACCAATTTCAAAACGGCAGAGACTTATGATTGTGAATGCAGGACGATAAAATGTATTTGTGAAAAATTCATATCTAAAATTCAAATCCAACACGAAATCGAGCGACTATCATAGCCAAATGAATAACGACAATTACAAGAATTGCAAGATTGCAAGAAATGTTAATTCCCAATCTTCCAGAATGAAGCGTTTTGTTTAGGGACAATGCCCCGTACCACAATGTTCAGTATGAAAATGTCCTTGAAGAAAGATGAGATGAGAATGGTTAGGACGACGAAACATTCGTTTCACAGAAGATACTTTTCTCTACTTCCGTATAATTCAGTGTTCATATAGAAGTATTTGTTTCGAAAGATTTTTTTTCTTTCGTGTAATTCAGTGTTTATATGAAAGTAGCTGTTTCAGGAGGACTTTCTTTCAGTTTGTGTCTGAAAGTTACTTCTTTGCTTGATCTTCACATCCATGTATAGAGTAACTTATTTTCAAATTGATTACTTCCTTCCTTTCTTTGGAAGATTCCCCCATCTTTTTTTTTGTATCAAGATGGAGTAGTAGAAAGCCAAAAACTTTCTTTCCCAAAAATTAATCACTCCTAAAAATATAACCCCTTCAATTTAAGTGAATTATTAGAGTAAAAAATTAAGAAGAGAACAACAACACACAATTAGTATTAATTCAATTACGAAAATTCACAAACTGACAGCGTCATACCATTTTAATTGTCACTATCGCTAATAGCGACCTCCTAGAAAGATTAGTTCCGTATTTTCGAATTTATGACGATGTATCTCTGTAGTTGTTCGTAAAATAATTTTTTGCTACGAACTGGTTTATTTTGGGCAAAAAACCCAAGAGACATTTTTTGTTTAGAATGAAACATGCTATCGGAAATAAGTTTTTATATGGTAAACAAATAATAAGACGAAAAGTTACATTGGAAATAAATTTTAGGGGTTGCGTTTTCCACCCCTTACAACAATGGGGTGAACCAAATAAATTTCTGGCCAAGTGTCTTTCTGGTAGTACAAAACTTCGGGTCAATTTCAATATTGTAACTTTTTTAGTGCTTGTGAAAAAAATTGTTATACAAATTTTATGTACCCCCCTTAAGGAGCTGTATCTTAAAACTGGATGCTCCAATTAAATTTCTTTGTATGAAAGATCCTTTTTTTTTCGATGAGGAATCACTTCCTTAAATGTTTTACACTTACTTAGTTACATCCTGTAGATCTTCAATCGGACAGATTTTGAAAGGCTAACGCTCTTCCATTTTATATACAACATTTCAAGAGTTTGGATAGTTACCCGGAGATGAGAAAGTATGAAGCACGCATTCTGTGCATGTTTGGTTGTGAGCCAATCAATTCTCAAAATAATTACAACGAATATGATACCTGACATCAATGAGCTTGTCAAAAACAAGAGAAGTCAGGTATCTGGATCCTCGAGCTCAAAATAATTTCCCTGTTTTTTAACTTTGATATGATTTTTGAAAACCGTATATTATATACTATATAATTAAATAAATGTAATGTTATAATATTCAGTACATTTTTTATTTGGATCTGGCTCACTTACAGATTCTAAATTTAATATAAGGCCCTCTGCAAAATTGAGTGTGACATCTCTGATCTAGATTGTTCTTATTTTCAGTACTCAATCACAAAACAGTCTTGGAAATAGTTATTGAAAATCTTACCATCACTTTCAAATCTTGAGGATCATCGAAATAATTCGGATAAATGAGAATCTTCGAGTGAATGTTCTTATCCTTGAGCATGAGCCTTCCTCTACTTCTAGGCCTCATCAGCAGCGTGATAATGTTGAAAGCGTCTTTGTATATTATATCTTCGTACACCGCCGTATAAAAGTCGTCGGAAAGACCCACCACCCGCTTTCCAAAGAGCCCTCCGTCAGTGTTGTCTGCATACGAGGCGAAGAAGAATTGTATGTCCGGCCAGTCATCAGACTCGTTTTCGTATTTTGTTTTAACAAAACCCATTACCTGAAATCATGCGGTTTGCATTTGACTCTTTGTTTGTTCCAAAGTAGACAACTATGAGAATTGTGTACTCGGGATTCGATGAAATCGATGAAGGCCATGTTTGCCTGGTCTTGATTAGCGAAGGTTTTACCGGTGAGAAAGTTATCGAATTGCTCGAAAAGATGGTAGTCGGTTGGCGAGTATAGTGGGTGAGGCAGAACTTTAACGCTCAATTCGTTGAATTTTTGGACGGCGATTTGTGAAACGGGGGGACGGGGGTTGCCATGGAATAGGATCAGAACTCTTCTCTCAACTAATGCCGGCTGCTGCCGACGCAATTTTTAGTACGTTTCATCGAATTCCTCACAATAGGACTCTGATGTAATGGTTTGGGATGCTTGCAGAAAGTTGTAGTGAATCATATCAGCCGCTGACCACCATACAGTTACCATGTTCTTTTCTTGGTGTGTTTTGCTTTTGAAAAGTGCCTGGGTGGCACATTGGTATCCAACCACTGTCCGGAATGTCTCCTGTTGTTGTAGAGGATCCACTTTCCCTTACACGTGATGATCCGAACCAAAAAAAGGTTGTTTTGGTTGCGCAAAAGCGAAGAAGAACAGACCTGGAAACGTGACAACAACTTCTGTCGATCATTTATATCGTTTTGGCACCCACTTTTCGAGCATTTTCACCTTTCCAATATGCTGTTGATCATCGAAAACCGCTTAGAGCTGATGCCCAGTTTTTCCTCCATCCCACGCACCATTTGTGATGGGTTACTCTTCACCAGGGTCCTCGGTTCGTGGGATAGCGGAAGAACTGGGCATCAGCTCCCATGCGGTGTTTGATAATTTTAAGCGTACTGAAGGTGCAGCGATATTACTGGCGTTGCGCGGCTTCTTCAACCTTCTTGGGGTTCCCTCCGCGGAGGTGCACGCGTGAGGGAGCTTTCCTGTTCCCCTCACCCTACTTATCTCTGCCACTGACCAGGAGTCCGGCGACCCCATCCGTAAGGCCACATTGGCTTCCCGAACAGGGCCTCCAGTCCCCTGGCGGTTCCCCTATCTGCCACCTGAGGACGCGCCCGATAGGTAGTCCAACCCACGGGAGGTAGCTCAACCCACGGGAGGTAGCCCAACCCACGGGGCACCCAGGCATTTTACAGAGTCAAAATTCCACCAAAAAGACCATGGTTACTGTATGGTAGTCAGCGGCTGGTGTGATTCACTACAACTTTCTACAACTGGAGCAAACCATCACAGCAGAGTCCTATTGTGAGGAAATCAAAGAAATGTACCAAAAATTTCGATAGCAGCATTTGGTACTGTTCAACAGAAGAAGTCCGACACTGATTCACGACAACGCCCGTCCGCACGTTTCACAAATCACCGTCCAGACCTCCAGACTCCCCAGACCTCTCTCCGACTGATTACCATCTTTTCAATAACTTCGATAGCTTTCTGACCTGAAGGTCTTCGCCAATCAGGACCATGCAAAAACGGCTTTCGTCGACCTCATCGAATCCCGATCACATAATTTGTATGCTAACGGAATAAATCAACTTCTGTTACGTTAGCAAAAGTGCATTGATTCGAATGAAGCTCATTTCAATCAACTTCAATAAGCATTCACTTGAGATATTACAATTTGAACTAGACTCATGAAAACGGACAAAACTTTAGAAACAACCGAATAGTAAGTTTTTTTTATTTCAAACGGGCTGAAGTAATTTCTTCAAATTCGTTATCAGCTCTTGAATTAATATATGACCTACCTCACATTCCGGAAGCCAATACATAGGCCCTGATTTGTTTTTTGTGAATTCATTTATGGTCTCAGTGGAAAAAATCTTTGGAAGTTGAAAACTGCAGGATTTATTCTTGTAGTCTTCGGTTGCTTCGTAAAGATAAGTGGCTCCTCCCAGAGCCGCATGGTCCTGTATTACAAAATTATCAATAATCAATTATGTGGCAGTCCATTTGAAGAATATCATGTTTGAAAATGTCAAGTTGCCTCATTTTTAAATGGTTTCATTTGGCTTGCCCTGCTTGTTTGTTTGTTTGGGTCAAATTTACTAATTGAAGTTCGAGCCCCATCCGGTTGACAGATTGATCTGATATTTGGTACGCACATTTAGTTTTGATGGCAATACAAATCAAAAATTCTGTATCATTGTAAATCAAAGATGGCCGCAACCTTATATACTGAACTAAACAAAATGGAAAGAATTGGAAAATTAGAAAATGAAAATTCTAAAATGAAATAAGTAAAAAAAATATGTTAGACGGTTTTATTGAAAAAAAGATAATGATGATGTAGATAATGTACTAAAAATTAAAAAATTATTCGGAAGGTCCTAGGTAGCAGTCATCACATCACTCGCCTCAGCAATATACGGTATTGATCAGATAAAAAAATAATAATATCGTTGGGAGTAGTAGTTACATATTTACTCGGGTAACATTACGCCTAACGATTTTATTATTTTTTCATCTGATCAATTCCGTAGATTGCTGAGGAGAGTGGTGTGATGACTGCTACCTAGGACCTTCCGAATTATTCGTAGATATGGTTGGATTATGAATTTTTCTTTAGAAAAATGTTATTACACAAGCAACGTGATATGATTACAATCTACAAGGTTTTTAAGAAAATTGGAAACACAAAAAGTCCGAGTTAGTGGTGTGTAACTATTTTAACTAACTATTTTCAACTTTCATACATTTATATCTTCTAATTTTCAGTTAAAAAAAATATCATTTACTTTCAACGTTGTTTTTTCCAAAAACATATCTATCAACTTGATAGTTTTTTTTATAATTTATATATATATGAGAGAGCCCAAATTGAAACCAGACGAATATGATTAGAATCAATTCTTTTTTGGACCCGTCACCGTTGCCATTGAACAGGACAAATTAAAACTCGCAAATCTTTTTATTCGTCTTCACAACGGCGGAGTTGTTTAATTTAAATCAATTCAAAGATTTTCCAAAGGATAGTGTTGATTTAGTTATAACAGTAAGTTGATTTTTTTTCAAATAACTCTTCATTAATTGCAATCCATGCTTCCAATTATATCAAGAGCGGTTACAATTTTTGCAAATCCAAAGAACACATTGTTTTCCATTTCAACATTACAAAAAGCATTTACATGAATATTAGATTTAGTTTTTTCAATTTACAAATATACATTTTATACTCAATATAGCAACCAACTGGAAATGAGGCAACTCTACTTGTTCTAACATAACTTTCAACACCATTCGAAACGACTTAAAAACCGTTTTAATTTGAGTCATCGGCATCTCGATTATTATGATAACCCTACGTTATTTATAACATTTAATGAATTCCTCATTACACCTAATAGATAATGATAATTGAGGGGTAAAAAAGTTGTTTTGAAAAAAAATTTGTAGTTCGACGTAATTAGACTAATTATCTGAAAAAAATAATGTGAGTTAGATTTTATGTTCTATCCAACATTGTTATCTCTGAATTAAAATTGGTATGTATTTTATTGTCAGAAAATGCAATGATTACGGTTCTAAATCTGTTCAAACACTGTTAATTGAATATATTTCAAGTGCAAGTTGAATATAAAGATAAATGAATTAAATAACGACCATATACAGTGCGAACGTGTATATTCCCTCTAAACTTTTGGAAGGGGCAAGATTTGATGTCGGACAAAATTTTTGTTGGAAGGAGTCATTTTTTTCACTATTTGATGAAAAAAGCCAATAGTATGACATCACTTGTCGTCGAAAGGGCGATTTCAACTTTTTTTTATAGAAATGGAGGTTTTGTGATATTCCGTTCACAATGATCTTGGCTTTTTCGAATTTCGATAACCGGTTGTGGACTTATTGATTTTTGATTTTGAGACTAGGAATTTCGTAATTGGATTTGAAATACAAGTTCACTCGAAACAAAAATAAATTAGTAACATCTTTTGCAACAGATAAGGACAAAAAACGATATCATTTTTTTTGGCCCGTTGTTTTCAACTGAAATCATTTAAGCAAATGTTCAAAATGTTACCCTCGACCCTGATGACAGTAGAACAGTCTATTTTCGAACGCATTTTTTACATTTTCGAATGTTTTTGAGGTAATGTTCGCACAAGTTTTGGTAATTTTGTCTCTAAGTCCCCGTATTGTCCCAGGTTGCATAACAAACTTCCAATTTTATGTAGCCTTGGAGGAAAAATTCAAGAGAAGTCGAATCCGGTGAACGAGCAGGCCATTCAAACGGACCTCGCCTATCAATCCACATGCCTAGCTATGTCTGATCCCACCATTTAGTTACAGGACTTCAAAAATATGAGGGCGCACCATCTTGTAAGTGAATTGTTTGAATGCATCTTGAATGTTGGCTACAAATTCCTAAACCGTGAGTGAATGAGACTGTGAAAAACTTCCAAATATGAATACCAGTCAGATTTTCCTCTAGATATCTTGGACCGACTATAATTTTTCAACATTCCTGGCCAGACATTCATTTTCTCAGGAGTTTGAGTGTGACCTTCTGATCAATATCGCAAATAGTTCATTCGTCACTAAAACAATTTCGATTTACAATCAAACGTTCGGACATTAACTCATTCTTCTGTCAGAGTCATTTGATTCATGTGATATCTTCAGTTTATAGGGACGAAACTTATGTCTTCTGAGGTATTTCTTAACGGTTTCTTGACGGTGACAGTTCCTCACGAGCAACAGTTGTGCACTGCAGAAGGGTTTTCACTGTAGACTCAACGGTTTTTTTGCAGCTCCTCTAGTTCTAGCTACAGTTCCAGTTGTTTGAATTCTCTGAGATATTTTCGTCAGATCAGATCATCAAAAAAGATTGCTTTCAACACCTTTTCTGCGTCATGAAAATTGCGGCCAGCTGCGGTGTAAATAGTGGTGACCGGCGTTGGAAGTCACATTTTTTGTCTTTCGCATTTTTAGTATCCTTTTTTATAAAATTGCAATGATATTTTTCAATTAATAAATAGTGTTTTCATACTCATTTGGAAACAAATATTCTTTTTTTTTTCTCTTCCATAGAGGAAATATAACAATTTTTATGAAAAAGAAAAAGTGTGACTTTCAACCCCGGGCCCGGGATGGTTGTCACAGCATCTGGGACAGGTAGTCACATAGGTATTTGAGGGGTATAAAAACATTCAAATGAATATTTTCATATACGTAATTAATTATATCCAGAAAGAGAAAAAAAGTGTCTCATTTGTAGGAAAAAAACATATTTGCTCCAAATAAATAACTTCCTTCTGGTAACTAAAATAACAAAAATATCCACCAGGCCGCAATGCTTGTAAACTAAAAATACCTATTCCAGCGAAATTATATTTAGTCAGTCTAAAATTCAGTGAATATTCGAAATCACAATTATGGAAGATGTAACCCGGTATGGCAATTGTGACCTGGTAAATGTAACACTGTTTTTTGAATAACCTTGTTAGACGAACCGGAATAAATACTTGAAGCCATAAGTATGTATCTTTCTAATTCTTTCTTGGTGGTGGAATAGGGTAACATCACGTAAAATTTACTCTCTTATAAGTGCATCAAATGACGAATTGGAACAAGGAATAAATTGCGAAACAGTGCCTAAGGTGTGATTAAGAGGGAAGTGCATCGATCTACCATCGTGGACAGTGATTAAAGTGCATCTCATTTAGGAATCAACAAAGGTAAACAAAGAACAAAGGTGAATAATAAATGTCAACTGATAAAATACGTGCCAGTGTAGAAGTATCCCACCAATAGTCTCGTCATTTTAACTAATACAACTTGAAACCTTTTGCTCAAATAATGTAAAAAGAAATAGTTACACTAGAATCTTTACACCAAGATATTGTCAACAATAGAAATCATATAAAAAATTATATAGAAGCGGCAGAAGCAAACCTCTTACTGAGCAAAGAAGAAGTAAAACTGAATTTCAGAAAATTGGAGAAAGAAAACCAATTATTAAAAAATGAAATTGAATATCTGAAACGTAATCAGAATAAGAATAACATTATAGTTTTCGGACTCAAAAAAAGAAAAGAACATCTAACTCCTGAAAATATATGTAAAGACCTGAAAGAATTGATTGATGTGGATCTGAATGAAACGCATATCAACGACATCTACTCACTTGGAGACACGGAAAGCTGTCCTATCAAAATTGGGTTTATCTCCCACTATACGAAGAAAATTGTACTCCGAAATTGCAATAAACTTCGAGGTAAACAAATATCCATCGCTCAGGACCTCACCCAACAACAGCGAGAAGAGAAAAAAATTCTGAAAAAGCATCTCCTTCTTGCAAAGCAGGAAACATCCAATGAATGCTACATTCGGGGAAACAAATTATTTGTAAATGGAGTAGCTTATAACGCAAAAGAACTGCAAGAAACGAGCGATATCCATACCAGCCCAAAAAGTGCTCCAGCAACGCCAACTATTCAATACCCAAAACTTACGTTGGAAACATCTGAGACTCCCACCAACAAAAATATTTTAACAAAGGAAAAGTTGCAGAGAATACCACAAAATCTACTCCTGCTCCATAATAGTGAACAGAACAAAGAAGAAACGACATCAAAAACTGGAAAACATACAAAGCACCAAAATAAACCAGAAACCAATATTGAAAGTAATCCAAGAACCACATCAATAACCAAACCAAACTAATTGTTTTTAGCATAATAACTAGTCTTAAATTTCTATGTTTTAATGAACTTTATATTCTTAACTTATGCAAAATTTTGAATTGATGAACCCAAATAAAAACCTCTCAGTCACTCCTGTGAAATGGAAAAGTATATTAAGAATTTTGAATTGAGTACAGTTGAGACAAAAATATTATCTAACCTGGCAGAATGTAATGAAGTCGTGAAAATAAACAACAATAAGGCAGATTTTAAGATAATCCACAATAATATACGGAGTATACATAAAAATTTCAACGACTTATTATGTTACTTGCAACAACTAAATGATAAACCAGAAGTTATTGTTCTCACTGAGACGAGACAAATTCAAGATTTGAATTTATATCACATCGATGGTTATAACATAGTATACAATGAAGGAATGTACAATCAGAACGATGGTGTAGTGATGTTCATTAAATCAGATCTTGAGTTCACATATGAAATAGTGAAATTGAGCAACGAAAACAACATGATCTTTTGCCATATTTATTTCAATAACAGAAGTTTATCTATTCTCGCTATGTATAAAAACCCTCCCTATTGTTGTAAACTGTTTGTAAATTCTTTGAAAGCATATCTCACACAATGCGAAAATAAGGCAGATTATTTCCTCTTTCTTGGAGACATAAATATTGACATAATGGATGAGAATATGGATATATCAACAATTGAATACCTGAATCTTATGGGGGAATTTGAATTTATAACTTTGATAAATAATCATACAAGGGTGACAGAAAATACAAAATCTTGTCTGGATCACATGTTTATTAGAACTAAATCCGACACTGATTTTTTACTACCTATTATCATTACAACAAAACTCACAGACCACTATACAACATATCTCCAAATAGTACTAGATAAAAAAATTAATGAAAGTGAACGGTTTGTGAATAATTATACAGCAGTAGACTATAATAAACTTAGGACGCATATTCAGACGGTTGACTGGGAACCAGTATATCGCGCAACTAAACTAGAATCTGCAACAAATTTTTTTATAGAAATCCTAGATAATAAAATTTCCGAATGCAGCTACAAAAAAAAGTCTAAGCAAAAAAAAAGGAAAATATGGATTACAAACGGAATAATAAATTCAATAAACACTAGAGACCGCATGTTTCAAGAGTATCTACGCAACCCAAATGATGACAGTTTGAAAAGGAAGTACAAACTCTATCGAAATAAATTAAACAGTACTATAAAAAAGGCACGAATTACTTTTTACCGGAATGATATTGAAAAATATAAAAGTGATAACTCAAAATTGTGGGAAACTCTTGGAGAAATTTGTGGCAAAAAAAGGCCAATAAATAAAATAACACATATAAATATAGAAGGAAGATCCACGGATAATATTCCCGAAATTGCTGATGATTTTAATGATCATTACATTAATATAGGCAAAAAATTAGCAAGAGAAATAAAAGTTGATCCAAATTATAAATGTCCGAGAAGAAATATCAATAATCATATGTCAATGTTTTTATTTCCTACTGATTCCACCGAAATAAAAAATATAATTCTATCATTAAAAAACAGAAAAGCGGTGGGGGTCGATGGAATAAAGGCTGAACTTTTGAAAAACACAATTCCATTCATAGCCGAACCATTAGTATATTTAATAAATAAATCTTTCATAGACGGTATTTTTCCATCCGCGCTGAAATTGACACAAATGATACCAATTTATAAAAACGGCGATAAAAATGAACCTATAAACTATCGACCAATATCACTGATCACTTCTGTAGCCAAAATTTTCGAAAAAATTATAAAAATACGACTATCGTCCTACCTCAAAAAATATAACATTCTTTCCTGTAGACAATATGGTTTTCGAGAAGGTATGTCGACCCAAGATGCTGTCCTATACCTAACAACTGAAATGTATTCTGCTATGGATAACAAGAAGGCATCTCTATGTGTCTTCATAGACCTGTCAAAAGCTTTTGACACAGTTAGCCACCCACTCCTTTTTAAATCACTTGAAAACATAGGTATAAGAGAAACAACACCAAAGCTGTTTCAGAGTTACCTGCTAAACAGAAAGCAATGCGTAAAAATTGGAAACCACAAAAGTCAATACAAGAATATAGAATATGGTGTGCCTCACGGAACTACCCTGGGCCCAATTCTTTTCAATATTTACCTTAATGACTTATTCTCAGTACCAACAATAGGAAAAATTTTCACATATGCTGATGACACAGCCATTTTTTATGAGGACACTACCTGGTCTTCCCTGAAAAATAAAGTAGAGATTGATCTCAGAAATATCAGAAAATGGTTTTCACATAAACTCCTCACAATAAATTTCAGCAAAACGTACTACCTACCAATTTATGCTTCTGCGCGCTCCTCACCATCTTTTACTTTCCTCAATGTGTCCAGCTTGTTTAATATCACACCTAATAAACAGTTTAAATATCTCGGGATTGTTATAGATGACCAACTCAAATGGGAATCCCATATAATCTATGTAATAAAAAAACTCCAATTTCTAATGCACCGTTTCAAGGTCCTAAGAGACATATTAGACAACAAAACACTCAAAACGTTATATTTCGCTCTCATCCAAACGCATATAACTTACGGGATACTGGCACAAGGATCAGCTGGAAAGACTACTATGAATAAACTGATAATAACACAAAAAAGAATCCTTAAGATAATTTTCAAAAAAAAGAGGAATCACCCAACAGATGTTCTTTATCACGAAACGAATATATTTGATCCCGTGCAGCTCTTCTTTCTGCTTACTAATATAAAATGCTTCAAATCAAAACAAAAACACCCCAGGATAGAACACGAATACAACACTCGAACAAAACAACTTAACTTCAAAATGCCGTTTATGAACAAAGTTGTAGGACAAAAAATCTACAGCTACCTCAGCCTCAAATTTTTTAATTCGCTACCCAATCAAATAAAAAGTTCAAAAAACCAAAATGAATTTAAAAAACGATTAAATGACTACATTACCAGTTTGCCACGTACAGAGATACATAAAATAGTGTATTGATAATATTTCTGTGTCCATACATATATAGTTATTAACCTCAAATAGTGTTCCGTTATTATATAAATATATCTTTAAATCGAAAAACAAACTGACCATATGTATGTGTATATGTGTATGTATGTATATATGTGTGTATGTGTGTATATATATATATATATATATATATATATATATATATATATATATATATGTATATATGTTATATATGTATTTTAGCTAATATAAGTGTAAATAAGGATATATCTAGGGTTGAATATGAATGTTGTATTTTTATTACTTTATTAGTTTTCTTTAAGTGCTTTTAACTTTGATTGTAATTTTCACAGTCACACACAAACTGGAAACAGTTTATGTGACTTCTTAGTTTATTAACTTAACTTGTTTTTACTCTGTCTATATTCTATATTTTATATTGTACCTGAAGTTAATAAATAATAATAAAATAATAATAATAATTTGTCGGTGAAGATTTGCCTATACCTTTGATTACCAATTTTTGTTGATGGTATTGATAACACCGTGTTGCTTAACTCTTCGACAGTGAATTTTTTACAAAACCTTGTCAGAGTGTCGTAATAATTAATCCGAAAATCACTTATTTTGCAGTGCGTGTAATACTAGTCGATCAGATTTTGTCATACGATGCCATGACATTTCTATGATTTTTTCTGAAACAAACAAAATTGTATGCAGCAGAAGCTCAAAAAGCCAACAAAAAATGCAACACACATACATGGTGTTGGTTGTCACATGTGACTACCAGCCTCTGTCAAATTGACAAAAGTAGCCCCAAGACACATTTTAAAATATAACCCGCTTAAATAACTCTGAATCGATATTCATTCATAAAAACGGATAGTGATATGAACCACATATGTCACATCAAAAATGCTTGAAATAATATCTACGAAAATTTTTAGTATAGTGAGTACTTACGAGACTCGACACAAATGCACAAAAATCTACTTTTGCCATCCAAAAAAACAAATGTACATGTCTTCCTCACACACCATGAGAGTAAACTGAAGTGACGTTAGGATGCAGATATTGCTCTCGCGTTCCTTCGATTTTGTTCGATAAACTCTTTCGTTCGTTCAATTTTCCAATATGGCCGCTGTGACAACCAACCCATGAAACAACCATACCCGGTCTCCCCTAAGGAATGATTCTGTTTTTTCCTCTAAAAATCTAGTGAAAACCGTTTTCAATCCGTTTTCAACCGAATTCAATACTTTTGGTTACTAGGGTAACACGGGGTAACACGGAGTGAATCGATCACAAAAATGAAAAACAGAAATGCGCTTTTTCGTCATGCATTGAATTACACGAAAGAAAAAAAATTCTTTCGAAACAAATACTTTTATATGAACACTGAATTATACAAAAGATACTTTTCTCTTCTCAGTTTGTATTTCTTACATTCGTAGTGGAATAAAAATCAGATATCATTCACATGAGTTCTACTTTGAATGAATGGTAATAAATTGCACTTACATGGAACACTGTCACCCTCACTGGTGTACACCGATGTTTCGCCTTAAGATACTTGCCCCAAGGCTCTTGGAAGATTCCCTCATCCCTTTTTTTGTATCAACATGGAGTAGTAGAAAGCCAAAAACTTTCTTTCCCAAAAATTAATCACTCCTAAAAATATAACCCCTTCAATTCAAATAAGATTCCTCTTGGCTGGGATAAAATCAAATAGGTGAATGAATGTCATTACGATGTCATCGATAACATAAGCAAATCAAGCTTATTCCTTGACATTAAAAAATCGTAATTCATGAATGATATGTGTGTATTTTCTATAATGTTATCCAATTTGGTACTGAAGAGCCTTAGGGCGAGTGTCTTAAGAAACATCGGTGTATACCAGTGAGGATGACAGTGTTCTATGTAAGTGCAATTTGTTACCATTCATTTGAAGTAGAACTCACATGAGTGATATCTGATTTTTATTCCACAACGAATGTTTGAAATACAAACTGAGTAGAGAAAAGTATCTTTTGTATAATTGAGTGTTCACATAGAAGTATTTGTTTCGAAAGAATTTTTTTTCTTTCGTGTAATTCAATGTTTATATGAAAGTAGCTGTTTCCTGAGGACTTTATTTCAGTTTGTGTCTGAAAGTTACTTGTTTGCATGATCTACACATCCATGTATAGAATTTCTTATTTTCGAATTAATTACATCCTTCCTTTTTTGGAAGATTTCCTCATCCCTTTTTTTGTTTCAAGATGGAGTGGTAGAAAGCCAAAAACTTTCTTTCCCAAAAATCTCATCTAGTATCTTGGTTTTTCTCGCTTTTGCTCCTTTTGCTGAAAAATTCGATTATAAAAAAACCGCCGTTCATTATAGTCAACTCAAATGATGAATCATACGGTTTTTCATATTGAGCCAGCTGGATTTTTAAAGACTTTAGAAACTGAATCATACTTACGAAGTCCATAAATTAGGCGGCAACAAGAATTTTGCACTTTTTGTACTCTTTTTTCATCTGAATCATATAAGTATGGCCCATATACAGTGTGACCCATTTTTAATGGAAACACCCCCCTAAAATTTTAAGTTGTAAACCGATTTCAATGATTTTTTTTAAATGTCAAGTACTAAAAGGTCTACCTTGTGAAATGTTTATTTAAGTTTCAGGGCATACTACGATATTTTGTCTTAGTCGAAAATCGGGATTTTTCATTAGCAATATTTTATTGAAAAATTCACTACGCCACTGGACTCACAGTGCCTTCAAACAGGTGTGACCAAAATTTCTTGGAAAAATATTCATCATTAACAAAGTTATGTCAACTCAAAAATTCGAAAACTCACACAGCTGACAGTCACAAAAAACACCCTATATCAACAGATATAGCCATGAGAATATTTTTTTTATGATTTCAACAATAAAGTGCCGCCAGATGAAAAAAAATAAATAGCGTAAATATTTTTAATGAAAATAACGGAATTATATTCAAGTTTTCACGCAAATTAACTAAAACTAAGACCTAATATTTTAATTTAAATCTTAGTTGCCATGATATAACAGTTTGACAGTGAAAGTGTACTATTGTCAACAATATTCACCTTACAGTTCTTCGAATTATTTTGTGTCATGGCTGCAAGATTGAGCGTAAGAGAGAAAATTGAAATTGTACGCCTTTCGGGAGATAATAATAATAATAATAATAATAATAAATCGACTTTATTCATCAAAAATAAATTAGATGAACAGGCGGATTATCAGCATAAGCTGTTTTTCAAATCAACCTTACAAAAATATACAATAAAAACTATAATAATAACAAGTATAGAATAGAAGATAAATTAACCAATACAACAATAAACACAATAATAAAAGCTTGAATAAAATGAATAATAATAAGGGTTTTGCAAAAATCGACATACAGAGCACCAATTACCAGGATTTAAGCAGAAGTTTCAAGCGTTTTTTAAATGTCATTATCGTGTAAAGTCTGAAGTCACTGGGCTTATTATACAGCTTAGCGGAAATATAGGAGAAACTTCGAGTAAAAAGTGCCGAGTTGTGTTTGGGAATGACCAAGACAGATCCATTTCGAGTATAATAGTTGTTAGTCTGGGAAAAACTAACAAGTCTATTATATAAATAATCAGGTTTATTTGTTAATAGTAATCTATGTGTATTTGTGAGGATGTGTAGAGTGCGTAGTTTTTCAAGTCTTAACCATCCGGAGTCATCAAACCTACTACTGATGTTATCAAATTTACGTATACCGAAGGAAAATCTCAAACAAGAGTTTTGAATTCTTTGGAGGCGAAGAGAGTCGTATTGAGTAAGTGCAGGTCCATATATGCAATCGCAATAAGATAATTTAGAGAAAATTAAAGTTTCGCAAAGCTTAAGTTTGAGTTGTGTAGAAAGAATGTCTCTATTGGGAAAAATTTGTCTGAGAATGTTATAGGACGATTTACAAAGATGACTGATATGTTTAGAAAATCTCAAATCGGAGTCAATCCACAGACTTAAGTTTTTGCATTCAGAAGTGAAAGGCAAGGCAACATCATTTATGTGGATCTTGATGAGGTTGGAAATAAGGCTCCTTTTAGATTTGGGTCCAAATAACATATATGATGATTTTTCAGCATTCAATTTCAAGTTATATGCGCACGAGACGTTATACAGTGAATTGAGATCTCTATTTATCAGTTCTTGTGCTTCCAGGTTGCCTTCCGAAAAAGATAAGTAAATTTGAGTGTCATCAGCGTAGTGATGGATATTGCAAAATTTAATACATTTGTAGAAATCTGAGATATAGATGTTAAATAAGAGAGGTCCAAGAATGAAACCTTGTGGAACTCCAAATTTTTTGTTCAGAACTGCAGATTTTAAGTGATCAAGGCTGATACACTGAGTTCGGTGTTCCAGAAAGCTTTCAATAAGATCTACGGCACATTTATCTAAACCAAAGTGACTAAGTTTATTACATAAAAGACTGCGGTCTAAGGTATCAAAAGCTTTACTAAAGTCCAATAAAACTAGACATGTAACATAATTTTTATCGGTTGCTTTGAAAATATCATCCGTTATGGAGAGGAGTGCGGAAGTCGTGCTATGTTGAGAACGAAACCCAGACTGAACGCTAGTTATGATATTGTAAGAAGTGATGAATTCAATCATCTGATCTTTGAGAATCAACTCAAGCGTTTTAGATAGGGAGGGTAAAATACTAATGGGCCTAAGATCAGAGTAATGTGTCGGAGAGTTACACTTAGCCAAAGGAATCACAAGTGCATGTTTCCAAGGGGAAGGAAAACACGAGGAAATGATACACGAATTCAGTATAAAGGTGATGTATTCCAAGAGATGTGTTTCCACCAAACGAATCATTCGAAGTGAGATGCTGTCCGAACCTACAGCGTTTCTTCTGATTTTATTTAAAAACTTCTGTACAGTATGTTCGTCAACAAGAGAGAATCTGAAAGAATTTGCAGTGTTCTTAGTTTGGTACTTTTCTAAAAGCGATGATTGAAATTGTGTTTTGTCAGGGAGGGTAATATTGCAAAAGAACTGATTGATTTCATCTAGATTTTTCAGGTTAGGTGGTAGTTCAGGATTTGACTTCTGACGCAAGATGTCTAAATTACGTAATGTGCTCCACGTTGCCTTGGCATCTTTCTTCAAAAGAACAAATTGAAGATACGCTTTTTCTCCCGACGAATAGCAGATGTCGTATAGTTCCTCAGTTCTTTATAGCTATCCCATGCTACAATGGTTTTAGTTTGCGTATATTTTTTAAATGCGCGGTCCCTTGAAGATATCATCTGACGGATGTTGTACGTCAACCAAGGTGCGGGTGGCTTGGTAACTCTGATATTTCGAAAAGGAGCATGGATATCAAATAGAGTAATGAGATTGTGGTTGAATGTTATTACCATGTCGTCAAAGTTATCCAACCTATATATTTCATCCCAGTCAATTGATGTAAGATCAGTCAAAAAGCAGTCTTTATCAAAATTTGAAAAATCGCGATAAAAAATCCACTTGACATTATTCTTTTTGGTGCCAAAATTTTTGATAGTACACGAAATGGCCATATGATCTGAGATTCCTTGAATATCAGTAATATTTACATTTGAAATTATTTCAGGATGCGAAACAATCAGGAGATCAAGTAAAGTTTGACTTCGAGGGCTAACTCTAGTGGGGGAAGTAATTAACTGGCTGAAGTTAAAGGTCGAAAGAAATTGATAAACGAGATTGGAACGGTTATCGATTGACATAAGGTTAATATTCAAGTCACCCGCCATTATAAAATAGTCACTCGCAGGTAAAAGATTAGAAACCGTTTCTTCTAATTCATTGAGGCACGTTAAAATATTGGACTTGGGTGGACGATATAATATTCCAAAACGAAAGTTTTTACCCGTCGAATTTACCGAGATCCAGAACTGTTCGAGCTCAGGGCTGATTTTATGAAAGGCAACATTATAGTTTAAGGTGTTCTTTATATACATAGCTACGCCGCCCCCTCTACCATCTCTATCGGATCTGACAATATGATAAGAATGAATAGCCACAGACTCAGAATCGATATCCGAGTTAAGCTATGTTACACTTAGACCGCAGATATGGATTTCATGATTTTCTAGAGAAGTCTTGAGATAGTCAAGTCCAGTGAACAAAGACCTCAGATTCAGATGAACAAAATTGATAAATGCTACCATAAATGATTAGATACAATAAAAAAATATATTAAGGAGAAATATGTAAAACAATTGGCATATATTTCTAGGTAGAACAGATATAAAATTTACGATAAATCACTTCGAAGGCTTATTTTTTTTGTTGTTTGATTCTAGCTCTCCTTTAGTCCTCTTGGATTTCAGGCGTGTGTTTCGTTCTCCTGCAGCGTCTTTCCTATCTTCCTCGCTCTTAATTATATTTAGTGGATCGCTTTTTATTTCTTCAACGCTGTACGCTTTGTTGTCAACTAATAACTTGCCTTTCACGATTTTTGCCTCAATTTTATTTTCCAATGCAATTCCAGTAATCTTTTATGATCCTTTGATTACTGAGTTCCTCTTCGGTAAGATCGTTACTAATGTAAACACCTGTGCCCTTCAGCTTGAAGGCAGTCTTCAGTATATCACTTTTTATTTTATTGTGAAGTAATTCAAGGAGAATTGGCTTCACTCTATCATCAGCTAAGCCAATACGAAAGATATTTCTGACGTGAGATTCTTGAATTTCTATGTTGAGCTTATTGAGGATAAAATCGGATAAAAACACGAAGGTGTTCTCGTTATTATTTTCTCTCAATCCGTGGATGAGAATATTGTTCTTTTTATACCTTCTTTCAACCCTGAATAGTCTTTCTTTTAGAAACGTGTTTTCTTCCTTGAGGTCGGATATGGATTTTCTAAGTTCTTCAGTGTCTATTTCATGAACGTTAGAAGTTCTAGAGAGGTTTGTAGAGTATTTAATGAGAGACATCCAGATCGTCCTCGTATTAGCTGCGGTACGGTAAATAAAATAAATAAAATATTCAATGACACTGATGCAGTATCAAAAATGATGTTAAAAAGTAATCCTGTACAAAGACGAAACAGGAATGACAGGAATGATCAAATCATTTTAGATTATTTCGTAAATAATCCTAATGATAGTATAAGGAATGCCACTTTAGATTTGAATATTCCACGAGAAACTATTCGGAGATGTCTCAAGGCGAAGAATATTAAACCTTTCAAGCCAACATTTTTAGACACACTTCAAGAAGGCGACGAAGCAAGACGCTTGGAAAATTGTTTATGGGTCCAAGGGGAATATTAAAATAATAGAAATTTCCTAAAAAATATTTTATATACCGACGAAGCCACTTTCACTACAAATGGAGTAGTGTCATCACAGAATTGTCGCTATTGGGCAGCGGATAATCCTAACTGGTTAATAAACTGTAAAAGCCAGTATTCCCAAAAAATCAACGTCTGATGTGGAATATTTTACGAACGAATTATTGGTCCTTTCTTTTTTGAGGAAAACATTAATGCGCAGAGGTTTCTAGAATTTTTAAACACAGAGTTTTGGGATGCTATTCAGGAGCTGCCAATCAATGAACAATCAAATTTAATTGTTCAGTTAGATGGGTGTTCAGTTCATTATGCCAGAGCTGTGAGGCAATGGCTTAACGAACATTTTCCAAACCGATGGATAGGCCGTCGTAGCCCGTTTATAGAGTGGCCACCCAGATCTCCAGACCTCACAGTTTTGGACTTTTTTCTCTGAAGACTTCTCACACAAAAGGTTTACAAAAACCGCTCGAGAGATAGAAATGAACTTTGTGCAAGAATTCGACAGGTATGTGCAGAAACATTCGTAAGCGCTACGACACATATATCGAAATACGTGCTGGATTAGTAGAGGCTAACTAGAATATGTTTTAGAATTAATTGTTGCACTGAATCGAAACATTTCAATAGTTAGTTATTAGTTACGTTTATTAAAATTTTTTGCTTCATTGTTAGTTGAATTGTGAGAATATGAATTCCGTTATTTTCATTAAAAATATTTATACTATTTGTTTTTTTTTTCATCTGGCGGCACTTTATTGTTGAAATCATAAAAAATGATATATTGCGACTGTTAGCTGTGTGAGTTTTCGAATTTTTGAGTTGTAATAACTTTGTTAATAATGAATATTTTTTCATCAAATTTCGGTCACACCTATTTAGAGGCACTCTGAATGCAGTGGCGTAGTGATTTTTTCAATAAAAAAATCGCTAATGAAAAATCCCGATTTTCGACTAAGAAAAAATATCGTAGTATACCCTGAAACTTTAATAAACATTTAAAATTTTGTCGCAAAGTAGAAATTTCAGTACTTAACATTAAAAAAAAGTATTAATCGATTTACAACTTCAAATGTTAGGGTTTAGAATGGGTCACACTGTATGAAGTCACAGTGATTGAAATGGATTGGCACCAAACTATCACAGAGCATTATTTTCAGAGGTTGGCTCAAAATAAAACGATTACGGTATAACAGTTTCAATGACCTATGAGCTTTTTTCATAAAATTTTCAACATGACTAGTGAATCTAAGATCAGAGTCAAGCATCACCCCTAAGTTTTTATATAGAGAACTCTATTCACAACACCACAGACAAAACACCAAAATATTTCCACCTGCCAGCGGGACGTTCCGTTATTGACAAAAACAGTGGCTTGCGACACAAAGTCTTCAAAATGTTTCATATTTTGACAACTCGAGTTTTTGTTTTGTGGTAATCAACACAGTTGTTATTTTTTGTGTACGTTTGGTGGAAAACCGTTTTTACACATTACAAACTTTATGTAACCTGATGTGATACTTTTTTGGTAGCAGGTACGAATTATCACTTTTCCTAGCCTTCAATTACTTCACCAAAAACTCCGCAACCGGTTATCCAAATTCAAAACAGTGAAGGTCTTTGTATAGAGAATTGAAATACATTTCGAGCGAAGGTCACAATACCCCCTTTCTAGATGAAAAATTAAACAATTAGCGCCCTCTCTGCGGAGAATAAGGTCACAAGACTGACTTTGTCATTATATCTTGACTCGTTCAGAAGTTAAGAGAGGGAGAGCACTATTCACGTCCACATTGTATATTATTTTGGTGTCGTTTTTTGCGTAATTATTTCATCAAGTTCTTTTTTGTTTCAGGTATGAACCAGAAAACTTCAGCGAGGAGTTTTCTTACAAAATTTGCATGTCCGGTGATACCAAGAAGATAGTTCGTAAGTTTTTCTATTTTGTACAATTTTTAGACAATTGCATTGATGATAGAAATCAAACTACTTCATTTCACTTTCAAATAGTCGAATATTCCAGTACTTTTTATGGAAATACCCAAGCAGTGCGGGATAAATCTTCTAAACCGCTGTAAGAGCTGTGTCTTTGCAAAAGTAACGATCTATATTTATTTCATTTCAATTTTAAAAATCGTAAAAAACTATATTCCATTCTCCAAATGAAAGTATTTGAAAAGTTTCTTACTATTTTTGGATATTTGAATTTCCACAATCTGAAAAATAAACAAATCCCATTCGATAAAGAATATACAAGTTTGCCCCCAAAGAGTTACTGCGTTACATAAGCGTTACATATTGAATCACTGACTTTGCTTTCTGCGAGTGCAAGAATATGAGGACTATTTGTTGGTGGTATATTGAGTTGAGTCCTCTGATTTTGCAGAAATCGATTTTAAAGTTGCTAGCAGGCCACTTAGCAACTGCAGTTACTATGCTATTTTACTATAGACTAATGTTAGGACTACCCTACTGGTCTTCGAATAACTTCCGCAGGCTGATACCCTTGAATCTGCTCCTACCCGGAGATCCGATTGGGGAGCTATTTTACCTCCGGAGTATTTCGACCCTAAGAGCGCCATCATGCATTCTTCCTTATATTCCCACCGTTGAATCCGGAGACAATGGCACAGCAACGAAACGTTAGCCCGAAAGCAACTTCACGCTGCCTAAGCCGTTGCGATGGTATCTCACCGGGTGGAATCAGCATTGTTACGTGCCGGTTTCCCGCCAAGTAACATTGGGCTATTTTATTCTATGTAAATACACTAATATCAGTTCAGATAGGCAGCCCACACTACAACTGCCAAGTAGGGTTGGTTGTCTACCTTTGATAAGGAACATTTTATAGAAATTTATTATTATAAACAAACTTGGTACTCCAGAAAAGGAAGAAAAGTCAAAATATCTTCATTCATTTATATAAAGAGATGAAAATAATAAGTGTAGAGGAAAGGCCAATATGTTACAATTGTCAATACTTACTTGGCATTCCTGTTTTGATATTCAATTGGCGCATTTGAAAAAGTAAATAAAACCTAGAGGTTGCCTTTGTCATAGGTGTGTGTCATTTGCTGCCGTCGTAGTTCGCAATGACCTTGATCAATTTTAGGAAGTCTAAAGGCAAGAAAGAGTGTTATATGAGGAATTTCAATAAATAGGAATTCGAAAGGCGGAAATAGGTTATGAGAGGTGGGGATAAAAGGAAGAAAAAACGAGGAGTTGGTTCGAGGAGACGAGAAAGAAACAAGAGGTCTTTCCTAATTTTGTTAACAATTTGGAGAAATTGTTGTATTCCAAAGTATTTTGGGTTTCGTATGGGAAAGACTCGAGAGTCCCGAGTACGAGTACAAGGAGTTTGCTGGTACGGGATCCCGACAAGAGGTCGGATTTGGTGTTTTGCCCTAGCCTCTCGAAACGGCCGCTTCAGACCACCAGCCGCCATTGTTAGATATTGCATTTAAGTTGGACATCACGGAGCCGCATGATAAGTAGCAGTAGCATTATTCATTTGATTTATCCTGGTGAGTCCGCTTATTTTTGCTATGGCCTAACTGGTGCAATACATGTCACAACCTAGAAAATACCATCGTGAGCTTGCATGCACGCTGCATCCTGTTGCATTCCGCTGTATCCTGCTGCATTCCGCGGCATATAAACACACTTGATCAATTATTATAGCTTCAAGAATGCCTAAAGCACTGCCGCAGCTATGCTTGACACCGATTCAGTTTGTTTAACAACACATTGCGTAATCATTAGCATTCTTAACGCTTCACGAGTACTGGAGACTTGCCTTAACACGATTTGCCGCCTCTATTTCATAAGAAGTGCTGCATCAAACTGTTATTTTGCCCTTATCATTCAGTGTAACTTTGATTTGTATCAAATTTGTAATTACTGAGTTTTGTAATTGATTCAGTGTTAGAATAGAATTATTATTGATAGATTTATTGAGATCTGAGATGATAGCGAAACGTCGACTATCGAATAGTACACAACGGATGAACACCCGGAAAAACAACACATCATATATATATATATATATATATATATATATATATATATATATATATATATATATATATATATATATATATATATATATATATATATATATATTAATCAGCTTTGAGAAATACCCCTCAAAAACACTTTGGGTTGATACAAACACTGCATATTCTCTCTTGATATTTGTCATTGTATATTATTTGAAACCTGTTAAAGATTCAATAAAGTTTTTGTAAAATATCAAGAACAGCACCTTTTGGTGGATTTATTCTCCATACTCACCCCCAAATTGCTGAGCTAGCCGAGTGGTCATTTGAGTAAACTTTTCAGTGACCGAAAAAAATATTTTTATTACCAATACGGTAATATACCGAAGGGGGGTGGAATATACCGAAGGGGGATTTAACTTTCATTCCAAAACCAAATTTCTCTTCCACCCCCGTTGAACAACGTAACAGCATCTACCATCTACCATCCATCATCTTGCGACAGTACTGCTCGCAACGGCTCTCAACACGGGTGAAAATGGTGTTTTTCAGTTATCAGGAAATATATTGTAACGAATTAAAGAATTAACTGTCTTGAACGAATTTATTTTTAACAATACTTCACTATCATAACTAATTTATATACAACACTTATACAACTAACGCGTAATTTATCTTCACAGTTCGAATTCTTTATTAAAACGCACGATTCACTCTCTGGATACAGACTACCGCTCGGGACGGGAAGCGGCCTTTTTTATATCGGCAACGAACCTTTCGCGGTGGTTCGTCGAGTGCATTCCTTTCGCGGTGAGTCATTGTTTATTCGCTGGCTGAGATATCGGTCAGGACCGGCTTCAAATTCGTTACAATATGTAGTGTGTATGATAGACCAAACAATTTGTAGAAGACCCATGTCTTCTACAGCTATTCTGCAGCCAATGATGAAGACAATAGCTTTTGAAAGCTGTTCTTAGGCCATGATCTGTTACGAAATGCTAGAAAGGATAGAGCACATATCGGATCTCAATCCATGTTGTTTGTAAATCTTATGTTTTTCCCATTCTTCTTCGAGTGTTATGAAACTTTCATTGGACGTAACTCACTCACTCTATACTATATACCAGTTTTTCTCAAAGTGGGCGATAACGCTCCCTTGTGGGCGCTGGAGGCCTATAGGGGGGCAGTAAAGGGCACAGAGAAGATTGGGGGCGTTGAAGTAGTTTAGGGGGGCGATGGATAATTTAAAAACGTTTTTTTGCTTTTAACACAAACTTTACCGCTCCTTTACGCTTAATGCGCGTTTCCTCGTGTAACGCCATCTAGGGGAGTAGACATTAACTATTTCCTGTCTGATAGTTGTCAAACTGTATAATAGATGGCGGTAAGCTAGTAACCTTCAATGCGAAGCGAGAAGTCTCTAGTCTCCATTCTCGAAAGTACTAGGCCCGCCCGCTGCCTTATATAAAAGCGCGAAAGACATCCAGTCAGTAATGTTATTCAACGATATTACGAAAACAAGTGAATTTAGTTAGCGACTAGCTAGGTACAGTGCTGTACATGCGGTGGTGAATACTGTAAGTGGTGTCATTAGCAAGTTTTTATTACTCGATTCTTTACTTCGGCATTTTTGAAGTCAAAATTATGTCGGAAGCAAAAAAGAAGAAACAGCAGTATAGCGCGGAATATATAAAATATGGATTTATTGAAAATGACACAAATCCATCTTTGCCTTTGTGTCTTCTTTGTCAAAAAACATTTTTGAATGAAGCGATGAAACCCTCAAGGCTACAAGATCATTTGAATAAAACGCATTCAGATAAAAAAGACGAAAGTGTGACTTATTTTCGAGAACTGGAAAAAAAAACACTCAGCTCAGCCAACTGTGTCGAAACTTTTTTCAGCAGCTTCTAAGCAAGACGACGACGGACTCCGAGCTTCCTACAATTTCTCCTTGCTGATTGCTCGAACAGGTAAACCTCACACTATTGGAGATGATTTAATTTTACCGGCAATAAGAGAAGTAATAACTACTGTGCCCCATAAACCAGCGGCAGGTATTATCTGAAAAATTTCTTTTAAGCAATAGTTCCGTGCAAAGACGAATTGATGAGATGGCTGAATACATTGAAGAGTCATTGTGCAATCATCTGAAGACTTCTAAATTCTCAATTCAGTTAGATGAGTCCACTTTACCAACCAATGAAGCACTGTTGTAGCCATACGTGGGGTTTATTCAAAATGAGAAAATCACGAAATACTATTTGCCAGAAAATTAGGGACGGATAAAAAAGGAAAAACCATATATAAAACACTGGAAAAATTTTGTGATGAGAAAGAAATTCCACTGAAGAATATTATATCAGCTGCTACGGATGGCGCTCCGGTTATGACAGGACATCACAAAGGCTTCATAGCGAAATCAAAAAATAAAATTCCAGATATGCTGCACCTTGTTCATTGCGTCATTCATAGGCAACATTTGGTTGCGAAAAATTTGAGTCAGCGCCTCTCTCAAACACTACAATATATCATCAAAGCAGTCAATAAAATCCGAAACAGCTCTTTAAATGACAGATTATTTAGTCAGCTTTGTGTTGCTAATGATGAAGATTTCAACCGATTGCTATTTCACACAGAAGTGCGTTGGTTATCAAAAGGTAACTGTCTGACTCGATTTTACAATCTATTTGACTCTGGAATAGAGTTCTTGGAAAACAAAGACTAAGAATTGCACAACATCCCCATCAATTCAAAGAATGAAATTGCGTACTTGACAGGCCTGTATAAATTATTTAATGATGTCAATCTCCACCTTCAAGGTGACGACTTGAATTTGATTAAAACAAAAAATGTCATTGCTGCTTTTGTAGCCAAATTGCTCTTATACAATAATATCGGCAGACGTGAGTTTCGCAATTTCCCTAATTTGTCAGCAGTAACTTTCAACAACGACGAATTGCTTGTTCCCTGCCAATACTTGGAGAACCTCCACAGTGATTTCGCAGAACGATTCCAGGACATTTTAAAATTGGAAATACCGAACTGGGTACTGGATCCTTTTTCAAATGTCAACACAGCAGAATCACCCCAGGTGGAGGAAGAATTCATAAAACTGATAATGAACGAGGAAATAAAAATAAAATTGAAAAATGGATACCAAGAATTTTGGGTTCAGAAGCCAATCCCGCAATTGTAACCTGGATTGTGGTCCATCGTTCAAGGATTTTTATAGCATTCCCATCATCATATTTGTGTGAACGTAGATTTGGTGCTGTGGCAACGTTGCTAACTAAAAAGGGAAATCGGTTGCAGGTTACCGAACGCGGTGACTTACGGCTTTTTTTGAATAGATTCGAGCCTGATATTAACAAACTTGTTAAAAATAATCAAATCCATTCTTCACATTAGATTAGTTTTAAAATTAAGATTGAAATGTTTGTTTTAATAACATGAATTTAGGTTTTCCTAAAATCAAAAAATGGTGTTTTACATTACCCTCACCAGAAAGTCTTATTTTCACATTCAACACATAATTTAATTATTAAAATAATGTCTGCGATTCTGATTTTTAAGATGTAGTAAAGTAAAAAAAAATTGTGGGCGCTAGAAAATGATTGATTCTCGAAGTGGGCGGTAGACAAAATGAGTTTGAGAACCTCTGCTCTATACAAAGTTTCTGAATTGAAATGAATTTATTATTGGTTAAGACTAGTTACTTTGTAAAGAACACCGTTATGTTATGAGGTAATAATCTCTGGAGAATAGGTAAGGTATAACAATCTTGAAAATGGTAATGATTATAATACACGAATTATCTTCCGTATTTTGGTCCCAATTCATTAGTCATTGGACTCCACGTGACATACACACATCGGAAAAGTCTAGGGATATTATTAAAAATGGCAATATTTTTTTTTAGATCGCTTTAAGGAAAAAAAAGTTGACGGGTGATTATCAAAGGAATGTAACTTACAACAAAATTTATTAAATGGTCAAAAATACTGAGTGCGCATATAAGCAAAACTAAAAAAAAATATGGCTCTTCTTGGGCACCCCGAAAAAAAATCATAATACAAAAAAAATTGGAATCAGTACAAAGTATGGCCTCCACGCTGGTTTATTACGGCCCTACATCTATCGTGCATCGACAAAATGAGATTGTCAATGTCTTGTTGAGGTACATTTGCCCATTCAGCGATTAAAAGCTCTCTCAATTGAAACGTTGTGTGAATGTTTCCCATATGCGGAGTAATTGTTCGTTGAAGCATGTTCCACACACGCTCGATGGGATTCAGGTCCGGTGATTGTGCTGGCCATGGCAATACATCAACTCCTTCGTTGGTGAGCCAGTCAGTCACTAGACGCGCGACATGTGGATGAGCATTATCGTGCATTAGGTGGAAGTTTTCACCAACAGCACCAGCAAACGGACGGACGATAGATAGAAGAATGGTGTCGAGGTACTGTCGAGCTGTGAGGGAGCGATTTGGAAAAGCGAGACCGGTTCTGCCGCCGATCATGATTCCGCCCCATCGCATTACTGTACCACCTCTGTAGGTGTGGACTTCCTGGACGTGTCTCAAACGTTCATTATATCCAGGTCGTCTCCACAGTCTCACTCGACGAGAATCTGGATGAAATCCAAATCTGGATTCGTCTGTAAACAAAACTGTGGCCCAATCATTTACATCCCAGTTTTGATGTTCTTGACACCACTCTAATATTCTACCGCGATTGCCTCTCGACAAAGGTGGACATCTAAGTGGCCTTCTGTTGTGGAGATCTGGTTCATGCAGTCGATTTCTGACAGTATCACGACCAATGGTGACCTGGTGCGTCTGCTGCAACACGTTAACCAACTCAGGTGCTGTGATTGTCGGTCGTCTTCTTGCGGTTAAGACCAAAAATCGGTCTTGAACTGCAGTTGTAGCGCGTCCTCGCCCTGGATGTTATTCGGCTGGACTGCCAGTTTCACAGAAACGCCGCCACAATCGACTGATAACACTTTGGGAGACCCCCAAACAAAGAGCTGCATCATTTTGTCGCCTGTCACCTTGAAGAAGCCCTACAGCTCTATTCATCTCAGCCAATGGTAAGTGATGGCGTTCCATGTTAAAGCACAATATTTCCAGTTTAATTGCTGAGCAAGAACTGCATAGAATGTACAAACTCGACACTTTCAGATTATTCATTTTAGCCGAAAACCTACAGTTTGTAAAAAACTTGATAAAAGATTAGTTACCGTTTTTGCAGACTTTGTTCAACCCATAGAAATCTACAGGGTGGTCGAGTGTACCAATTTAATCGAAATTAAACGACCTCATGCATTTATTTTTATGATATTTAGTATGTTATAAAAATATCCCTAGACTTTTCCGATGTGTGTATTTCCGTGTATCCTCCTCGAAATCCTGGTCTACCAGTTCAAATTACATATCTCAGAGTCGTAGAGGGCTGTCAAAGATCATTCCTCAAAATCGTAGGTGGCAGTGAGAGAACTGTGGATCACTAATATTTTGGTATTCTTCATTCAACATTGATAATTTTGAGTTTTCATACCTTTTAATGTTTTTCAATGAACGTATTGATTCATCAAATTACTCGTATTTTCATATTAAATAAAAAACACCCACCTGTAGATTAAATCCCACTCCAGGAGAATCTAACAAAACGTCAATGCCGATATCTTCCAAATGATCTCGAGGCCCTATTCCAGACAACATCAGAAGCTGAGGACTTGCCAAAGAACCAGCACTGAGGATCACTTCTCTGTCCGAGTACACAGTTTTTCGAGTCCCAAACTTGTTGAAAACGACTCCGTAAGCTTGTTTTGTGTCCTTGTTCACCAAAATTTTTTCTACCTGAAATTTTTTATTTTTAAAAAAGCACATTCGCAATAATAATCAATGTAAAAGAAATCGACTAATATCAATCATTTTTGACAAAATGTCACTTCGTTTTTAATAAGCTATATAGTGGACTGTTCAAAAAAATAGGAGAATGTTCAAATTTCGCAGACTACATACTTTTAATTAGCGATGTTTTTATTTTTTTTATGTTGGTACACTCGTCTCGAAGATATGTTCACGGTTTAGCATGTTTATTTTGTTGGAGAAAGGCATTAAAGTTAAAAGTGTTTTACGTCTTCAGAGGTTTTTTGCTAATTAAAAAAATAAAAATTTGCAATTCCTCATGGTTTTCAATCATTGTTATTAAAATAACTCATAAATTAATGGAGGCAATTTGTTTAAAACGAATTGTTTATTAAATAAATAAATTTGAAAACAACAAAACAAAAATAAATTAAAAATAGTTTTTTTTAGAATATCAAAGAGAAATAGAAATTATGATTTTTAGAAAAAAATCGTTCCTCAATATTCATATTTAGTAACAAAAAAATTGTTAACCAACAAATACGTTTTTAAGCAATTAATTTTTTTTAAAAAACGATTTTCTTTTTAAAAATCATAATATTCGTCACTGATAAAAATCCCTTCAAAAATATTTCAAATATCTTATAAACAATACATTTGTTTATAACAATTGTTTAAACAAATAGAGCTAAAAATTATGAAAAATAATTTTTATGTTACTTTGAATAATAAGAATACAAATGAATTTGAATATAAAAAAAAGAAATTTTCATTGCTTTAATTGAATTTTTCACTTTTTAACGGTTTTGATTAATAATTTTTCCAACGAGAATCTTTTTTGTCGGCTTTCAAAAAAAGCTCCAAGAAGTGAACAAAAATTGAGGTTTTCAGTTTAAAAATTATCAGAATTTTAATGTTAATTTAAAACTTGTAAAAATTTTTGTTTCAAGTGTCTAGAAGGTATGTGATTTTTTTTTCAATAATGATATTTAGCAGGTTAAAATAATTTTTATGGTTCAAAGGTCAGTGCGTGCGGGACGCGCATCACCCGCTTTTAGCGCTATTTTCGCCTCTAAATTGAAGTTATAAATAATGGTGATAAACTTCCAGAAGGTGGTACTTCTTTTTAGGAAATTTCCTCCTCTTTAAGGATCTTTTTTCAAATATCGGTTATCTTCAATATTTTCCGATATATTTGCAAACCCTCCTTTTTTTACTAAATTGTTTATAGCTTTTGCAATTTTTTTGAGCCCCTCTTGAAATTTTTCAAAAAGTTGCTAGAGGTCATTCTGAATTCCTGGATCATAATTTTCGGTACCTTCGGACCGAAGTTCCAAAAAAAGAATCTGGTGACCTAGACTAGTATTACACATCTTAAAGAGATACAGAGAAAAATATTTATGATGCACTGTTTGGAACCTGTTGTGTAGTAATGAATATTACTGGAGTTTTTCCCAACACCAAATCGTTATTTTCAACACCTCGACACGTGTTTCGATCACCAAGTGATCATCTTCAAAGAAGAAGATTAAAACTAGAAACTAATGCGAGCTAACCCTATTTATGCTATAAAGGTAACCCATACAGGTAAATCATCCAGACGTACCACCCATACAGGTATACCAACCTAAATTACAATTTTGCCTTATCTATTCTTTTACAATAAATGTTCATATAAAACAATTTTCAGCAATATAAAAATTAATTTCACAATATTGCCAAATTTATTTTTGCAATGTGTCCTTATGTAGTAATCAGTAAACCCAACAACATTATTTTATTTTATTTTAACAAGCTATATAGTATGCTCTTTGGTATAGGTCCTTCATCGTTATTCATAATATTATTGTGTTTACTTATTTCTACACTCTCATAGGCATCTAGTTGCCTGTTGTTGTTAACTTGTCTAACTAATCTTAATGAACTGAAGTCTATGGAATGGTTTTGTTGCAAAATATGATGGGCGACTGCTGATTTTTCAGGTCTTTCATATTTTAAGTGTGCTATGTGTTTCTTATATCTTACTTTAATAGATCTTTTTGTCTGCCCATCATATTTTGCATCGCAGTCCTTACATTCAATTTCGTAAATTCCAGACTTTTTCGAATTCTCGACTTTGTCTTTTGGATTTCCCTAAAGGCTCTGTAGTGTATGACTTGTTTTAAAAACCACCTTCATACCTAGTTCCTTGAGAATCTTTCCAAAATTCCTCTTATATTGGTGGTATGGAAGAGTTCAACCTTTTGAACAACGGTTTGGAATTTGGCATCCCGCCTTCCGAGAAAGTTCTTGAGGATATCGTTGCTAGTGTTGAAAGTTCGATTCAATATATGCCCGATTCATTGAAGGGACTAGTTCGAGAAAAGGTCAGGAATCAAATCTTCAAGAACAAGATAACAGATAAACGGAGGCATTCAATAAACAACAATAAAAACCGAAAGAAACTTATCAAACGATTGAGAGAAAAGGACGTTTTTTATTTGAAAGTCGACAAAGGTAACAAAGTAGTAATTCTGGATAAATCGGACTACTACGAAAGGGTCAATACTCTCATTACTAACGGACCGTATGCGAAATTGTCCAGAAACCCGTTACCAAAGATGATTGCCAAAGTAAAAGACGTCCTCAAGAAATACGACAACATACTTACCCCTTAACTGAAACGGAAGTTACAAGTTTCCAACCCAACGGCGTCGAAACTATATTGCCTCCCAAAAATACACAAACCGGGAAAATCAATGCGCCCTATCGTGTCAGCTATTGGAGCTCCTACCTACCAAATAGCAAAGTGGCTCACTAAGGAATTTGAAACCTTGTCTATTGCGGAACCAAGTTTTAGTATAAAAAACTCTTTAGAGTTCATACAACATACAAAAAACGTGGTTCTGCATGGAGGTGAGATTTTGGTTTGTTTTGATGTTAGTTCCTTATTTCCTAGCGTCCCAATTCCACAGACCTTGCAATACTTCAGGGAATTACTAGAGAACAATAATTTCAATAATTCGTTTCTATTACTAATTTGTGTATGAAACAAAATCGGTTCCAGGTAGAAGGTTGCTTTTATGAATAACAGGAAGGAACGTCCATAGGAAACCCCTTGTCCCCCTACCTGGCAGACCTGTTCATGAGCAGATTCGAAATGGAAACCAAAAAAAAATTGGAAGTATTTTCCTAGAATTGGCTAAGGTATGTGGATAATATTTTCGCGATATTGGATACCAAAAAAGCAAATATTGACGACTTTGTTTCCATTTCAAATAACAGATGTCCATCAATAAATTTCACGTAAGAGTTAGAAAATAAGGGACAATAAGGGACCATTTCTTGACGTTTTGGTAATGAGGAGCCAATATGGAGGGTTAGAATACGATATATTTAGAAAAGAAACAAGCACGTCCTGACAGTTCAGGTGTTAGGAAAAAACTCCAGTTATATTCAGAAAAAGATTTGTTTTATCATATTCGTTTGTAAAGAAGCAATCAAAAACTACTTACCAGATTTTAAAAATTATTTCACCTACTGAAAATTAAATCATCAGCGAGTAAAATTTACTCTATTTCATTTTTAGAAAACTCAGAGATCTCTACGTAAATTACAGTGATATAAATTACCCAAGTTATGACAAAAATCATTTTTTGACTTGTGCTGATGACTATTGTTTTTCCAGTTTTAAGCTTTTATAAAACTGACTTCATTGATGTTATGGTATTCTCCAAAATAATGAGATCTAGATGATACAGTCAATTTTTGTCTTACCAGTGAATGAAGACTAACATGCAAATTTGACCTTTTCGCAACCGGTCTTATGAATCCCTTAGCGGTACTGCAACGTAGCCCTTCTCTAAGAGTGCCATGGGATAACGTGAAGCCGGTTTGATATTCGCCATTCACATCACGAACTGCATAGCCCATTTCCTGAACTGCTTCCAAAAACCATTCAACTATTGGCGAATGGTACCTGAAAAATCGGAGCTGTGTGATCATTTCATTTGATATAAGAACGTAGATTTTCACACCTGGCGTCAATGTTTTGGTTAGGTTCCGGATTTTGCCTTGGTCTTCTTTGGTTACAATCTCCAGACGTTTCAACTGCAACTGCGCCAGTCATCTTCAGTGGCGTGGTCTCTTCTTGACGTATCAAGAAGACCGTGCCACTGAAGATGACTGCTGTAGTGGCAGTTGAAACGTCTGGAGAATGTTCCCGAAGAAGACAACGGCAAAACGTGGAAACCAACCAAAACTTGTTTCATCCGAGTTTGAATGGTTTACAGTCATGCCATGAGTTCACTGTGGTTGTTCTGGAACTTATTCATAACAACAATGGTTTTCCACATGTGGGTCGCTACCCCAGGGGGGTCGCGAAGCTTTAATTAGGGTATCGCGGGTAAAAAAGCAAGTGTTTATAGGTCCTACACTACAATGGAAAAATATCATTCGTGTTAGGAGTCACACGTTAAAAGGTAAGACCTCGTCAGTCCTTAGCTCGCAGAAGTTTCTCAACTTCTGAAAGTTGTCGTTCGTGGGGGGGCGACAACTGATTAACGGAAAAACAGATTTAAACAGATTTTCTTAAACAGAATAATAATAATATTGTCTTTTTTTTTCTCTTCCCCTTCTCAGCAGGAATTGGAGCATTTTTCTTTAGGGCAGCTGTCCAAACAGCTGATGAACTCGGTTTAATTTTCGACACTGAACAAGGTGACCACAACTCTGTCACCGAGTTGGAACCCGTTCAGCAAAAAGCTCATATAAAAGCCGCAGAGATCACCTCACTTCTGCGGAAACACAAGGATAAGCCTTTGCATGGGGTCTTCTTCAATAACATTGGAGACCTTGGTTTATCAAAGCACATGGCTTTCGTTTTCCTCAAGTCGAGTGGGCTGAAGTCGGAAACTGAGGGGTTCATCATGACTTTCCAGAATGGTATCTTCAACACCTAAGTCTACTGCAGTCGCGTGATGGGTATAGAGGTTCCTGACACAAAGTGTAGGGCCTGCCGCGAGGCGCTCGAGACCCTAATGCACTTGCTATCAGCATGTAAGCGGTCTCGGCCTATATCCATCTACATAACGCGGCCCTAAGAGTGCTATATATATTATCATCTACGGCACTCTTATGTTATTGACGAGACACCGATGTTGTCCTATGCTCCGCGGGATATTGAACGAGAAGTGCCGAATTTATTGGAACTATTCGTTTCCCACCCTCAGGCTCATTCAAGCGGCGCTTGCTCAGGGCACATGATTCTCGGACCCAATGATCACTTAACCCAAGGTGTGGGGAGTGGTCGTTGGTTGATACTACTGGCGGGCCCTTCCGAATGTAGTGGATAAAATGGTACATAGTATTCTCCTTATGAATTCAGAAATCCCAAGGGAAAGTTCACCCGAGGGAGTTCTACCACTCAAGCCTTGCTATTTTGGATATTATAATATAACCTATAACTTAAAAAACTAACTAACTAATCCTAAAACATAAATCTACGCTTATTGTAAGCTTCTGAATCCAGTCTCGAAAAGGGAGTCGATTTTCCTTCCAAAACATGCAAACTTTGTATCGATAGGTCTGTTATAGTTACAAAAATCTGTTGAACGCCAACGAACGATTCGTGAATAATTTTTGTTAAGATCTTGACCATGAAAAAAGTTTCTCAGGGAAACCTTTGAATATAACATCAGTAGTTAGGAGGTCAATATTTTCCTTGGAGGCTCTTTTCATAACATTCAGAAGGCAGCCAAAATCAGCGAAAATAGCTGGCAGCAAACAGGGTCACAAAAATAATTCGTATTTTGAGATCTATCATTTTGTAGGAACATTAATAATTCATCTGCAAGTTCAAGAACTCTTATCAACACCTACCCTTTGGATAGGCTCTTGGCCTCTGTATAAAACAAAAGACTTTGATGGATGCGAGTCCGCAAAACTTCACCTTTAGAAGCGTTTACTGTTTTAGCACCTTATTCAAATCAGAAAATGAAATTTTGTTTGCTATACAAAGGCATGAGGCATTTGGTATTATTGGTTTCGATCTCGCAACGGATCAGCTTATTCTGCCAATGTTACTTTTAGCACCATATATAGCTACAAATAACGATACAATCTCGCAAGGGCTTTGCATTATAAAATGTCTGATATTTTCATCTACTTCAAATCACACAAGTACCACAAAACAAAACGCGCAACATTTGTAACATCAAGATTTTTGCAAACTGCAAATCAAAGAAGAGCCCACAATTCTCCACACTTGTTTCGATGATATTGTCAAGTACATCTAAAAGCAGATGATATAAAGTTATAGTTGTCTTCTCATAACACCGATACAGAAAGTTGCGTGGCCAATATAAACACAGATTTGCACAAAACATTCCTATACTCGGAGAATAATGGTCTGAAAATCAATCCAAATAAAACTTTGGCCTAATGCATAGGATCTCAAAGACAAATAGTAGAAACTTATTGTAACTTTAGACTCACTCTCGATAACACAGACATTGACTGGGTAGACAGTGCTAAAAATCTTGGCGTAACCATAGATAGCTCTTTGTCTTTCCATGAGCATGTAACAAACATTTCCAAACTATCATTCTTTAAACTCGAATCGCTATACAAATTCAAGTATATGTTATCAGAAGAAATGAAACTCAGGTTAGTTAAAACTCTCATTTACCCCCATATCGAGTATTGTTGTTGTTCGGTGTATTACAATTTTTTGCCGCAATATAACAAGCAGAAGTTACAACGTATACAAAATGCTTGCATGCGATTCGTATGCTGTAGGTATACCATATGGTGGAAATGTCACACCATTTTTGTTAAAACTGAAGGAGCTAAATGTGAGGGTACAGAGTCCAATATTTGATAATTTTTTTTTTGTTTAAGTTGCTTCACACTAAAACACCTAGTTATTTATAGATTTTATTAAGCAGGCATTCTGACATACTTATGGTCAATTTGAGAATTAACTCATTCAACATACCTAAGCACCGTAGTTCCAAATTTCAAGGATGTTTTTCTTATATAGCCCCTTCTTATCTGAATGAAATTTTACTCCTTTTAAATCATAATATTCATCAATTCAAGAAAAAAAGAAAATCACAGATTCTTACTGCTCAGTGCTAACTTAAAATTCAATGTATGGTAATGCAATGAAATTGTTAAATTAACCAAAATAATGTTAAGAATATCAACAGTTATTAGCAACTGTATAATCTATAATTTTTTTCTCTTCTTTATCATTGTTATGATTTATGATAGTAATTATTTTCTTACACTCACTGTAACATTTTTGGGAGGGGTGGGAGCCTTTGGCTAACCCTTTTCCTTATATGTATAAATGTATTTTTTATGTATAATAAACGATATTATTACTATTATTATATAGTTCCCCACAATATGAAGTATATTAAAAACACTGAAAATGTCTAATCACTATGAGAGAAGTTACTGAGGATGTCGACATATTGGTTGGCTCATGCTATGCAATTTTTTCGGCAATTTTGGGCGGCATGAAGCGTGTGGCAGCGGAGCTCGTTCCAAAATTGCTAAATCTTGACCAAAAAAAAACTTCGCATGAGCAACGCTCAAAAACTGTTGAATGACGTCAACGGCAAACCAGATTTGCTCAAAAGGGTCATAACTGGTGACGAATCATGGGTATATGGTTATGTCATCGAAACCAATCGTTCCAATGAAAGAGCCCAGGAGAGTCAAGACCAAAAAAACATGCCAAGTTCGATCAAATGTTCAAGTTTTGCTTACTCTTTTCTTACCGTTACTCGTTATTACCTGTTCTTAATTTTCTGGCCAAAAATAACATCGTAATCATGCTTCAGATACCGTATTCACCAGATTTGCTCCCTTGTGATTTTTTTTTGTTTTTGATATTCAAATGACCCATAACTGGACGGCTTTTTGTGACGATTTAGGCACAAGTGTGTCTGAGGAAGACTAATTTGATGGGAACAAATTTGAAATTGATGAATAAATAAATATTTTTTAAGAAAAATGATAATTCACCTCATGTAACAGCAAACATGGATTTTTTATACATATTAAAACGGATCAAACTTGTGCACTCGGGATATAAACCTTGATTATTTATTATTTCAATAAATCATATTTTCGCCACAAAGGAAATGTTAGTAAGATATTATTGAAAATGAAATCAAATTACTCCTTTAGAAAATGGAAGATACTTGTTTTTTTTTCTTAGTTTAAAGTAATAGCAGCTCCATCTGCACTTTTTCATTGCATAATGAAATAATTTTCAGGGAAAAGTTCTGATGTTCGCGGTAAATTTTTCTTTTAATCTAGTGACTGGTAGATGGCACCACACAATCCTATTCATGGTAGAAAAAGCCATCTTATTCTGTAGAAACGACACTTACAGCAGATTTATTTTATTTAAAATGTATCTTTCGTAGACGAAATTCTCAAGTCGAATCATAATTGTGAGGCAATTTGTTACACAATGTTTAAACTCATTTTTCATGAGACTCATTAAGTTGAACACAGTCGGTTCTATGAAAATTTTGGATATTTTTAACCCATTCAGAGAAAAAATAAGAATCCCAATTTTCTAATAACCCTTTCTGAACGACAAAAGTGTTCTGGTCCTCTTACCTGATACAGGAACAAAAGATGTTCTATTATTTTTTCTCACTAACTTGTTTTCCATTGATGACATTTTTGAAGTTCATTAACAATTTTGAGGTTATAATTTATTACACAGTTCCTCAATTATTCCTTCAAAGAAAAAACTCGTATAATATTTTTCATAACACTACAGCACATACAACAAAAGTGTTATGAAGCTTCTTGTAACCTGCAATAAATGACCTTGAATTTTTTAGATTTCTTGAGTTTATAAGTTCAAAAAGAGCAAAAGGAAGGTCAAAGCAGCCCCTACAGGTGGAAACAAGCTTTTTGGGTCTTATTACATCCATTTTAATTGATTCAGTTTTATTCAACTTAACTCAAGTGGTTATCCTGAGAGACAGTTACCTTCCCACTTACATGAGAGCGAATCAGTATATTTATAGTTATCGTGACTAAGTTTACGTGCGCAACATGTATCGACTGAAATCTATTTTTTTTTCATTTCCAGAAATTAATTGTTGAACTGTTCAGTAATTTTGTTTTGTTTATTTGCGAATAACAATTATGGCTCATAAATTTGAATATTAGGCTTTTCTTTTGTAATACACACCTATTTCAATATTGAAGTTGACTGCATTACAAGTTGCCAATGTTACAGGAGAGGAGAAATAAGCTAGGTGTTGCATTCGACAATATATAGGAGTTATTAAATAATAATGCTGTAGATGATTGTTTATAATTGATATTACTTTCAGAAATTTTCAATTATCCACTAGAATCGTATCATATCATTAAGACTCAACTATTGCATGATACTGGAGAGTAACGAGACTAGTTTACTTACTGAAAAAGCGACAAATTTACTTTACCACTGTTAAGGTTATGAAATACCTATGCAAAAATGGATTTAAATGTATATCGTGGGGTAAATACTACAACTAGGGAACTATAAATCACATGTTTCAGGGAAAAGTCAAATTAATGTTTATGCACGATTTTCTGTAAAGACTTGATTAAATGTCATTTTACTACTACCAACCAAGTTCTAGCACTACTAAAAATATTCTTGATGTTGATTTAGATACCAAATGTTCAAATATGATATTTAAAAAAATTATGTTTTTGTTTGTTTTATATTCAATTAAGGAAATCAGGCTTGTAAACAAATTGTTTATTTGCGATCTATTATTGTATATACAATGAAGCACTGCAAAAATTTTCTCATTTTACAAAAAACCAATAACAAATTCCATAAAAACAGCAAACAAATCAATAAATTACACAACTAGTTATGTGAACTTGTCTAGAATGGATTTTTTCTCTGATGATTACCTTAGGTATCTAGTTTTGAAAATTCCAACTAGCACCTGTGAATTATCTGCAACAGTCAACCTAATTGTAGTATGTTGTGCACCTCTAATAGAATTTTTCTTCGCAGTTATTCATATTTGGCCAAATTTGTACTAATTGTAGTATGTTGTGCACCTCTAATAAAATTTTTCTTTGCAGTTATCCATATTTGGCCAAATTTGTAGTTACCTAGTTGTAATACTCACACCATTGTCTATAGATATATCTGTCTATAGACAATTCTCACACAACGATATGTGGAAAGGACGTAGTAGCGCCATCTTCCACAGAAAAGGTCAAATTATTATTACTCATTTAAATGAACATAAACAAGTTAGTCTATATACAATGTAAACAATATTGTAAATGTGACGTTGTAAAGTTCGTGTATGAGTTACGAGGCGAAAGGAGAAATATGTTTTGTCAAACTTTTGAACATTTCCAACTTCGAAGTGAAATTAAGATTTTTCTAATTTCTACCCAACTTCAAAACTATAGCAAATATGGAAAATCTGCAATGAAGTATTTTTTTAACTTATTTGGGCATGAAGATGAAATTTTCAAGTCAATTAACAATTTTGATGCAATTTTTTACCGATTCCTGGACTATTCATAAAAAAATCCTGAATTTTTTATTGGACTCGTTGAGTGGAAGGAACATAATCGTTTTTATGAAATTTTTGGAAATGTTCAACCATTGCCACTTCCCTTTTCTTTTCCGTTGACATTTTTCAAGTTGAATAATAGTTTTCGGGCAATTAGTCACATAATTCCTAAACTATTTATTTCAAAAAAACTAATGGAACTTGTTGATTAGAATATCGTTGGTTCTCTGAAAATTTTGGAAGTTTTCAACCCTTTTAACAGAAAATGAAATTTCCAATTATTTATCAACATTTCCTAAACTATAGTTGCATTTTCATTTTTTAAGTTGTTATCTCCAACTTATCTCGAATTGGAGACATTTTTCAAAGCGATTTGCAATGTTCAGCCATTTCGTTATATAATTCCTGAGACTACATCAATAAAAACAGAAACTTAATGATTTTTTTTTCGATCAGCTAACAAAAACAGTGGCTAAGAATAAATATTTTAAGTTTTTTCGATATTTTCAGTTTTTAAAAAAGCAAAAGGAAGGTCAAAGCAGCCCCTACAGGTGGAAACAAGCTTTTTGGGTCTTATTACATCCATTTTAATTGATTCAGTTTAATTCAACTTAACTCAAGTGGTTATCCTGAGAGACAGTTACCTTCCCACTTACATAAAAGCGAATCAGTATATTTATAGTTATCGTGACTAAGTTTACGTGCGCAACATGTATCGATTGAAATCTATATTTTTTTTCATTTCCAAAAATTAATTGTTAAACTGTTCAGTAATTTTGTTTTGTTTATTGGAGAGTTACGATTATGACTCATAAAATGTTTTTCTTTTGTAATACACACCCTTTCAATATTAAGGTCGGCGGCCTTACAAGTTGCCTACGTTACAGGACAGGAGACGTAAGCTTTGTTCGTCTTTGTAATATCACCTTATGTAATAATGTCCGCTGTATTGAAAGTTGCATGCATAACAGGAAATATAGACTAGGTTTGGTACTCAATGAGACAGGAGTTATTCTAATAGGTATATAGAAACCTGGTGTTATGTGTTGTGATCGCACTCCTCTGAATCGACTCAACTGGGTGATTTTTTTATTTGGAAATGATTTATAAATAATTTGTGAATAATTTATATAGCAGAACACTTTTTGCCGGGTCAGCTAGTAATATTACAATTGATTGTATTAATTAATGATTACTTTCAGAAATTTTTGATCGCTTGCCAAAATCGTATCATATTTGCCTTTTTATGAACTTTCAACGTAACAAATATAAAATAGGTGAATACTGGTAAGCTACGTACTGGTACTGATTTAATAAACATTGTTTCATTCGTTCAAGAGTGTACCATAATTTGTAAATATTTAATTCAAAAAATATTTCACTATTACCAATCATAGTGAGGGGTGGGTGGTACATCCTCACCACATCAGTACCTGCATCATCGAACGAAATGACAAATATTTTGAAATTGAAATCAGCATTGCCTCCCAGGGTGATCCTGGCAAGATTGCATCCTTTAATTTCATCTCATTTCTTTAGGAATTGAGCATGGGTGTGATGTTTGGCTAGTTCCGCCATTGTCGAAGTCATCAGACCGTAAGTGTCACTGGGTCCTAAAATTCTTAGTCCAGCTGTTTCTTTGGCTAAAGAGTCGGCAATGCGATTACCTTTACTCCTCTCGTGTCCTTTAACCCACTTCAGGATAATGTTATCTACCGAGGCTTTGGCTAAATCTTGGTGGCACTCTAGTGCTAACCCTGAGGTAACACCTTGTCTGTTCAAAGCTAATGGAGCTTGTCTACAATCAGTGCAGATTGTTATGTTTTTGTCAGAAATTCCTTTCCTAGTTATTTCTTTTGTGTTACCAGCTACCAACTAGTTCTGTTTGAACCACGCTGGTATTTTTTCCCATTCCTCACTCGGTCGTTAGGCTTAGTGATCTGCAGTACACTCGACATCATGAGCCTTCTTTGGTTTTTGAGCCGTCTGTTTATATGCGTATTGCATTTGTAGCATCTGACTCTGTTCTGTTTTATTTGTATTTTGTAGGGTTGATTAAACAGAAACCTGGGTTCAATTGCATAACTAGCTGCCTGCAGCAGAGGTTGTGCAGTAAGCGCTTCTCGCCATAGGATCAGCCCCAATTGACTCATTCCTACTTCGAGGTTAACACCAGCCGTGCGCAATCGTAACATGATCATTAATGCAATCTCGTTACTGTGATCGTATTTTAAATATTAAATTCTTTTATATTGGTTGAAATATTCATATAATGATTTTATTGAAAAATATAGTCATACTTCACTAATTTTTTTTTTCGTGCATATATGTTATAAATTTTACTCCATTTGTAAACATTCTCGTTTGTTTTGTAGGTAATATTTCAAAATGTCAACCCTATGTTCCCATTATATCATTATTATTGTAGAAATACAATTGTACAATCATAATTCAAAAAATATGATTAAATCTCCTTTAATTTGAGTCAACATATAATCTCCTCCAAGAACATAACCTTATTCTATCATTATTCTTTCAATTCTCAGTAAAATAATTAATAATAATTATCTCAATAAATAGTATTGACTCACCGGAAATGTTCTACAGTCAAATATCCACCAGTTCCGTGATATTCATCATCTTTGAGTTCCGGAATTCTCATATCTTCTGACTTCTTGAAGTAAGGCAAAATGTCATCATACCCCCATCCTGGATTACCGAGAGCTTCCCATCTAAAAAGTAGGGGTGTTTTATTCCTTTTTTGAAAATCACAGTATCATCAGAGTTTCTATTTCTGATTGGTAGTTACTACTTTCATTTCAATGGAAATCAAGCAAGTGGGTTAGGTTAGGTCCAAAGTGAGTGGGTTTATTCGATCCTCCACCGCAACCCGCAGGGGTTTATTGTGGCTCACACCTATTCACACTCGGCCAAATAACCTCAGCTTCTTAACGGAGCTGAACTCTAAAAACGTGATTCGGTCCCCAGCAGTGGGGCAGGCACAAAGCATGTGCTCTGCTTTTTCATCATTTTCCAAACAGAGCGGACACACACTATCTTCCGGCAGTCTGAGTCTCGGCATATGATGATTCAAATGACAGTGACCTGTAAGAAGACATCGTAGTTCATCCCAACTGTTTGGTATCAAGCTTCGAAGGCCGAATAAACGCCTTGGAGTGAGCCAATCCTGGAAGATTCTGCCAGAAGTCCATAAATCTTCTTGCCATCCAGGTGTTCAATCTTTGTTTAGCAAAGCCTAAAGCGATGTCAATGGCAGGTTCTGGTCCGATGAAGCTGCTTGCGACACCCTCCTTTGCAAGGGAGTCGGCAGCTTCATTGCCTTCCAGGCCAGTATGGCCAGGAATCTAGACCAGATTAAACCCGAAAACAAAAAGTCTAACGGGGTTAAATTGCACGATCTCGGTGGCCAGTTCACATCACCTCTACTTTGTATTTTCTATCATTACTGAGACAGCAAAAGTGTGCAATTGAATTTTCATCACCTGGTATGTGTCCTAACTTAGTGATTATCAAAAATATAATTTTTTGTCATTGAGTTTGATCATAGCCCCCTAAAGACCCTTTTTTAAGTTTTTTCACCTTCCACAATCTGAGAAAATAAAAATTGTAATGGAGAACCGTACACAGAAGAAAAGCAAAGTATTCTTCGCAAAGAAAATGGTGATACTCACTCCTGAGCAGATCTTCAATCTGTTATTTTTTTCATATTTTCATAGTCTGTATCAGATTTAAATGTATTTAGAACTTTGAATTTGTTTTATGAACAATCAAATTTTGTGCAAAAAGGAATAAAAAAGTTCTTTTCATTTTTGGGGCACTCTTGAAACTCATTATGAAGTGTAATAAAATCTGACGGGTCTACAGGAGTTATGTCCGGTGGTCAGTAAGTACACCGAGTTCCGCTCCGGGTCCCTTAGGGCTAGGCCACACGATGCAGTGCGGCTCCTGCGCGGCGCCTGAGCGGTGCTGCAACGGTTTCCAACAGGTATGGTATGCCACGCGGCGGCGGCGTATCCGCCGTATGCCAATAGTCAGATTATATCAGAAGAATTTATCAGTTTTTTATAGATATGTAGTCATTGAATTATTTTTTAAACGAAATCAGAGATTTATTTAAAAAACCATTTGACCATTCTTGCATTAAATACTATAAGAAATGATTTCTCCTGGTGTCGTATACAGTCTTAAATCGATACAGATAATTAGCAGTTTGAGAATACTCGCAATATTTAGAACGACAAACGTGCTGGGATTCATGCAGTAACGAGTGTAGCGAGAGCTGTCGTTGAGAAAACTAACATCAGTTCATATATCATCTCTAGTGCTATACAATAGTTGCAAAATATTCCTAATTCTTTTCCGCTCATCCCAATTCTCTAAGAAGTATTTTATTGATTAAGTGCAAAATATTGCACTTTATCCAGTTCTGAGCTATGTTTGATGTTGCAAGCCCCTTTAGCTCCTCGGTAACTTATTATTACAAAATTTGAACCAAACAAGGAGCGAGTAAAAACGTGGAACAATTTGAATAAATAATTAAAAGCCTTTCATAATATTCTACATTACTACAGAACACCCATTTAATTTTTCATAAAATGTGTTTTACTGTCGAGCAGGTTATATCTATTATTCACTTGTTGAGCAGTGTATGAAATGTCAAACGCTGACAAATCCACTCGTGACGGGTAATTATGGATTCGCAGCAGCACTAAGAAAATAAAACTGTAAGACTCAAACATCGAAGGTTCCGACAAGAGTGACACTACTGGTTTTAGCTATACTGTGGTTTGGGACATTCATTTTCACTGTAGGGCAGGGGTTCACAACCTTTTTGCACCTGCGTACCACTTGACTTTTTGAGAAATATTGGCGTACCACCAGAACTTAATATTTTAATAGACATATAATATTTACTTTTCTAGAAGTGCTCAAAGGCTTTCTTAATTAATGTCGGCTAGGTAAGCCAATCTCGACAACCATTCTTCATCAGCAAACAATTTTTTCATGTCATGATTTTTTTCACTTAAAAACATGAAAACTTCTGATCTCAGTTCTAAGAGATGGTTCAAAATTTTCCTGCGAGATAACCACCTCACTTCTGTATGCACGAGTAAAGTTTTGAACTTACCACCCATTTATTCACACATCAAGGAGAATAATCTTGTGTTTAGAGCCCTAGCCTTTATGAAGTTAATAACTTCCACAGCATCTGATAGAACGGAGTTAAGATTTTCCAGCATTATTTTAGCAGCTTATGTATTTTGATAGATGACACAATTCGTACTTTTGCATTCAGGAGCAATGTGAATTTTCATGACTTGGTTTTTGCCCATCTGTACACAAGCCAATACACTTGGACCAGGAAATGCCTACTTTAAGCACATATTCATCAATTACCTTAAAAATGAGTTCCGCTGTGGTATTTGACTCAAATGGTTTGCAAAAAAAACTCTTCTATTTCCTATAATAATCAAATCGCACGAAAACAAGTAGCTGCGCCATGTTTGTAACATCACTGCTTTCTTCAACTTGAAGTGCAAAATAAGTGCATTCTTGGAGTTTTAAAGCCAGTTGTTCTTCAATATTATTAGACATATCGTCAATTCGTCTTTTTACTGTGTTATTTGACAGTTGTATTTTTTTTATTTCTTTGGCTGCCTTTTCTCCTAACACGGTTTGAAACATATCCACAGCGGCCGGCAATAAAAGCGTCTCACCTATTGTGTGAAGCTTTCCATCTTTTGCAACTCTTAAACTAGCAAGGTATGATGCCTTTATCAAATTACTATCAGTATTGACAAACTTCGTCAAGCATTGGGCTTCTTTCTTTAAAAAATTAGATTTTCTTTCAAAAAATTCAATAGTCTTACCAAATAAATCAGGGAGCTCAGTAATTTAGTGTCGCATAAGTAAAGAAGGCTTCATGGATTGGTTCAAAAGTGTTTCAAGACATACAACACATTGAGAAATAGGAATGTCACTGGTTTCAGTCCATGGCTTCACTATAAAACCGTACTGTAAGTAGCTTTCATCGTATTTACGATTGGCCGGTAATTTAGGTTTTTTAGCACAATCTTTTGAAATAGAAGAGGACGTCAGAAATCGTTTAATAGTTAGAGTTTTTTATCCGAAATAAGCATTGATAATTACAACATCCACAACGAACCTGTAATGCCAAGTAAAAGTAAAAGACAATCCTTTTAAAGACCCACAGGTAAAAAATGAAACACCCTTTGTTCACCAATTCTACTATCTGGGGATTCCTAGGTAAAATTCTTAAAGTGTTTTATTGTTTTATCACCTAGGAATTATGAATTCCAATGTAATAGGAAAACAAAGATGTAAGGTCGTTCGCCGTAGGGTGAAAAATGTAATTTTTTTCAGGTATCGCAGCCTAATTTGACAGCTAGCTACAAACACAACTTTTTATAAAAATATGTCCAAACTCAAACTGTTCAATACCTAGAAACAATACCTAATAGAACAAAGTTCTTTGCTTCTCTCACCTGTCATAATCCCTTCTATTTCCTCGAATGTACAACATTGCGTTCAACACCGAACAACCTCCCAAGACTCTTCCTCTAGGCCAATTGCACCTTTTGTCCTTGAAACCCAAGCAGTACTTGCTGCCTGGTTCAGTACGGTACTGCCAATCAAAAGGCGTCATTTGCAGAGCTGGAAACAAAAGTGGCATATCCGTTATGGATATTTCGTCGGGTCCGGCTTCTAGAAGGAGAATATTCCAGAAAGGATTTTCGCTCAATCTGCAATTTAGAGCGGCAAAATTAGCGAAATAAACGTAAGCAATGAATCAAAATAGTGAATTCAAAAATATTATTGATATTTCAAAATCCTTGGAAAATTGAGACATAACTTTCTAAGTTATGAAGTTGAAGTTGAATGTTGAAGTTGAATAATACTGATACTATAAATGATCATTTCATTAACAATATTCCTGATTTCGAACATGATGAGAATATTATTGAATATTAGAAAAATAATCTGAAAAATTCCATATTCTCCTCTTTGGATTTTGAACAAGTCAATGATACAGAAATATTTAATGTAATAAAAAAATTGAAAAGCAGAGCAACAGGTACGTATGGCATTGATATTTTAACGTTACATATTTGAACTCCATTTTTCCTGCCATACGTTACACATCTTATGAATTACTGCCTAAAAAATTCTGTTTTCCAAAAGCTTGGAAACAAGCTCACATTATACCTCTGCCGAACAATTCTAATCCAGCAGCTTAAATGATATCAGACTAATTAGTATAGTTTCCACTTTGTCAAAAATTCTGGAGAATGTCACTGAAAACCAAATTCGAAAACATTTATAAAAAAACGATATTATTCAAAATAACCAATCTGGTTTTAGGTCAGGTCATACCTGCACTTCGGCTCTTCTAAAAATTTCTGATGACATAATTAATGCTACTGATAAAGAAAAAGTATCTGTTTTGATAATACTAGATTATTCCTAGGCATTTGATACTCTCAATCACAGAATATTACAAGCCATTTTTAATTTTGTAGGAATCAGCAGAAAAGCTACGAAATTTCTATTCTGTTATTTAGGCGATAGAACTCAGGCAATGGTGGAAAAGTTTCTGAAGTTTTGAAAATTGATAAAGGAGTACCACAAGGGTCAGTATTGGGGCCCCTACTCTTCAGTCTATATACTTGCAATTTTCCTAAGTCCTTCCTATCATGTACGCAGCACTATTATGCTGATGAGACACACTTATATTTGTCATTCAAACCTGAAGAAGAATACTCTCAGGCTATTAGTGCTTTAAATTTTGATTTATATAATCTTGACCAATTTCCTAATAATCCTTGCCTAAAACTGAATTCAAATAAAACTCTTGCAATCGTTTTTGATAGAAAGAATGCAAGAAAACAATTTATTACAAACTACTTTGATATCATTCAGATTGGAGGGGGTCCTTTAACACTTTCTAATTAAGAATTTGGGTTTGTGGGTTGACGAAGATATGAGATTTTCTTATCATATCAGCACAAGTATATAAAAAATATACTGTAGTATCAAAATAGACAGTTATTTAATAAAAGAATTGAAAGTTTACTATGTGACTCTTCAGTATTATTCAAGTTGAATTACTGCGATGTTCTTTACGCTCCTTGTATAAACTCCATTGATATTAAACGAATTCAAAAGCTTTTAAAGCTTCAAAATAGTTGCTTGGCATTAAGAAATACGATAGGATTTCATACACACTGAAAACAAACAAATGACTCAATATGAATGATCGAAGGTTCCTTCATTCTGCCTGCTTGTTTTACAAAGTTTTAAAATACCAACCTCCCCCCCCTCGTATTTGTACAATAACATAACATTTCGTCCTTATGTACATAATATTAACATTAAACGAAAAAGTTTGCTTACTTTCCCGAAGTTTCACACATAATTTTACAGACGTTCATTTTCCTATCACATCACCAAATGTATTAATAAAATACCACCAGAGTTGAAAAAACTCTCGTTATCGACTTTCCGGACGCGTATCATCAGATTTCTTGTTTGATAGTGAGTTCTATTTTTATTTTTTAAATTCTGTTATTTTTTCCCACCCTTCATCTTCACTTCGATCTGAGAATTATTAATTAGTTCGATCTGATATTTATTAATTTACCACATACAATGTTTTGAAAAATTATGTATGTTTCTTCGACTAATCGTTTGAATTGAGATTTATTAATTTAGTGATGGCAATGTTTATATTCCTTGTAACTTAGGTTCACATTGTTTCAAAATGGTACAGTTTAAGTAGTCGATTTTGAGAAAATGCATAAAATAATCTAGAAATTTCGAAAGCTATGAATGATGTTCAGTGAATATCCTCGAAAGTTTTGACGTTGTCTCGAATAAGAATTAAGTGATCATATATCATTATTAATATTTTCTACTTTCTATGTTCCTTACCTATTCGCTAATACTGTCCCCGCACTTCCACCACCAACTATAATAAAATCATACGTTTCCAAAACTCGATAGTTCGGAATATCTCTCACTCGGTGTTCTCTATCTATGATGTCAGGCCTCGAGTTCATAGTGCTAGAATGTAAGTATAGGAGAAATCCCAATCCTGGACCCATAGTTAAAGCCATTCTCGTCATAGAAAACAAGTTCATCTGTTGGTTGATCGCCGACATTTTTTTTCCTGTAAAAATATTTAGGAAGTTCATCCATTGTGTATTTTTCAAAGGTCGACGTTTCGGATCCGGGTTGAACCCCATCTAGTTTTTTCAGTTGTTCGACATTCAGCTGTTCAACAGCAATAAGGTATCAATCTGCTTCTCAGGTAGTGACACGCCGTGAGAGTCTCGTGACTTGACACCGGGGTTTCAATCTGCCTATTCCCAAGCGTCGACTGTGGGTCCACAGGCTCTGGTCTGGTATTCATGTCCCTGGACAAGATGGTAGGGTGGACCGATAGTGGAAGCGAGGGTGAAATTGGTAGTGGAAACAGAGGTGCTACTCACAGAAGCAAGGTGTGCAATGTTGTGACATGTACGGCGTGACTGTAGTGAACTCCATGAATTAGGCCATCTTTGTAAATCATCTGGTTTTTTGAGGCAGTTGGGACGTTTTTCAATGTCAATAGCTCTGCGGCCTGAAGATTTTTTTCGGTGGCAATGGTTTTGGTATTTTCGAAGCTCTTTGTGTGACCTGTTCCACGATGGTATTTGGAGGGAAATGAGGCTGGATCGCTATGAACATGAGCTTGCTGTCCGTAAATCAGATCCAGCTTCATCCCTCATCAAACATCATCGAGGAACAGAGTTTTTTCATGGAACACCTACAAAACTCTTCAGGCCAGGATAATCCACGAAGCTATTAGAATTGAAAACTAAGTCGACAAACGAAATGATACATTGCACATCTCGCTTCTGCAAGTCACACCCCACTCCCACTACCAACTCCACTCGTCCAGGGATATAAATACCAGATCAGAGCCTGTGGACACACAGGTTAGACTAGGAATCCTACCAGATGAACAGTTCGGTTGCAGATCAGAACACTCGACAGAGCTGCAAGTCCTGAAGGTAGTAGACTTTGCGACGAAAGGCTTCAATCTCGGTAAAGGATACAACATCGGAGCTATTTTCTTAGACGTCTCCAAGGCACTCGACAGAGTTTGCCATGACGGCCTTCTGGCCAAAATGGGCATTTTAATTTTGGCTACATGAAAGAAATGTTGAGATTAATCGAGTCTTTTCTAGCTGACAGGCGATGGCGCTACAGCGTAGAACAAGAACTCTCAACTATGGGACTACTGGAAGCAAGGGTCCCACAAGGTGCAGTCCTTTCGCCACAGCTCTTCTCAGTATACACCGCAGACGTGACCAAGCCGGAGAACAACTTTAACAAATCGGCGCTTTACGCAGACGGCACAGCTATGCTGACGAAATCAACAAGCCAAGCGCACGTCTCTAGATACTTGCAGCAACAGGCAAATAGATTAGAGGAATGGGCCAACCTGTGGAAGATTAGTATACAGCCTGACAAGAGTCAGGCGATGCTGTTCACCCGGAGGCGGGCACACCCGGAAGGAAACGTCACCTTCAACGGACAAGAGATTCCGTGGACCAACGGAGCTAGATACCTGGGAGTCACCCTAGACAAAAGATTAACATTAAGGTCTCACGTACTGCAGAGAATAGGACTGGCAAGATCTGCCCGACAAAACCTATTACCAATAATAGGTCGAAGAAGCAACATGGGAGTGAAAGTGAAGCTGCTGATGATAAAGACTGTACTACTAACAAAAATCCTGTATGTCTGCACTGCGCAGTGACATACAGAAGACAGATCGAGCGCACGACAATCCAGCACTACGCGATCTACACAATGCATTAAACAAGAATGACCCCGGATTCTGAGAGAGATAAACACAGAAGGCCAGCCAAGCAAATCCAACGTCCACCTCTGAGAATCGCAGTCAGGCGGCTCCGTTAAATATAAACATTTTTTTAACAGATAACAAACACTTCCTTTTCTACTACTACTACTTTAGAAAGTAAAAGCACCTAAAGGCTGACTTTCGACCGATGGAGGTAATCTTGCTGAAGTGCCTATCAGCAAGGATTGAGGACCGCTCACGTAAGAGCAGGAGTGGAAGGAATGGGATAAAACGTTTTTCTCACAAAATTTATTTTGTGGTACATGGAGGGGTGGATCCACAGTCGACGCTTGGGTGTAGGCTAATTGAGACCTCAGTGTAGTCAATAATTCCTGAAAATAGCTTCAAAGTCGAAACCGAAACGTCGCACAACTGAAAACACCAGTAACAGTTCAACCAAGACCCTTCAGTACCGCTCCGTTATAATTTATATGAATGATTTTATATATTTTTATAAAAGCCGTACAAGGGTTTGTCACCTTTGCATAAACATAGAGGTCACTTTTGGAAAAATTTAAACTGTTCCTATCTTCATATCCCATTTTTACACGGCGTTTGGTTGGGAAAGATCTCAGTTATAATCAGTATCTGGATTGATAAAAGCCGTACGATGAATAATACTATATCATAACCTTCCGATGTGGTTTATTTTTTTTCACTTCCTCAAGATTTCTTTTTCACCACCTGCAACTGACGACATATTTCTGAGACTCGTTTTCTATTTTGAGACATACAATTTTAGGAGGTATCAAACGAATGAGAGTCTGTTTAAAAAAATCTGTTTCTCCGTTAATCAGCTATCGCCCCCATACGAACGACAACTCTCAGAAGTTGAGAAACTTGTGCGAGCTAAAGACTAACGAGGTCTTACCTTTTAACGTATGATTCCTAACTTGAAATTAATAATAATAATAATGTTGATGATGTTACTGTATTAATTTTTGTTTCTTCAGTCCTAATTCAATCGTCTGTGTTACAGTGGAACTGAAAATACTGGTATATACAATTATTTCTTGGATAATGAAATTTGTGAAACTGTTAGTAGACACCAACTATTAAAATATCAAAATAAACAAAAATCACTGAACTTTTCTCATTTCAAAACTCATTAGTGATGTATTGGACTTTAATTTGATGTGATGGAACTCCTGATTTCACAAATTCGATTTTGATTATTTGTTCTGTAAATACGAATTCATGGTTGCAAGTGATGTTTGTGTCGCCAATCAGGCGGATGGTTCTTTTCCGGATGGTAACTATAGCAACTTCAGGGTATGCTTAGGGGCGGAGCTACATACATGAGAACAATACTCCAAAGAAGGTCTGATCCGAGCTTTATGAAATATCAAAAAAGTACCTGAGGTGTGTACAGTTTTAGGGTTCGGAACAGTGTTTCAAGGTGTTGAGAAGAAGTTTTTGCAATTCCAGCGACATGATTGTGCCAAGATATATTAGTGTCCATTTTAACCCCCAACATACTTTTGAACGTGGATAGCACATTGAATCACCTTTAAATCCTCATTAAGATATGCAACGTTTTGCTGCCAGTGAAGATGTGCATCCGCAGTCGATGTCCTGGAATCCATGGAATGACGAGACAAGTGTGATGTGGTCAGAAAAACAATATATTGGATTCTTTTCTTTCTCCAATAAGTTGTTGATATACAATAAAAAAAGGGTTGGAGATAATATGCATTCCTGGGTAACACCAGCGAGATATACATCGAGGGCCACTTGCAGTTTGGCCAGCAAATCCTCATGTCACACACGGTCAAAGGCTCTAGTAATATCCAGCGCAACAGCTCTTGACTCTCCATGTTTCTCGAGTGCGTTATTCCAAATATAGGTGACATACGACAGGAGGTCGTCTATTGATTTTTGTTTCCGAAAGCCATATTGATCATCGCTCAAGATGTTGAAGCTTTCCAAATATTTAAGGATATGGCGGTTTACAACGGTTTCCATGATTTATGATATCACTGATAGCAAAGCGATTGGTCTAAGAATTTTCTTGCTCTTTTTGGGAATATGCTGAACACAAACTGAAAGAAAGTCTGAAAGTTACTTCTTTGCATGATCTACACATTCATGTATAGAGTTTCAAATTGATTACTTCCTTCCTTTCTTTGGAAGATTCTCTCATTTCCTTTTTTTTGTATCAGATGGAGTAGTAGAAAGCCAAAAACTTTCTTTCCCAAACAAATATGTTAGTATCAATTATGCAGGTAAAATCTCCGAGAATATTAAAAATTATCTCTCAAAATTCAATCTACAAACATCTAAAGGATATTTAGGAAACAGAGTATTTAATGCCAAACCTAAATTAGACAAAGGGAGTAGATCTGGTATATATCGACTAGAATGTGGTGAAGGTTTGAAGATAATCAGTGTTATTATTAGATTGACAGGTGCCTCAGCTATACTTGTTGTCTCATAATAGTCAATTAGTTTGGCGCATATTTGGCAAAGCAGTTAATCATCACCCGTTAAAAGCTTTGCACGGACTGGTTACAGTCGTATTAGGAAACGCTAGTTGAAGTTCCAGAAAGTCACATACGTTTTTGCTACCTCTTGAACATTTACTACAAATTAAACAAGTGAGGATTTTTCCAGCACAAGATTTACAAATACAAGACGAGATAGACTGTACGGAATCATTCAATTCAGAGCGGCCGGGAGTATTGACTCTGCTATTTTCCTGCTCACGAAGAGTATTCAACAAGAAACCCAAGAATTCGGAACAATTTCAGGACTTTCATTAAATTCTGACCATCTAGAATATAATAAGAAAAATTGAAATTCAGCGATTATTAGATATTCCTTAATCTGTCGGATACTATCTCAATCCTGGTTAGTATTTCTGGACGAGTAGAACATTCTAACAAAATGACACGTTTAGAAGCCAGACTACTAAAATGAAAAAAGTTGATAATAATCACTTAAAGAACTGAAAATTGGCAACGTGGCTAACAATAAATTTCAATTCATCATTTTCAACGATGCTTTCCAAATTTGGTACTGTTATTCTTAAATATTTCTGAAGTATTGAGAGCTTTCCGTTTAAATACCGCACACTGTTATTTCTACATTTAAGTATAACTAGGTATAACTTCAAAGTTCACTTACTTTTCACTATTTTTTCTCACACAACTTTCATTTGCTAATTCTAGATGTTATCTAAATTTATTCACGGAGATTTGCTGACCGTTCGGAAATGAGATATCGAGTAATGTTAAACAACATGTGTGTTTTCTTAGCGAACAAAATGACGATTATTCGAAATAAAATAATCGTAATATGAGATTTGAAATTGTTAATATCGCAAGAATAACGGTTCGTCAGAAATAATTTCATCTGCGTAATCTTCAGATTTGTGAAACTTCTTCGGTTTTAGAGGTTTTAAGGTTCGCTTAAAGATAAGGTGTTATTTTATATGCCAGGGGGGGCAACCTGCTGCTCGCGAGCCATGCGGCTCTTTGAAAAATTATTTGTGGCTCTCGATAAATGTAATTTTTGTGCTATTATATTTTAAAAAAGTCATCATCGTTTTAAATGTGTTTCAAAATGTATTTTTGACTACAAATTTGAAAGACTGAGTGCAACGTTGCAGAATTAAATGATGACGAGTGGTTACAAGACTTAATGTTTTCAATTCCATGAAACATTTGCAAACACTGAATTCACAATTGCAGGAAAAAAATAAAATAATATCTGACCTCTCACAGTGCATATCAAACTAAATTACAACTCTTTCAAAAGAACTTTAAAAATGATACATTTTATAATTTTTCTCGAATTGAAAAAATGTTCCAATATTAAACAAAAAAAAACTCAACAAGTATATAAAAAGATTAGAAGGAATATTGATGGAATTCCAAAATAGCAGAATGCAGAATGCTGTATAATGTCCGCAGTAGGTAGAGCCACTGTGATTCGAAAGTGCATATAGATTATAACGAAAAGGGTCACATTGTCTGCTGTACAATTGTTGATATCTAATCCATCTAGAGAAAATTCGATGGCAATATTTAACTTGCCTCTGAATCTTTCTGTTAAAGAGAATCTGGAGCTTTAGCATTAATAGAAATGCACGAAGATCAAGCTCTACAATTAGAATATAAGTCGACGTCAAATACTGAATTATGGAAATTTGTACCAGAATCGAAGTATCCTGATCCAAAAAATGCTGCTTTTGTCGAATTGTTTCATTATTCGGAACAAGGTATAGCAGGGGAGCCCACGATGCAAAATGGGGATTTACTCGAGCGTCATTGAGACATATTAGGTTGCAAAGCTTAGATGATAAGAAGAAAAAAATGTTATAATATATACCTTTTTATCGGTGGGGAAAGCGACTATAAATTTTTAAATATGTAAAAAATACTGTTGCATGGACATACTCGAGTGCGATAGCATCAATGTCCTGCGTATTTTTAATAATGTTCGTATGTTAATCTGATCGTTTGCATGATGCGGGTGGTTGTACGTAAGGGTTAAAAGTTAAAAGAAAAAAAAATGATCGAGCGTGTCAGATTTTCTAAGGGGGTGATAAGTGCAATAAAAAAGCTCTCATTCAATAATCTGACGCAAACTCGCGGCCATTATTATGAGGTGCAAAAAAAATCGTCATTGTTGAAATACTCAAGCGCGTCAGATTAAGATATAGGGTCCATCTTTATGTTTTGGACGTGCTGTCTCATAATCTGACGATTATCTAGAGGGATTCGCTTAATCTGACAAAAACATTTTTTTTTCAATTTTTTTAATTCATTGAACTTAAATAATTGAAAAGCTCAGGAAATAGCATGCAAATTAATAAGTGTATGTTTTTTAAGTAGAATACTTGTATTTATAAGAAAATAATTTTAAAAAATGCTCAAAAAAATTTAATTTTTTATAATCAATTGATTAATTAGTGAAGAAAACAGAAATTAACCTTTGTATGTTTTTCACCACTTTTATTTGTAACTAACGTTACTGCAGTTTCGTCCTATAAGGACATTTTCAAGTGATAGTAACGGCTACAACCATCAATTAATTGATTAATTAATCACCATATTCATCTTCATCACGAACAACTCTTTGTGATCAGCTGTGATAGCGTCATGGGAACAGAATTCAGAGTGGGGACGGAGTGAGAGAGGAATAGATAGAGAAAAAGTGAATAGAGAATAGGGGAATAGAAACACTGAGAGGGAAATGTAAGTATCACACAGCTGCACGCATTAAACTTTATCGACGAATTTTCGTTATTTTGGCTTGTGGAAATCGTCAGATCATATATTTTTCGCTATCCTTGAATTAGGTATTTCCTAAAAAATGAAAAAAATTAGCTACGCTCGAGAATGTCGAAATGACGTTATTTTTTTACAACTTTGCTGCCCTCCCCTTTCACTACGTCATTCTCAAATTGTCAGAAAACTGGAATATACACTTTTTAGCAGGTAATTAACTCACCCTACCTTAATCTGACGCGCTCGAGAATTTCTGATGATCAATTTTTTTTACTGATCTGATCCTTTATCCCTCACAGGCTCATATTTGGTGGAGGTACTTAACCGGGTAGAACCTGTACATTAATCTGCCGCGCTTTAGTAAATCCCAAATTCCCCGCTTGGGCTCCTCTATTACTACTTATGTGAATCATTTTATTCCGCATTACCACTCGTAGAAGTGCTGTCACCAAATATTAAAGAATTATCAAGGGAAGTAAAATAAATGCGTTAAATTTTTTATTATTTAAATTCAATACATATATTTTGTAAGGGTATATTTTTAGTAGAATAAACACTCAATTCATTTATGAAAAAAAGTTTTTGGCTTTCTACTTCTTCTTCTTGATACAAAAAATGTGGGAATCTTCCAAAGAAAGGAAAAAAGCAATCAATTTCATTTCATGTATAAAGAAGGAGAAATAGAAAGCCAAAATTTTTCCTCAAAAATTAATCTCTCCTAAAAATATACCATTTCAATTTAAACAAGATTCCTGTGGCTGGGACACAGTAAAATGCTGAAATTTAATCAAATAAGCGAATGAATGTTATTTACGTAGGGTCGTCGATGACATGGGTGTATTCAACTCATTCCGTTATAAAAAGTCGTAATTTTATGAACGAATTGAGTGTTTTTTTATAATGTTCTATGTAAGTGTAGTTTTACTTCTTTCATTAATTATATTGTGTAGGAATCCTGTGAATGATATCTGATTCGCTTCCATCATGAATGTTTGGAATACAAACGGAATAGATAAACGTGCTTTTTGCTTAATTCAGCGTTCATATAAAAGTAATTGTTTCGAAAGTATTTTTCTTTCGTGTAATTTGATGTTTATATAAAAATAGCTTTATCGTGAGGGCTTTTTCTTTCAGTTTATGTCTGAAAGTGAATTATTTTCTTGATCTACACATCTTTGAATAGAGTTAATTTTTGAAATTGATTTCATCCCTCCTATACTTTGGAAGATTCCCACATTTTTTGTATCCAGAAGGGGTCATAGAAAGCCAAAAACTTTTTTTCCAACATATTCTGTACGTTTATTTATATGTTTTCAATAAAAATAATTTCTTTAATTTTTTTACCTTTTTTGCATACCTAAATACGTGTATTGCGACTCGCGAAAATTTCCAAATTTAAAAAAATGGCTCGGACTATTAAGGAAATTGGCCATCTTAGTTTTATATGTATATATATATATATATATATATATATATATATATATATATATATATATATATATATATATATATATATATATATTATTATTATTATTATTTTCTTCATCGTAGTGTGCGCTGGTCAGGCCCTATCCCCCGAAGCCCCAATACATTCGGGAGGGCGCGCCAGCATTATCAACCAATGATTACTCCCCACACCATGGGGTAAGTGATCATTGGGTCCGAGAATCATGTGCCCTGAGCAAGCGCAGTGAGCCAAGAATGAGAGCCTTCTGCATCTGCACGGCTAAGATTTCTGCCTTAGTGCGGCAAGCACTAAGGCAGAATCTGAGATTCGAGAGTAGAGAGGACATCATTCGACCAAGGACTCCAATAATCAGAACAACCATCTTAACAGAGTGATCTAGATAGAGTCTGCGGAGTTCGAAGAGAAAATCTCGATATTTTATCCGTTTTTCCTCCTCTTTTCTGACGATATTCGTCTCGTCAGGAGCTGAAAACTCCACGACAAATATCGTTTCGCTCTGGTGGTCGAGAAGGACCACATCAGGCTTATTAGCTTGTATTAGCCTGAGGGTGGGGAACGAATAGTTCCAATAAATTCGGCACTTCTCGTTCCCCACAACGGATTCAATATCCCCCGGAGCGGAATACAAAAAGGATTTGAAAATAATTTGAAAAAGTTGTAGTTCAGCCCCAGATTATAAGTTTAATCATAATTGTTCGCATGCAAATAATTTTCATTTTCATTTTAAAAATGTTGTAGTGTAAATAAATATCTGTGGAAACATTGAGTTATTCATTCTTCGCCAAGAGACTGTCTCTAATTTTTTCTCAAAATAGATATAGTTTTATAGTACTTACATATAGTTTTCACATATAACTTTTTGAGCCTCAAACCAATCTTCTGGAGCAAATGAGTGATACAGGTGTGTATCATCAGCATAAAAGTGGACTTCACATGTTGTAAAGCTCGAAATGAAATCACTTGTGTATATACTAAATAGTACGGGGCCAAGTAAAGACCCTTGTGGAACCCCACAAGTGACATTTTCTCTTGCCGACTGACCCACAGCTGTCTCCATATATTGACTCCTGTCCTGTAGATAATAGCACTGACCGAAAAACCTTTAGAGTGTAAAATAGACAATAAAATTTCGTTGTTTATCGTATCAAATGCTTTTGAATAATCTAACAGAATAAGAACAGTTGTTTTTCCTGCATCTGTCTCTCTAATAATATCATCAACAATGTCAAGTAAGGCTGTATCACAACTGTGTTCCGGTCTGAACCCTGATTGTTCAGAATGCAATATAGTATATTTTTCAAGATGATGATGAGGGGACAATTTGGCACAAAATAACAGTACTTTGAAAAAGTTATATTACATTTAATTAAAATACAGTATCTTTGGAATAAATAAGAATGGTAATGTGAAAATTGATTTATGAAATATTCATTCACACCGTCGAGAGGGAAAGTGTATTTTTTTATCGCAAAAACCCTCTCATTCTCATTTACATACATCTGAAATTTACAGCAGTCATTCAAATATGTTAATAATAATCTTATATCGGATCACATAAATGTATCATTCATCAAAAAAATGTTTTGACATATAAAGTGTGTTACTATTTTATAGAAACTTTCAGTGAAAGGAGTGACTTTGACATAAATATATAATCGAGATTATTGAATGTGTCATTATTTTCCATGCTTAAATAGAGCTATACAATTAATTCATCACTTTTATATGTTATCCATTCGTAACATATTCCAACACTATCGATCCATTGTTCACATTAAATTTTGTATGAAAATTTTCACTGAAATATTTCAGTCCATATTAATTTCAAATTTTTCATATGGGGCGCCAATCATGGCACAATTCATAAATACATTAGTATGACCTACTCATATTTTTAGGCCCCGTGAAGTATTCGACCGAATTTAGCAGCTTTCATCCAAAACTCCTTCACCATGTCAGATCCTTTTTCGCCTATCATTATAGCAGGGGCATTTGTGTTCCCGCTGACCATTTGTGGCATAATCGAGGCGTCTATAACTCTCAGTCCTTTAATTCCATAAACCCTCAGTTGAGGATCTACCACGGCGTCTTGATCCCAGTAGGGGCCCATTTTGCAAGTTCCTATAAAAAAAAATTGTGAAAATAATGTAGGAAATTGGCGCAGTATGCCGGATGCATTAACCAAATGTCACTAACCAAAGATCTTTAGTTCAAATCACCCTTATAAGATATTTGCTTTCCAGAATTTCATCTACTTGGTCAATTGGTTGTCAGTATCGATGATAATTAATCTTCACCGATTATTTCACCCTTTTTCAAATGGTTTTTTCAGTTATATTCATATTAACTTATACAAATAATATTTTTCCATTAGTTTAAAAAAATCTGTTTTTCCGTTAACCAGCTGTCGCACCCCTACGAACGACAACCCTCAGAAGTCAAAACTTGTGCGAGTTTAGAATTAAGAAGGTTTTATCTTTTAACGTGTGATTTCTAACACGGGTCACTGGTAATTTTCATTATTAGTAGGAATGATTCGTTTATGAATTATAAATATAAACGTTATTCAACCCTCAGTTTTTGCATACTAAAACGGTCCTTTCAATCACGATCACGATCAAGTGAGACCTCGTTCAAAATGTCATTTGTTACAGTGAATATCGAGAAATTCTGTTCATAAGTTAATAACAACATAAAGGAAGTTACTCTAAATTTTGGAATTCAATTTTTGTGGAAAAAAATATCATTAATTTCAAGCAAAAGTTAATTATTTCAACCTCACAAAGGAGGACACTCGAAATGAATAGCATTCAACATTTACTACATTATCATTTTAAAAATTGTTCAAATTCCCCCACAAAACAGTTTAATGAACCTAAATCGGGTGATCTTGCGGCTCACTCTACTGTTTTTTTTTCGACCAATCCATCTAATAGGAGAAATCTCATTCTTGTTTTAATTTTATTGGTCATTATGTCAATTACCGACAAACAGCAGTAGCGGAACAAACACTTAGAGAAGGTACTGGTGTTATCATCTTCGAAGTGATCTAAGTGCTCGAAAGAACTCATACAGTGTGACCCATTTTTAATGGAAACGCCCCCCTAAAATTTGAAATTGTAAATCGATTTTAATATTTTTTTTTAAATGTCAAGTACTAAAAGGTCTACCTTGCGACAAAATTTGAAATGTTTATTAACGTTTCAGGGCATACTACGATATTTTTTCTTAGTCGAAAATCGGGATTTTTTATTAGCGATTTTTTTATTGAAAAAATCACTACGCCACTGGATTCAGAGTGCCTCTAAATAGGTGTTACCAAAATTTCATGAAAAAATATTCATTATTAACAAAGTTATGACAACTAAAAAATTCGAAAACTCACACAGCTAACAGTCACAATATACCATTTTTTTTATGATTTCAACAATAAAGTGCCGCCAGATAAAAAAAACAAATAACGTAAATATTTTTAATGAAAATAACGGAATTACATTCACACAATTCAACTAACAATGAAGCAAAAAATTTTAATAAACGTAACTAATTATTGAAATGTTTCGATTCAGTGCAACAATTAATTCTAACTCATATTCTAGTAGCCTCTACTAATCCACCACGTATTTCGATAATGTGTCGTAGCGCTTACGAATGTTTCTGATTACGTTCCTTAGTTCTTGAGGGCTAATATCTGCACATACCTGTCGAATTTTTGCACAAAGTTCATTTCTATCTCTTGAGCGGTTTTTGTAAACCTTTTGTGTGAGAAGTCCCCAGAGAAAAAAGTCCAAAACTGTTAGGTCTGGAGATCTGGGTGGCCACTCTATAAACGGACTACGACGGTCTATCCATCGGTTTGGAAAATGTTCGTTAAGCCATTGCCTCACAGCTCTGGCATAATGAACTGAACACCCATCTAACTGGACAATTAAATTTGATCGTTCATTGATTGGCAGCTCGTGAATAGCATCCCAAAACTCTGTGTTTAAAAATTGTAGAAACCTCTGCGCATTAATGTTTTCCTCAAAAAAGAAAGGGCCAATAATTCGTTCTCCAATATCCCACACCAGACGTTGATTTTTTGGGAATACTGGCTTTTACAGTTTATTACCCAGTTAGGATTATCCGCTGCCCAATAGCGACAATTCAGTGATGACACTACCCCATTTGTAGTGAAAGTGGTTTCGTCGGTATATAACATATTTTTTAGGAAATTTCTATTGTTTAAATATTTCCCTTGGGCCCATAAACAATATTCCAGGCGTCTTGCTTTAGAAATAATCTAAAATGATTTGATCATTCCTGTCACTCCTGTTTCGTCTTTGTACAGGATTACTTTTTAACATTATTTTTGATACTGCACCACTTTCTTTGAATATTTTATTTATTTTATTTACCGTACCGCAGCTAATACGAGGACGATCTGGAAATCTCTCATTAAATACTCTACAAACCTCTGTAGCACTCCTAACGTCATCTCCCGAAAGGCGTAGAATTTCAATTTTCTCTCTTACGCTCAATCTTGCAGCCATGACACAAAATAATTCGAAGAGCTGTAAGGTGAATATTGTTGACAATAGTACACTTAAATCTTTCACAAGTGTCAAACTGTAATATCATTTCCATGGCAACTAAGATTTAAATTGTTTTTAGTTTTAGTTAATTTAGTTTTAGTTAATTTGCGTGAAAACTTGAATGTAATTTCGTTATTTTCATTAAAAATATTTACGCTTTTTTTTTTCATCTGGCATCATAAAAAAAATTCTCATGGCTATATCTGTTGATATAGGGTGTTTTTTGTGAGTTTTCGAATTCTTGAGTTGTCATAACTTTGTTAATAATGAATATTTTTTCATGAAATTTTGGTCACACCTATTTAGAGGCACTCTGAATCCAGTGGCGTAGTGATTTTTTCAATAAAAAAATCGCTAATAAAAAATCCCGATTTTCGACTAAGAAAAAATATTGTAGTATGCCCTGAAACTTTAATAAACATTTCAAGGTAAACCTTTTAGTACTTGACATTTAAAAAAAAATATTAAAATCGGTTTACAACTTCAACTTTTAGGGGGGTGTTTCCATTAAAAATGGTTCACACTGTAGATAATATCAAAGACTATATAGGAAGGTGATGTAAATTCAGAAACATAGAAATAATTTTAATCGAAGGGAAGAGGAAATTAGCATTATTAAAATGTTGCTACCTGCACTTAATTACTCTCGCATTGGTTCCTTCAATTAAATCAATAGGAACGAAGCTAAATTATTGATCATTTGAAATATAAGGATTATATCACACCACGCCTCTGTGGATTGTTTGAAAGATTTCTCACTCCAAATGAAAATTGCTGGTCCGATCGATTTTTCTTTCAAACTTCAACTATGAGAAATCTATCTCATTTCATTTTCATGGACCTCAGGTTATGAACTTGAAGACCCATTGACTTATAATTGCCAATAAGGATTGCACCCATAGTAGGTTGAATAGATTCATGAGAAACAAAAAATATCACTGTTAACGGTTCGGTTCAAATTAAATGAGAATATTGTTTCTAACTGTTTTAAATTTCACTTGACTGCTGTGTTCTGAATTACATAAGTATTGTATTGGCTTCAATCGTTTTGAAATGTTGTAGAAAGTACAAACGAAGAAATTGCAAAGAAATCAGTATGAATAATGTTAGCAAAATAACGTAGTCTTTAACAGCAAAGATATTTGTGAGCAAGCGACTGATGTACCTTATCACAGGGGTGCCAGTAGTCTCTTTGGACCAACTCAACACGGAACTTAAGAAATATTTGATTATATTTTCATTTGCTACTCAAGAATATTGAACGAAAGTCAGTTTTCGAGGAGGAAAATCAGTTTTTCATAGACCATTTTTGCTAAGAAATAATACAATACTTATCTTATCATTTCGCAGGCCAAAATCTGCCTTCGTCTTCAGAAATGGACAAAAAATTCAAAGATGATGATGTTATCCCTTCACTGATTATTCTTTGAATTATATATTTGATATCTTTAAATTTTTCGTCCATTTCTGAAGACGGCGGCAGATTTTGGCCTCCGAAACGTTAAGATAAGTATTGTTCATTTCTTAGCAATTTTTTTATAGGAAAAATTGTTAAATACGACAAGTTACTGATAAATAGAACATTTTTCGTTGTGAAAAATACATTTCACTCAGTAACTAAAAAGTTTGCCCTTTCTACATTTGTATAAATTTTCATATTTATCAGGTTGTGAAAGGTGAAAGTACCCAAAAACGTTGATAAAATACTCAATAATATTATTAGTTGTATGCTTTGTAGTAGGGCTAAGCGCATAACTTATTTAGACTCACCTATAGGATGATAAATGGTTACAGAATATAGTCTGATCATACATTCCCAGTAAGGATCAGTGTATTTTTGAATATGGGCACAATCTGGGAATTCGAGAAGCCTGCTACCATAAGATCGGAATGCTGGGGTTTTACTCAGTGCCACTCCAATTTTCACACCTTCGATCAATGTTTTCATATCGATGTCGTCTATGAAATAGTTGGGATAAATGAGGGGCGGGTCGAAAGGCTTTTTGCTGCGTAATTTGATGAAACCTGAAATTACGAAATCAATCTCATTTTTCCTTTCCTGAGAAAGCGTTATATCAACCAATGAAATGAAACATTCAGTGACTTCTATAGTCAAAAAAATCCAGTGAACGGTCTCTAGTGATTTCATTATGCATTTACATCAAATGACGGCCAAAAGAATCACCTCTTTATAATCCAACAACGGTTTGTTGAACCCAATGTCAATGCAGGGGAGTATGGCATGAATAATTTTTGAAGCGATAATTTCCTGAATGCTATAATCATGCATTACAAATAAACTCATATAATAATAATAATATTATTTTTTTTTTGATTGATGCAACTAATTTTCCTTTATTTTGAGTATTTCAATATTAAATTCGTTCGCTGCGAACGAAAACGGATACACCCAAAAGACAATAGATAAACTAGAAAACAGAATCAAACAAAAAATACAGAACAAGGATCAAGCTACCCCAACAGACAAAACAACACAACGATTGACAGCATTTACGTACGTAGGACACCAAACCAAAAAACTAACAAACATCTTCAAACCACTGAACATCAATATCACATACAAGCCGAGCACGAAGATAACACAAAAAATAAACAACTATGAAAATAAAAAGACAAAGACCAAAACGGGATATACAGTATACAATGCTAGGACTGCAACAAATTCTATATCGGCCAAACCAAGAAAAAAATTATCCAAAGGTACAATGAGCACAAAAAGGCATACATAAATCCAACAGTAAATAAATCAAACCTTGCAACACACTCCATACAAAACAAACATAATTTCCCCCCACCAGAGAACATAAAACTAATAAAACAAATCAACAAGGGAAACCGCATGGACATTTGAGAAAACTTGAACATCCATAAATTCAACAGACATAGGAACAAGTACAAATCAAAACACAACAAGATCTCACATTCAATATATTGAACAAAACAATACACATTCCTAGAGAAGATCTAACACGAAAAAGAGTACCTGATGCAGATGATGATGCCAGATGATGACAGTACTACCAACTGTCGAGAGCGCTCGCAGATAATTAATAGAAGATATAAAGCTTCAAATCCTTTTTGTAGAATTTAATATTGAAGTAATAATAATAATATTTTATTTTCCACTCTACAATATACATTGTATGGGATTCGTCAGATAAACAGAAATCATTTTACCTAATAAAAAACATTAAGAAATGGATGAATATAAATAATTTTCATCTGTCAGTTCCGGACAAAAAGTAATCCACAGAATAAATACACTTCTTTACGAGCATATCTTTTAATCTATTTTTAAAAACATTCAAGGTTGGGGATTCGGTAATATAATTCGATAACTTATTGAAGAGCTGTGGCCCTACGATATTGGGAGGATTACATCCTAATTTATATATATATATATATATATATATATATATATATATATATATATGTATATATATATATATATATATATATATATATATATATATATATATAAATATATATATATATATATATATATATATATATATATATATATATATATATATAATATTGAAGAGAGTCGTTTTTGGCATTTTCCTACTAACTTAGACGTTGCTCGATAGGAACCAAGAGCTTCCAATGCCGATTGACTGTCCGAGAAAATTTTCATTGACTTGTTGATATATCCTGGGTCTGCAACTGAAAATACCTGCATCGGCAAATTCAAATGAAGGTGTTTTTGATCCATCTGTGAACCAACAACTATCTGCTCTCGATATTTCTTACTCCCGGAGGAAACAATCCTCTCTACTCGAAGTAACGGCTTGAAATCTTTTTTTTTTTGTCGAATTGTTCAATTTTCAATTTTTTGCTTGTATTTTATTACACTGTAATTTCATTTCAGGGTTTTTTTGCTTGATACAAATGTTATTTTCAGCTACTTTTTTTAATTTTTGAATTGCATTGGTTCTTACAAGAATTTCAAATCATTTTATATCATATTAGACAATGGAAGTCCGAACTAATGAAATTCATTAAAAAACTTCTTACTTAAATGTTTGCGAAGCTCTCACGTAACGTACTTTTTGAAAAATACTGCCATGAGAGAGTCTTGAGATTTCAAATTTCCAAATAATCAAAAACAAAAGTATTCACCTCTGCTCCTTGGTCTTAGCAACATAGGAATAACACTCCAGGCGTCCATTCCGTGGACGGGCTTGAAAACTCTATCATAGAAGGCGTCGGTCAAACCATGCGCTTTTTTAATTTGCGCCCCTGCGTCCGAATGCGTAGATCCGGAAACGAAATGGAATTCGATGTCTGGGAAATCATCGGAGGCGTTGGCGTATTTGGTGTTGACGAAGCCTAAACCTTCCACGCCACCCATGATCGTCAGCGGACCTCCACCGAAGACAGCATACTGCATTAAAGGACCTGAAATTATGTATTCGCAGGTTTGCGTTACTGAATGTATATATGTGTATATTATGGTTAAGGTTTTTTTTGGGTATTGATATTTTCCATTTATTTATAATATTTTCAACGTCAAACGGTCTTGTTGAAGTAAAATCGTTTTTCTTTACAAAAACATTGCTTAGTATTGGGTTGTTTCAAAAGTTTTGTTCGTTTTATGAGTCTACTTTAAACTGTAATATAATAATAATAATAATGATAAATGGTGTTTATTTCACGTGGCGGAGTTTAGCAAAGCGCTATTCTCCCACTCAACCACGTTTTAAAAAAAAAGAAACATTACAAAAAATAAATGGCAATTTCAGGATAATGGTAAAATTTAATATAAATATTTATGTTTGAATCACTGTTGGCTGAGCAATTCAGTTTTAAATTTACTTTTGAACAGCGGTAGTGATGAATTTTTCAAAGATTCACTGAATGTTACAGCATGATACGTGAAGAATCGTTCATAGATAGTGCTGTTATGATTCAGAATGTCAAAATTATTATTAAATTTAAGGTTTATTGTGTGTATCTGATGTCTGGGAAAGAGTTTATTAACCAAATAGGTGGAGTGTTTTTTTATCAGTTTGTAAATGAAACAGGCGAAATGCAATTCTCTTCTGTTTTGCATTTTTAACCAATTCACTTGATTGATTGAAGGAGTCACATGATCTCTGTAATTCAAGCTGAATATTAGTCTAATGCAGGCGTTCTGTACTTTCTGGATTCTTGCAGAAGTTATGGAATCGATACAAGGGCCATAGACAACATCGCAATAATTAAACATAGGTAGAATCAGTACGTCTGAAAGGAAGACCTACTAAGATAGTGTATGTTTGAATACAGGTGTTTCAGAGTACCGTTCGACCTTTGAATGAAAGTATTGACTTGATGAACAAATCTGAGGTTGTAGTCTATATGAAGTCCTAAACATTTTATTTTGTCAGTCAACTCCACATAATGTCCATCAATGTACAAATCGATATTATCTATGGCCCTTCCACCATCTTTGGCTTTTCCAAAAATTATTAAAGATGATTTACTAGGATTAAGGTTTAAACAGTGTTGCTGCGAAATCTGAACATGATTTTTTATATCATCATTGAGCGATGTTTCGTGATCAATAAGCTGACTTACTTTATCGGAGTAGTACAAGTTAGTGTCGTCTGCATATGTATGAAATTTGAATAACTTAAGAACCTTGGAGAAGTCAGATGTGTAGATAATAAAGAGTAGCGGGCCGAGAATTGAACCTTGCGGGGCTCCATAACATATACTCATATTATCAGACTGACTACCCTTTATCACAACACTTGCTTTCTATTTTTTTGAAATGAACTAATAAAATCACATGCCTCCTTACCGTAACCAAAAAAACCAAGTTTAGCGCACATCAGATCGTGAATCATGATGTCGAAAGCCTTACTGTAATCGTGAGACAAGAAAATAGTGACCTTTTCATTATCGGTGGCTGAAAAAATATCGTCGGTCATTTTCAACAGAGAACTAGATGTACTGCGATTTTTTCGAAAACCAGATTGGTGTTCAGGCAGTATGTTATTATCAGAGACATAAGAGTATATCTGACTATAGGCTGCCTTTTCTGCAATTTTTGATATTGCCGGTACTATATTTATGGGCCTCAAATTATTAGGTGTCAAAGGTTTATAATTTCTGAATGAAAAATTAACTCACAAAATACTAAACTATGATCGGAAATTATATCTGAATTTATTGTCTGTCCGCTTAAAATATATTCAGTATTGGATACAGCAATAATATCAATCAGGGACGCACTTGAATTTATTACTCTAGTGGGTTTATCATTTACTCGTGTGAAACCGTAAGCTTCCAAAAAATCTATAAATTTGCGAGTGTTATTCAAAATATTCAAATTAATATCTCTTACAAGATTCGGTTCGTCTACAGTAGGTAGTATTGGAGTAGGTAGTGTCGCAGTAAATACTCATTCAATTTAATCCAAATAAGCGCGATTTGAATTGGTGCATTTTTGCCAACGTAACGTAAGTCGATTAATTCCGCTAACTTACAAATTAGGTGCTCGGGATTCGATAAAGTCGACGAAGGTCGTTTTTGCCTGGTCCTGATTGGAGAAGGTCCTACTGGTGAGAAAGTTATCTAAGTGCTTGAAAAGATGGTAGTTGGTTGGTGAGAGGTCTGAGGAGTATGATGGATGTGGCTCAATTCGTTTAATTTGTGATTTGTGGAACGTGCGGGCGAGTGTTGTGTGGAACAGGATCGGACCTCCAGGATCGTGGAGCAGGTTGCGCAAATCAAAGAAGAATATACCTCAAAACGTGACAAGTTCTGTCGATCCTTCAGATCGTGGGGCGCCCACTTTTCGAGCTTCTTGACCTCCCCTATACATTATGATCCACCAAAAATCGCATGGGAGCCGACGCCCTGTTTTTCCGTCATCCCACGCACCGTTTGTGATGAGTCAGTCTCCACCATGGTTCTCAAATTCTCGTCCTTCGGGACTCATCTACGAAGTTGAAATATCCGGAACGAAATTTTGCAAACCAACTAGCTGACCCGGCAAACGTTGTTTCGCCACATAAATCATTCATATCAAAACAAATCATGAATTTATAAAACAACAACAAAAATTAATTGGCGCTCCGGGGCGACTTCATTAATTCCAGTGGCGCATTTGCTTTTTCAGTTGCAAGAAAATCTGGAAAAACCTGCAGCACCACATCATCTAAAGATCTTGATCTGCCAATGTTATCTCTCTCATAAAACAAAATATAGGGTGTCTCTAGAGGCTCCATTAATTTCAATACATCGCCAGAACACTTAGTGACACGACTATCGTCTAACTTAAACCAGTCCGTTTCGTCCTTGACCAAGGCGTAATAATGACCAGATTCAACGCCAGAAACACAGTGAACAATGACTGTATGAAGATTATAATAGTGGTCTGCTAGATTGAAGTGTTTATCTAATTCGAACCTTCGTAAAAGTTTGGTGCTTCCGTCAGAGGATGAGTCATGTTTGAAGATCATCAGTGTTATTACTAGATTGACTGGTGCCTCAGCTATACTTGTTTTCTGGTAACAGTCAGTTATTTTGGCGCATGTTTGGCAATATAGTCGATCATCACCTGTTATAAGTTCCATTTTCAGATGATTCAATAATGAGCTTTGCACGGATTGATTACTAGTCATATTAGGAATCGCTAGTTGAAGTTCTAGAATACGTTTTTGCTCTTGAACAAATAATATTTATCTCTTAATGCTTCAGTGTGTACAATGTTTTTCGTTAGCTAACACAAACAAACTGGACATTGTTTAGCCTTTGGACTCATTGATAGTCATTACAAATGCCAATCTTATTGGAAATTGCACTCGTTTAAAATGAATTGGCACATCTGTAGGTATAATAGGGATTCATGTTATTAATATATTTTCCACCTCGGAACTTGCCATTCAAAATGCTGGGTTGGCAACATTTCTCAGTAATTTCTTTAATGACTAATCGCGTGCTGTTGCACAGCCGGGTGGATTCAAATTACGGAACGATCCAACCTACAGTTGTAAATTATGCGGTGGCATGCCTGGCAAACCCAGTGGGTTCAAAAACTCTGTTGGATAATTCACAGCTTCGGTGGTATCGCAAACTGTATCTACTATTGATGGATAAACAATAATAGTGGCCGAAAACTGTGTAGGGAGTGAGAAAAGGCTCATTGTATGAGAAAGACAGGAGACCGGCAAAGTTGTCATCCCTACTCCGTGATGTTAACTGAGTGAGGAGTGAGACCGGTGGCTGATAAAAATAGGGGTTGATGATAAAAGGGTTGAAATTGAGGGTTATATGTACTTTCAGATGCCACATCATATTTGGGGTGCGGCATCCTTATCACTTAGGGGTATGACAAACAGATCAGACCTACCGAATATACATATAAAATTTCATAAAAATGGGTTAAGCCGTTTCCGAGGAGTATGGCAACTAAAACTGTGACACGAGAATTTTATATATTAGATTAGCTGAAAAGAGGCAGAAAATTAAAATTTGAAAAAAACAGCATCAATGTATAGAGTACAAAATTTTCTATCGATCAGTAGAATAAATATTCAATGAGATATGCAGCTACAAAAACACATGACATTTAAATAGACAAAACTTTTGAAACAATCTAATACAAACCGTACATCGTCCATTGTTAAATTTTATGGTTCACCATCAATTTCTCACCTACTGAATATACTCTGTCCAATGTTATGGAATCTTGCCTATTTATCAAAAAGGTCAAACCACCTAGGCCTATGTGATCTTGTAAATTGTGGCCCACTTTCAGATCCTGGATGACTGGTATCTTGTGTTTATTCAATTCTTCTTTGGGACCAACACCCGAAAGCATCAGCAGTTGCGGGGAGTTGACCGAACCTGCCGAAAGGATGACTTCTTTGTTCGCGCGAATTCTGAAATGGAAATAAAATCACTTCAACGCTTAGACTTACTACTGGATGAATAGTTTTATAATAAAAGTTTGCTCTAACATGGCCACTTATTTTACTTTTACTCCGTGTGTTTCAGAATGTAAATGACGTTGTTGATATTCTCATGATAATTCCTTATTTTGTAAAAGCAAAAATCTGTGCAATTCTGAGAAATAGTGTTTTTAATAGGTTGCAGGCTGTCGATTTTTGGAATTTCTTCCTGACGTTTCGCTGGCGCAAGTGGCTAGCTTCTTCAGAAGTTTATTCATCCTGAGTTATCTCCGATGACTGGATATTATGTCAGCACCGCTGGGTGACAGGCCACCACATGACAATTTGGTGTACTCTGGTTGACTGACCCTTTTCTACCTGGCGTCATGCTCTTTGCTATTCTTGAACTTCTCAGATTCGGATTCCATATTCAGTTGAGTTTCACAGCTTCTTCTTTTCTGTTGAAATTAGAGTATGCTTGTGGATCTCTACTACCTCCCGTACCAGTTGGCTATAGTATCCCTGATTGGGGGAAAGAGTTTCGTATTTTCAAACAGAATCCTGTGTTTTTCTTCACTAAGTATGGTTTCCGCCATAGCCGAATTGTCCGTTTGGCCTAGAGGGCAGATTTTTTCATGCTCTTTTAGCCTTGTACCTACCCATGGCTCTTTCTGGTGGTTTCAATGTATACCATCCCACAAGTGCGCGGTATGTGATATCTCCCTGTTGCTGATAGTGACTCTCTCTTGTCTTTAGCCGACCTGAGACTTTGTTGTAGCTCCATGGTGGGTTTGATCTTGTCTGTGATATGGTAGATACGCACGTGCAACCGTCTGAGCTTCCTCCCTGTTTGAACCGCGTAGATCTTCAGTTTCGAGTACACTGTTTCTATTCAATCTCAAGGTCACTTGAAGACGTTCCAGTTCTTCCTCGAGACCCTCTTGTTCACACATTCTTCGAGCCCGTTCAGTTAGAGTAGAGATGACTTCTCTCTTTTGACTAGGATGATGGTTTAATGGTGCGTGCAGGTATCTATCCGTGTGCATGGGTTTCGGTACACTTTGTGGGTCAGTCTAGCACCCATCGTTCGATGAGTACATTAGGAATGCTATCCGTTGGTCCTGTTCAGTCGCCATGATGAACTTGATGCTGGTGTGTTGAGCGTTCAAAAATGGTGTAAAAAAAAGATTTGTTTCCAGATGACGAAGGTGTTATCCACGTAACATAGTCACAAGGTTGGTTTCAATTCAAAGGTCTTGTTTGCTTTCTCTTCGTTTATTGAAATAGTTGGCTATCACTGGGCTAAGTAGACTTCTCATCGCTACGCCATCTAGTTGCTCATAGAAGTTACCCTTTTATTGATAGAAACTTCCCGTGAGACATTCTCTGAAGGGTCCGACGATATCACTTGAAAACAAGTAGGATAGCCCCCTCAAAGAGCCTTCCAGTGGGGCATTGGTAAACAAAGACACAACATCGAAGGTGACCAGAATATCTGTAGGCTCCATAGTTAGGTCCCTAATTTCACCAACGAAGTCTGTCGAATCATTGACGTAGCAGTTTTTTTTCCACATAAGGCTGGAGGAGCAAGTCCAGATGTTTCGTCAGGTGGTAGGTCGCCGAGCCTGGGGCACAAACTATTTGTCTCAGTGACATGTTGGTTTCATGTACCTTCGAAAGACCGCAGAGCCTAGATGGAACGGATTCAGTTCTGAGAATGATTTTGTTAATGTTCTTTAACGTTGATTGTGTTAGGTCCCGTTTAAGTTTGCAAAAGTTTGAAGGGTCTAAACAGCAACTCTAAGACGTTCATTAGTCTTTGTGCTTGATATTAGAAACCATTCATTTTTTCTGCCAATGCACACTGTAAAATTCATGTTGTGTGGATGATAACAGAAAAAAGTGCTAGTTAAATATGTAGAGAAAAGCTCTACTTTATTTTCAAGTCAAATCAACGAACCTGATTAATTTGTTGTCCCTCATAAACTCAATGCCGTAGGCTATTTTGGATTTGGGATCTATCAGAACTCGTGTAACATGTGCTCCCATTGCAATGTGGAGATTTTTTCGCAAGCGAATCGGTCTCAAAAACGCTTTTCCCGTAGAACATCTTGCTCCCCTCCGAGTTGTTCCTGAAACAAAAAATAGGTCAAGTTGTTCACGTTTCATATCATCATATAGGACGGCACTAGTGCCGTGAACTGTCGGTGTAACGGCTCCCGACCCTGGAGTCCTGAGTTGGAAACCAACTTCGACCAAATATTCAATTTATTTAACTGAAATTGGGTTGGATCTGCTACGTTTCATAGCTGAGGAGATTGAGTTATATAGCTGAAGGGACTACGAGTCAGCTGTGTAACAAAGCTGACTTGTGAAGTTATTAATAACATCACTGGTGTAAAATGCTTAACTCAGCATCTCAGCAATAACAGTTTCACAGTTTTTTTTTCAGAATCTATTACTAAGGTGAGTTTTATTATTGTTTCTGGTAGTTTATTGAACACACGATTTCCATCAATTCAAGACTGAATTCCATTACTTTTTTTTTCAGGACAGAACACAATCACTGCAGGAAAGTCTTTAAGGCGCTCTAACAGCGGTGCTTGTGCGAAAGTAGCGATTCACCTTGGATTTGAATCGCTGGAGATTAAATTAATTTAGAAAAACGTTCTTGAACAGTGAAGTTCGGGGAATACTGAGTTGAGCCTTAAAACGATGAGGAGCCACAGTCCGTCGCGTATTTCTGAAATGTACCGCTCTTCTTCGACATTCCAGACTATTAAGGTTGCAAGTGACGTTCGTGTATCCAATTACGCGATTGGCTTTTTTCTGAATGGAATCCAGAATCTTCAGAAAAGCTTAGGAGCGGGGTTCCATACATGAGAACAATATTCCAAAGAAGATCTTATCTGAGCTTGATAAACCATCAAAAGTGGCTAAGGTGTGTACAGTTTTCTGGATCAGAACAGTGTTCCAAGCTTTTGAGAAGCAGCCTTTGCGATTCCAGCGACATGATTGTGCCAAGACATATTGATGTCCATTTAAATCCCACAAACTTATCGAAGTAGAAAGCTGAATTGTCTATTATATCCAGTTCGGAGACATTTATCTTCTTGGAGAAAATCGATGCCTGGGGTGTGTGGCATCGAATTAAACCTGATTACTTTCACCCCAATTCGAAATCACTTCTAGATCCTCATTAAGATATGCAACATTCCTCTGCCGATTTCCTGGAATCCAAGTGGAATGACGAGACAATTGTGCTGTCGTCAGCAAAGCAATATATTGGATTCTTGGTTTTTTCCAATAAGTCGTTGATATACAATAAAAAGAGAGTTGGAGACAATATGGATCCCTGGGAAACACCTGCGTTGATGGTACCCTGAAAGTGGCCATCAATGGCTACTTTTAGGATACGTTCTTTGAGGAAGCTGAAAAGCTATGCAAAAAAATGATCCGACGAGCCATAGCATCGAAGTTTAGCCAGCAAACCCTCATGCCATAAACGGTCAAAGGCCTTAGAAATATCAAGCGCAATAGCTCTTGATTTTCCATGTTGCGATGGCGTTATTGTATTGGACAGGAAAGTGTGCAGCTGAGAGTTCAAAGATCTTTTTAGAAATGAAAACTGAGGCCAAGAAAGATTTCTTTGATTGGATCCGGACGGAATACAACATCTGGACTCTTGCACACATTTTATTTTTGGGTTCCCAAAAAATATTCTGAAAGCATGATGCTTTGAAGTGAGTGACTTTGCCGAACTTTTATTGGACAAGGGTATGTTGTTTCTTTCGACCTTTTTGCTGTGAAGTAGATAGATCTCCAAGCTGTCTCCGTGTTTGAAGGAAAATGTTGAAATCTTCCTTTGTGACATAGTCAGTAAATGGAGATTTCTCTAGTATAGGTTGCCAGGAAATAACAGTATGGAAAATGGGGGGATTTTTTTATTGATGTTGAAATGTGTAAGATCAATGAATATTCAAAAAAAGTGTTTTCGTTGATGGAATGCAAATTTAACTTTTCCACAGAACAAATGCTTTTCAGGACTACTATTTGCAGGTTCGCAGATGTCATACATTAATGAAAATGCTTATTCTAAATAAGTTAATAATTCCCAACCAGCAAAGTTGTTTTATAATTCCATGGTGTTGCAACAGTTTTATTTTATTAGTATTTTATAATTACTTCCAAAATGCTAATTGATCGTATTAGATGATCGGTGAACATAATACAGTTTGAATTGAAGGGGTTATATTTTTAGGAGTGATTAATTTTTTGGGAAAGAAAGTTTTTGGCTTTCTACTACTCCATCTGATACAAAAAAAGGGATGAGAGAATCTTCCAAAGAAAGGAAGGAAGTAATCAATTTGAAAATCTATACATGAATGTGTAGATCATGCAAAGAAGTAACTTTCAGATACAAACTGAAAGAAAGTCCTCCTGAAACAGCTACTTTCATATAAACATTGAATTACACGAAAGAAAATAATTCTTTCGAAACAAATACTTCTATATGAACACTGAATTATACAGAAGATACTTTTCTCTACTCAGTTTGTATTTCAAACATTTGTTGTGGAATAAGAATCAAATATCATTCACATGAGTTCTACTTTGAATGAATGGTAATAAATTGTACTCACATAGAACATTGTCACCCTCAGTGGTACTGAAGAGCCTTAGGGCAAGTGTCTTAAGGCGAAACATCGGTGTATACCAGTGAGGGTGACAGTGTTCTATGTGAGTACAATTTATTACCATTCATTCAAAGTAGAACTCATGTGAATGATATCTGATTCTTATTCCACAACAAATGTTTGAAATACAAACTGAGTAGAGAAAAGTATCTTCTGTATAATTCAGCCATTTTGAACATTTATTGGGGGGTATATAATAGTTTTAGATTCAGTTCGAAGTGCTTCAAACAGACGTAGAAATGACTTGGTGTTCCATAAAAAACTTTCTGGAAGCTTTTTGAGTCGCCCTGTATATTGGAAATACTAAAAAAACACTTTAAATTATCCCACCTAACCTAGTGCTTCAATTTTTTCTTGCGAAAATCAGGAAAAGGTTATGATAATGGTTAAAACCCGTCGTTTAGCCTTTATAATCGATGAAAGAAACTTTTCAGCCAAAACATCAAAGTCAGATAATATTTATCCAAACTATATGTGAGAAATCTTTTATTCATACTAGCATTTTTGTAGAAACCTAAAGCTTTAAAAGTAGTCCGACTCTGCCGCAATACCATCACTCCCAGAACTAAGTGTTTCTTAACAGTTTTATAGGGGTAACATAGTAGCTAAAATACGTTGAAATGCTTACCAATTCATTTTATAGAACGACGCCATTTGTAATGATAACGATCCGGGAACTGAAATTAGATGAGTTGAAAATATGAAATACCGCACATATAGTGATATTTACAGCTGAAAAGTACATAAATATTATAACATTATATTATTTAGAATAAAGTGAGTTAAGTTTGCGACTAGAAAATTAATACGTCGACAGAGTGAATTTTTGTATAATTAATAATTTTACCGATAACATTTATAAATGAGTGGCGCGCTTAAATTTTGCTAATAATAGGCTATATATTTGTCAATAAAATTTCATTTGCAGTAAAAATATCAATCTTCGAAGCATAAACAATGTCTTTAACAGTTTTATGAGTGCAGTAGTGAAATTTTAAAATGGCTTCAACCTTTCTATTTGTTAGTTTTCAGTTGGTGACATATCTATTATATTTTCCTGGTGTCCAATACAAAATTACTTCTTGCATCTTCAAGAAAACATTCTTAGCACTTTTTTATTTTATGGTTATCGTTTTCGGCTGTATTATATTTTATAACACCTACTTGGAACTACTAAAAAACTCTTATAAAATTGTCTTCTGATTATTTTATAAGTATCGCTTAAATATGTTGCAAAAGTCTTTACAAAACTACTTCTTAAGAGCGTCAGACAAATTTTATAGTAACTGCCAAAATGTTTATAAAACTGTATTGTAGTGTTTGTAAAAGGCCTTACAAAATATCGATGATAACTATAATGTTTTATAAAACGGTGCCAATTTCCTATTTATAGCAGTTTTATAAACATATTGAAAACATTTCTGGGAGAAATGCAGTTTTATAATTTGTTTCTCCGAAACGTTTCCGCAACTATTATAAAATACGAAATTGCTAGTTGGGTTATATCCATTCCAAAGTTTCTCTCAAATGCATACCTTGTGCCATCATGAAACCGGTTTGATACTCTCCATTAATATCCCTATTTTTGTACCCCAATTGCTTTCCGGCTTCAACAAAAGCAGCGACCAGAGGCGTGTGATAAGGAGCCTCAGAAACGGTAAGGTAGCCTCCGGTGGAATGATAAGGAGTTTTTGTCAAATATGGATTCTTGTTGTCTTCGGATTTTTTGAAGTAGTAGAGCACGTCCTTGGACCCCCAACCTGGATTTCCTAGAGATTCCCAAAGATCGTAGTCTTTCTTGTTCCCACGTAGGTACAACATGTAGTTGAGTACAGAAGAGCCGCCTATGACTTTACCTCTTGGCCAATTACATCTTCCATTGTTCATGGCTGAAATTTCATTGAAGGAAATCAGACTTTGTGAAAGGGATCATTGCTTGAAAAGTGATTTTGATAGTGTTTTGGGAGATGATCTGATTGTCAGCGTATAACTTTTTGAATGAGTGAAATTTTACCCAAACATGCCTGTCCTTGGGGTTCGCTCTTATATTTCCAGTCTAGTGCAGATAATTGTAAGTATGCGGCCATCAGTGGGACATCGGAAATTTCGGCTTCGTCGCCTCCTGCTTCCAGCAATAAAACCTTCCATCGTTCAACTTCACTTAATCTATTTGCGACGACAGCACCTGAAAACACAAATATTTAATCCAGAGATGGAATGGAAGAATTGGAGGTATATCCATCAAACTGCAAAAAGTCTAATAATAATAATGATACTCTGCTCGTTTGAAGTAGTGAAGTGGAGTCGGGAAGAGCTGTATCAACTCGACGTAAAGACCCGAAAAATAATGACTATATAAGAGTTCGCATCCCAAGTTGTCCGTTCCACGGTTGTACTTCCTCCGACAACAGGGAGGCCGTGGACTTTTGAGTTTGGAATGTCTACATAACAGAATGATACTGGATGTAGCCTGTAAAGTCGTTAGGATTTCGGACCCCTTCTTTGCATGGTCCGCGACCATGAGAGAACAGGAATCGGAGCATTTCTCTTGAGTGCTGCTGTCCGAGCAGCTGATAAACTCGGTTTGGTTCACTGAACGAGGTGATCACCGAGTTGAAACCCGTTCAGCAGAAAGCTCATAAAAAAGCGACAGAGATCACCTCACTTCTGTGGAAACACAAGGATGAGCCAATGCATGGGGTCTTCTTCAATGACATTGAAGACCTTGGCTTATCAAAGCGCCTAACTTTCCCGTTCCTTAGGTCGAGTGGACTGAAATCGGAAACTGAGGGGTTCATCATGGCTTGCCAAGATGGTGTCTTCAACACCTTAGTCTACCGCATACAGCTTCCTGACACAAGGTGCAGGGACTGCCGCGAGACTTTCCAGGCCCTAATGCACTTGCTATTAGCATGTCCAACATATGCGGTCTCGACCTATATCCATGGAGATAACGCGGCCCTAAGAGTGCTATATTACCATCTACGGCACTCTTAAGGTATTGACGAGACACCGTTGTTGACCTACGCTCCGGAGGATATTGAATCCATTGTGGAGAACGAGAAGTGCCGAATTCATTAGAACTATTCGTTCCCCACCCTCAGGCTCATACAAGTTAATAAGCCTGATGTAGTCCTTCTTAACCACCAGAGCAAGACGATATTTGTCGTGGAGTTTTCAGCTGCTAGCGAGACGAATACCGTCCGAAAGGAGGAGGAAAAACGGTTAAAATATCAAGATTTTCTCTTCGAACTCCGCAGACTCTATCCAGACCACTCTGTCAAGATAGTTGTTCTGATTATTAGAGTCCTTGGTGGAATGATGCCCTCTCTACTCTAGAGTCTTAAAATCATAACGGTATGCCGCACTAAGGCAGAAATCTTAGCCGGACAGATGTAGAAGGCTGTCATTCTTGGATCACTGCGCTTGCTCAGGGCACATGATTCTCGGACCTAATGATCACTCGCCCCACGGTGTTGGGAGTGGTCTTTGGTTAATAATGCTGGCGCGCCCTCCCGAATGTATCAGGGCATCGGGGGATAGGGCCTGACTAGCGCATACTTCGGTAAAAAAAATGATTTAGCAATTTTACTCTCCCGCAACCATTATGAGTTGGTTGAGAAGTCAGGCATAGTAAATAACTAAGAAATATATGAAAGTGACAAGATTAAACTACAACAAATTCCAAAAGAGATGAACTGTTCCACACAAAGAATCTGTTTGCTGAGATTTTCGGAATTTTTGCTTGTTTCAGTATATTTTCAACGGAGATGCCGCATTGGTTGTCAATTGACCGACAAGTAGTTTGGTCGAGAGTGCAAACACTATAGTTGTAATGGAACCCATATGATAACTAGATATAATTTTTAGAAATCCTTGTCCAGTTTGTATCAACTTCTTTTTTCTAAATATAAATTGTATATAACTTCGATTTCGATTTTATACCAGAGAATTAGTTTTCATGATCTGAATATACTATAGCTCATCGATCTGTGTCGTAGCTTGATTTAAATATCTACCGGACGTAATAAAAATAACTGGCAGGTTACCTTGAAAAAATCGAAAAGTTTCTAGTGAGAAATTAATCCATAAGAAAACTCAAAAAACTTTTCTGGGACTAATTGTTTTTTTCATGGTATTCTCTCTGTTAACAATTTTATTATTTGTTTTTTCCCTTTGTCTACATGTCTTATTATTTTTTTTTCATTTCTTTGTGAAGCAATGAACAGCAATGCTTCAATACTTATTACGGCCTCTCACATCCACAGATCTAGGTGTTACCTTCGACACAAAACTTTCCTTCGTACCACGTATTGAAGCCATTCTGTCTGCTGCAAACAAAATGTATGGATTTATTGCACGAATCTCCAGAGATTTGGATCCATCTACATCGAAAACCTTATACTATGCTTTCGTCAGATCAAAATTAGAATATGCATCTCATCAGTTGTATCCAGAGAAAGTTGAATCGATACAACGGCGTTTCGTAAAACTTCTCTCCAATAGATAAGATAATATCTATCCTCCAATTGGAGACGTGCTATGAATAGCTTGAGTTGCCGTCGTGATTGTCACTCCAAAATGTTTCCTTTTAAACTGATAAATATTTTAATTTTCGACCCACATATTCTGCAAAAACTTAATTTCAATGTACCTAGACTAACCTCTGAAGTGGTTAATCCCTTTCATCTGCCAACACCACCAACACCAAATATTCTGAAACGTTCACCTCTGCTTAACATGTGTATCAAATGCAATTCTGCAAGTTGTTAGCTCGACATTTTTTCTGTTCCATCTCTGAGAGTAGATCTTTCTACTTCAGCTAATTCTATATATATATATATATATATATATATATATATATATATATATATATATATATATGATGTGTTGTTTTTCCGGGTGTTCATCCGTTGTGTACTATTCGATAGTCGAAAAAACACCACATCATCATCACAAAACAACACATCATATTCTACCATACTCTAAAGTTAATATCGGACATAGCACTCATGAAAGTGGCAAACCATAGACACGTGTTTCGGGCTTTTGGCCCATCATCAGTATGGTGCAGCTAAGTGTAAGAATGGGCAACACTTGGTTACCAAAAGATAGAAATATAGAAATACAAATGCACGGAGCCACCAACAGGAGCATATATATATATATATATATATATATATATATATATATATATATATATATATATATATATATATATATATGTATAAATAAATGAATAACTTTTATTCATATGTAGCGTTTTTGTTATGGTACTTATGGTTATCATTGTAGATATAATAATGAACCTTGTTTTTTGCATGTACCTATTACTCATTTCCAACGTTCAGATTTATATTGTATGTTTAAAACTGAGGATACTGAGCAATTACACCTGAAATACGTCTTTCAATAAAAATGTACCTGTGAATAACGTACAATTCAAGCTTTTTTATATCACCGGGAAACAGACCATAACTTTAAATAATTATAGTTCAAGTAAACGATATAGTGCCCTCTACCTTCCAGCAGTTTCCCTTTAATAAAATACTTAGGGAGCTAACTAATTTTATTATTCAATAATCATTTCTGAGAGGGAAAGATGAGTGGGAAAGTAGGGAAAGTAGGGATTCAAATAACAGAGTGATGATTGAAAATTTTTCTACTTACTCGCACTTGAATAGGTGTGAACCACAATAAACCCTAGCGGGTTGCGGTGGAGGCTCGAATAGACCCACTCACTTGTGACCTAACCTAACCTAACTACTTACTCACATATATATATATATATATATATATATATATATATATATATATATATATATATATATATATATATATACAATCGATCGCTTCAAAAACACTTTACTAACTTTTTTCGAAAGCTTCTAATAATTTCTCTTCCATATACTCCGTTTCACTATCACTGTCGTCATTTAAATCAATAATGAATTTATTAACACCATTGATATGGAAGTGTCCAATCTCCATATAGTCTTTTTCAACTAAAATTACTTTTTTAATCCTTTTTTGCCAGTCTTCTTCGGTAATATTAGAATTTTGTAAAATTATTTTTACGTCTGATGCTTTGTTTCAATTTTCCCCAAATCAACTCGATGGGATTGAAAACACAAAAATAGGGGGAAGTCTCAATATGGTGTGTCCATACTTCAAGTAGTTGGTTTTTTGTTATAGTTATCTTCAAAATACAAAATGTTATCCATTAAAAAACTTTGTATTTCATCTTTTCTAGAATTTCTATTCGGTACTTTGATGAGCTGTCGCGAATGATAGGAAGCGTTGTCAAGAAATATTACACTATTCGCATCCAAATTTGGGGTCAATGTGTTTTCAAACCATTCCTCAAAAATATTAACTTTTATGTACTTATGATAGTCAACATTGCAGTCCTCAAGTTTTTTCTACATAATTTTAAAGAATTCGGGACCCATCTTTCACTTCCTCCGCAATGCACAATTATAGTCGAGATCCTTTGTTTGCAGGCGTACACATTCTCGAACCATCAGTCCACCCTTTCGTAACTGTGTCGTGAGTATCATACTAAGTTTCGTCCAAATAGAAAATTTGCCGTTGTTCTTATCTATATTTAGTTATTTGTTCTGAATATTTGTTACGCAATTCCACTATTCTCTGCTTTCCATAACTGATTGACAATTGTTCATTAATTTAAATCTAAATCTTAGTTTCTTTATCCAATTCTGAAGAGTTTTGTCACAGCACGTTATGGCCGAAAATATTCAATGTCTTCCTTATGATTTCAAATGTAGGAATCTCATTGCTTTTGTAACGGTCGTATATTGTTTTTTTAAATGATTTTATCAGATGAACATCTGAATGTTTTGGTAATCCCGCATCAAATTGCGTCTTGCGTTAATAAGGTTTGTTTTTGACTATTTTACGTACAGTTGAGAAAGGAATTTTCGTCAAATCTAATGTTGCTTGTAAAGTTTTTTTTTCCTCGAAACCAAACTTGATACGTAGATACTTATATGCATTGAAACAAATAACAAAAATTTTAGGTAACTGCACCAATATCGAATTTCAATACTCAAATCGCGATCAGTTCCTGAACTGAACATTGACAACACGACGGCTTGCATTCTATTCGTCACCGTAACATGACTTCAAATTCAATTTTATGACTCTTCAGCCAATCATAAAACTTGGTTAGTAAAAATTATTCAATACGAACCGCCAATTCTTCAGTCCACGTGGAGTAATTCCTAGCGGCATTAAATCTTTGTGTTGTTTTTTTTGGCCTTTGAGTTCGCCGATAGCTTTAAGATTACTATATTGGTTACTTCGACTATACCCAGATATTGAACTCGGTTTTAGCTCATAAAAAAAATTCAGATTTCTCAAATGTCCATAATTCTGCTCTGGAACTCGAATTTTGTATAACATGAACCATTGAAAATTCCCACAAAAAAATCCCAAATTATTGAAAAAGGCTAAAATGATGGTATGTGTACACTTCACGAAAAAAATAAATTGCCTGAAGGCCCAATATCAATAACCTACTTGAAATAATTTTATGTTTTTATAAAAATTGACTTATCAACATGGAGAATGTTGTTTACCTGCTGATCCCGCTCCCACTACTATAAAATCGTATCGATCTAGCAGTTCGTCAGTGAGGACATCGATGGGTCTACTTTCTGGGTCCATTTGTTCATACTGAAAATAGGCTATTGATGCCATCAGGGCTGGGAGAACCAAGGCCAAATTCGATGCTCCTATAGCTCCGAACCCATAGAAGGGTGCTGCTAGAGCACTCATCGCTGTAACAAAAACAAAAATGTATCAATCAGCATTATGAAGAACTAGTTGATGCTAAATTGTCTCGAAACCTTGACGAAAAGAAGTTACACCATTCCGATCTGGAGTGAATTTGTAAGTTGTTTCAAAAGTTTTGTCCGTTTTGATGTCATGTGCTTTTGTATCTGCAATACCTCTCAATATCTCAATACCTCATTCAGAACTGGCTCATTTCCTTCTTCTCTGAAGACTTCCGTTGTCATTCCACTACATAAAGTTGGTGATTTAGATAATCCCTCCAATCTGCGTCCTATTTTCTTGATACCGACTTCAGCAAACATTATTGAGAAATTAGAGAAATTAGAAAGTACCTACGTTTAGATGAATTCTTAAAACTGCACTGTATTATAAGCAGAAACCAATTTGGGTTTCAGATGCAAATGATGCTATCTTCTCTTTTTTATATGAAATTTTCTTTAGTTGAATGCTGGTGAAGTAGTCGCCGCTATTTTTGTGATAATCCAAAGGTGTTTGATTGTAATGTTATTAAAAGAAGTTCATAAATATGGATCTAGAGGTGTAACGAACACCTAGTTTGAATCTGGTGTGCCACAGGGTTCTGTGTTAGGCTCTACTCTACTTCTACTATACATGAATGACATCTCTATGATTGGCATATCTGGTAGTTTCACTTTATTCGCGGAAGATACTACAATATTGTGGAATGAAAAAAACTCAGTGAAACTAAATAAAATAATAATGAAGAAGGTGAAGAGCTGGTGCGATGCAAATTTACTCTCTCTTGATGAAATTTCAATAGACGCTGCCATATTACAAAACAAATTAAACATAAAATTTCTTGGTGTATTCATTGAAAATAGGCTGAAATTTGATGAACACCTTAAACAACTCAAGAGTAAGATCTCCTCCGGATGTTACGCAGTTAGAGTAGTTTCAAGTGGGTTGGGTTTCCATATCGCAAAGACCGTTCACCATGCACTTATTGAATCTCGACTAGGTTATGGAATACATTTTTGGGGAGCATGCAACTCATCCCTTCTCTCTTCTGTATTGATATTACAGAAGAGAACCCAGAGAATCGTGCAGGAAGTTGTTCCCTGCCAATAAAATTTTAACAGTCATCGAACTGTTTACCTTAGAGACGGTTTGCCTTATTTATAAACATAAATCGAAGTTTAACTTTGTTACTCATAATAGCAATTATACCTTCAGACCTCACATCCCAACTTCGAATTTAATCAAGGATTCCATATACTATAATGGTGGTAAGTTGTTCAATCATTTACCATTGGAAATGAGATCTGCAAATCTAAGCAACATTCATTTCAAAAAAGCGGTGAAGAACCTTATTGTTGTTTGATTCTATTATAGTTTGGAAGAGTATTTTAGCGAATCCTTTTGACAATAAATTAGCAATTTATTCTTTGTACTATCACTTTATATATGGTGGTGTTTTATCTATACATTTTTAGAACATTTTTTATATTTACATTTATATATTTTTGGAACTTTTCTATATCTATATCTTGAACTTTGTCAATAAGATGCAAATTTTCGGACAATAAAGTATATTTTGATTTGAAATATTTATTTTACTATCTCGAAGTATATACTGAGCGATAGAGAATTTTGTACTGTATACATTGATGTTATTAATTTTTTTTTCAAAATTTTAGTTTTAGTTCACGAATTCAAATTGAACTCAAGAGCTACCGAAAAAGCCCGAAAAATTACCCAGGCATATGATAATGATAGTGTTAATGAACGCACTGTTCAACGTTGGTTTGCGAAATTTTGTTCCGGAGATTTAAGCTTCGAAGATGAACCAAGAAATGGTCGACCTACATTCAGGACTAGGATTTGGGTACTCTGGTGAATACTGATCCATCACAAAAGGTGCGTCGGATGGCGGAAGGAATGGAAGTCAGCTCCAATGGGATTTTTTATGGTTTAAAACGTATTGGAAAGGTCAAAAAGCTCGATAAGTGGATGCCTCACGACTTGAACGATCAACAGAAATAGTCACGTTTCAAAGTCTGTTTTTCTTTGGTTTTGCGCAACCAAAATTATCTTTTTTTTGATAGGATCGTCACTTGTGATGAAAAGTAGATCCTCTACGATAACAGGAGACGTTCAAGACAATGGATGGACACCGAAATGACATCCAGGCACTTCCCAAAGGCGAAAACCCGCCAAAAAAAGAACATGGTTACCAGCGGCTGGTGTAATTCACTATAACTTTCTCCAACCACTTCAAGCCATCACAGCAGAGTCTTTTTCTGAGGAAATCGAGGAAATGTATTAAAAATTGCGTCAGTAGCAGCCGGCACTGTTCCACAGAAGAGGTTCGATCCTGCCATGACAAAGCCAATTTTTTTTCAAGGACAAAACAGAAGCACTACAGAAAAATTCTTGAGCCGCTCTAAGAGCGGTGCCTATGCGAAAGTAGCCATTCACTTTGGATTTGAATCGCTGGAGATTAAATCCATTTGGAAAAACGTTCTCAAGAAGTTCCCTACATAAACTTAGTTCTCTAAATGAAAGAGGACAATACTTCAAAGAAGGTCTGATCTGAGCTTAGTGATTACTAATAAATAGAGTTAATCTATGATTTTCACTATAAGGGTTTTACAAAAACCGCGACACGTGTTTCGCTATACAATAGCTTCTTCAAGCATAACTTCACCTATGCTTGAAGAAGCTATGCTTATAGTGAAAATCATAGATTAACTCTATTCATTAGTTTTTTAAATATGGATTTTCATCAAGTATCGGTCAGTTCTATTCAATTAGTGATTACTTTAATAAGTGTATAAAAGTGTTGAAAAAGATTTACATTCTTCAAGACAGAATTGAAATGATTGTAATTTATGGAGAAGTTGGAAAGTGCGCACGAAGTGCGGCATGTCTTTTTAACGAAAAACATCCAAATTGTAATGTTACCAGTATGTGCTTGATTTTGTGCTTGATTTACCCCAGAGTACTAAATGAAGCAGCTCAAATTGAATATTTTGGAACATTCGCTGCAGAGCCCACGAGCTCCTCACGATCAGTATCAGAACAGACGGGAATGTCACCCAAGACTGTAAGAAAAGCACTGAAAATGCATTTTTTTTTACTTAGCAATATTTCTTTTTGATCCAGTTTTTTAACTGTCTTAGATCAGTCAATTCGAAATTGGTATGTACCTACCTTAGAAAAAGTTACAATTTCTATACATTGAGGTATTGGTCTCTAACGTACAACAGTACACATTAATATTTTTTAATAGTGTGCTTTGGAAAAATAAATAAACCAATTATTTAACGTCAGACTTTCGTTGGTGATTGTGATTCGTTTGACTGATTGTGATAGCTACCAATTATAATAGAATAATGTCAAGATTAGGTTACAGTAATGAAGATTTCTTGAATGTATTATTAATTTATGGTGAGTGCAATAGAATTGCAAGTAGAATATGCCGAGTATTCCATGAAAGATATCCACAACTTCCGAAGCCGAATAATAATGTGATAAATCGACTACTAAAAAACTGTAGGTTGAATGAAATCTTCCGCCCAAAAATCATTCGTAAGAAGACTAAAGTGGATGATGATGACAATGGTATAACAGTTTTGGGATACTTTCATGCATTTCCAAATGCTTCTCTGCACGAGGCTAAAAGGGAGATAGGTATACCCTACGTGACAATTTGTCAAATTCTTAATAAGCATAAATGGCATCCCTATAAGTTCTACTGTGTCCAACATTTGAAAGAGACTGATTTACCTCGTAGAGTGGAATTCTTTGAATGGTTACTTGTCAAGACTCAAGAGGATGGACATTTCCTTGACAATATCATATGGACAGATGAGGCCAAGTTCACAAAAAATGGAGTTTTCAATAGACACGACAGTCATTATTGGGCGCCAGAAAATCCCCATGTTGTCCGCCAAAGGGGTTTTCAAGAAAGATGGAAATTCAATGTATTTTGTGCCATAAAGAATGAATCAATTTTTTATATCGAGTTTTATGATGATAATTTGAATGCATCAAAATATGAAGATTTACTAAGGAAAGGAATTCAAATTATTTTAAATAATAGACCAGGAAGAGAACGTGTATGGTACCAAATGGATGGTGCTCCACCCCATAATTCTCATTCAGTCAGCGAAGCTTTAACCGAAATCTTCGTAGACAGATGGATTGGTAATAATGGACCACCAGATGGCAATCCATTGGATTTTTTCGTGTGGGGTTTCAATAAAAATATGGTTTACTCTACTCCAATAACAACAATGGAAGATATGAAATCGAGAGTTACAACCTATTTCAATAGTTTGACTCCAGGCTTGATCAGAAGCGCTACACATGACAATCTTTTGAAGAGATTATATGTTGTTTAAATAGAAGTGGAAATGTGTTTGAACATATTCTGAAATACACTGACGATTAAATTAACTCATTAATTTATGGGTTTATTATTTTCAGTTCGTGTTTCAGCGTTAATAAAACTATTGTTTGAAGAGAAGTTTCATTCAATGATTGAGGAGTATTTTAATAATTATCTTTTCATTGTATTATCTGTGACTAATTGAGAAACATCAAACGAAATCTTTTTTACAAAAATAAGTGATGAACAAGGAAACCATGTCAATTTCCGTTTGAAACAGTTTATCTCGAAAACGGTTCAAAATAGAAATAGTATTATATGAACCAAGTTAATCTAAAATTGGATGTAGACCTCAAAAATGTTGAAATATACAGGGTGTTCCATTTGAAAAAATTGGGTTCCATTAATTTTTTCATGAGATCAAAGTATCTGCATTTTTTCAAGACCCTGTATGAGGCGAATGAAAATATGACTCGGAGTGAAGATCCTCATAGTATCACTCCACTCCATTTCAAATTTGATCGTTTTAGTGCAAAAGAGTTCAATATTATCAGCATTTATGAAAGTTCATGTTTGGTAAAAAAAATATCGAAATTAATTTATATCTTCTAAACGGTAATAGATAGGTAGAGGGAAATAGTATATGAATTTGTTGACAAAGTGATAATGAATCATGATATGATATTACATACGGGGTGTTTTATTTGATAAATCAAAGAAGCCGCTACTTTATAGTAGAAGCGACAACGCCGCTTCGTCTAAAATATTTTAGGCGTATAGGTCATATTGACTTATGCATACTGTGGAATTTTCAGGTTGATCCGTTGAATAGTTTGCCAGAAACGGCTAATTAACGCTCATCATGAAAAGCCCTTTATTACAATTGATATACAGTTGAAATCATACCTACATTACATTTCCAAAATTCTCACCTGAGTGAGTGAGATGATTATCTATCAAACTATACACAAACTGACTATATCTTTCATTCATCCGTAGTAGGTATGATGTTACATAATATCTCCTGGAGTGTCAATCTTTAATAAACATTTTTGCTTATTTATCGTTAGATGATTTTTCTATAACACATCTTCATGTAGCACACCAGTTAACCACAATTTTTTCCCACTTACCACTGGTAAAAAACACCATTATCGCGGATTTTAGTACATCAACTGCAAGACACCACACACAAAAGTAACATGATTCAAATTTTTTTGATATATGGCCAGCGAAATGTTTTTCAATTTTGGTCACATATCACTTTCTACCAAATCCCCGTACCGAAACTATTACAAAGCGAAGGAACAATGACAGAACATTTCATTCAATTCAATCTTGAGTGAAAATTCATCGACGAATTCCCAATAAGGATCGCTGATTACTGATATAGTTTGTAGGAATTTTGTGATTCAAGATTCCACGTTTTTTTCGTTACACCACCAAATGAGACGATGAAATTGCATAGCAGAGAAAGTTATATCTTTCTTATTGTTTCATTAATTATTCCTCTCGCGTTATTTTATATCGACGGTTTCGAAAAATGGTTGCAATGATTTACAAAATAGTAATAACAGTTTTTTGTGTACGTGCGGTTAAGCATTTACGAGTACATAGTCCGTTGCTATTTATGGAGAAACCTTTCTTAACCCATTTAAAACCACTACCAATATTTTCAGAAAAATCTCCAATTTTTTGACATATACATATTTATTCATATATACTAAAACATCTCTGGGGTTTGAACAAAAAATAATAATAAACTAAACAATATTTTTTTGAGTTGCGTAAACGCAACATTGGTAACAAATGCATAAAAAATTTCCAAATATAATTCATGATATTACTTGAAACAGTTCGAATGTACTGGAATTCTACATTTATTGCACATGAAAACCGTTGTGCTTTTACATAACCTGCATCGTCTTCTCCAGTTCTCTGAATTTTTTTCTATTATATGACCAACATTATCGAGTCTGACAGAAGATGGTAGAGATGATGTGGAACCACGTCCTTGAATAGATTGTGCCCTACGTTTGTTGGTACTCATGAGGCTTCGTGCAAGTTCGGACCTGAAATCCAGCTGCGAAATAGGCTTATCACTATATACAAGCCGGTGAAGTTTCCAAGCATTCACCACAGAATAATCTAACATGTTCATAAACAATGGCCACCACCATTTTTTCTCACGAATATTGATTCGATAGTTTGCGATTGCGTTATCATGTAAATCAACGCCTCCCATATATTTGTTATATCTGGCAATCATGTTAGGTTGGAGAATCAAAGTTTCGCGTTTCTCCTTTCGATTGTACCTTTTCACAGATACAAGAGGCTGCACAGATTCACAATTGGTTGCTACTGTTACCACGGAATTATCATTCCAAAGTACTATGCCAATTTCATTCACGTGATCGTAACGGGAATCCATACTACCACGCAGTTTTTTTTCCTATAGTTTTATTGTTCTCTAATGGGCATTTCAGAATCCTGTTCTCGCGTACAGTTCCAGTTGCAAAATATCCTTCATTTTTCAAGTGAACTAGTAGCTTATAACTTGTGAAAAAGTTGTCGAAATAAATCTTATGAGCTGATCTAGTTTTTAGCACTTTCGATAGATCAATAACAACCTCTTCACCAAAACCAAATTCTTTTCTGACTTTTTGAGGATTTCTTCCACCATAAGGTATGAATTGGTATAAATATCCATCACTAGAAGTTAGGCACCACATTTTGAAACCAAAACGTACCGGTTTTCCCTTCAGGAACATTTTTGCCGAATGACGACCAAAATAGGGTACCATTTGTTCATCAATCGACAGATGATGTCTGAAAACACCATATTTCAAGTAATTCGCATTCAAAATATCAACTAGTGGTCGAACTTTGGCGAATTTGTCTTCCTTATCCAGCTGATTGTTGTCGGCAAGGTGAATATCTCGCTTTATATCAAGAAATATGTTTCGAGACATTGCATCTTTCACAAATTGAACTCCTTTATCTTCATCAGAAGACCAGTAGAGTTGTAATTGTGGAAGAGTGTGATATCCACTCAAAATCAATATTCCAAAAAATATCTCTAAGTCACCCTGTTCTAACTCAAAATTGGGACGGTTATGATCTCTGGAATATTTGATGGAATTATTTATTATCAACTGCATCACTTCCCCATCAAACATTTGCTTGAAGAAATCTAGTACTGATTTTCCATTAAGTTCCTCAACCATTGATTCATTTGAAGTTGCATCAATCTCGTAGTCGACAGGTGTTTTACACCAAATCATATCTTCCATCCTTGCCGCTTTTTTTGGTGGAGGCAAGGCTGCCTCATGAGGCATATTTTCTTCAAATTCGCCATCGTTAGCCACATGCATTATTTCAAACGTTCCTGCTAAATCTACAGACAAATTTTCTAGTTTACCTGTCACATCCTCGTCGATATTCTCCTCATCCGTAAGATCATCGACCTCGGGTGGTATATAACAAATATCAATATCATTTGCCTCGTTCAGGTCCAGATCCTCAACAATTGCTTCTAATTCTCGAAGAGTCAATGGTCTCTTCCAGTCATTATTGTTCATTCTACTCTGAAACAATTATGAATATTCGAAATACGCACATTGGGCAACAAGAAATACTCACTATTACTCTGCAGTCCTCAAGATGACGATATTCTAATGCACGATAACCTTCTCAACATTCCTATAGCACTGCGCATATGAGAATAAAATGGCCCTACCTAGTACCTACGCAACGGAAGAACAGTGAAATCGTCCAGACGTGAAACTACAAGTTCCGACAGGAAAATTGACGACTTCCACAACTACTAAACTGTTCGTACCAATGTTGCGTTTTCGCAACCATATATTCAAACAACTTGAAAAAATGTTCCACAATAATTTTATTCTCATTCGGCAAATGAGAGGAAGAAATGAGGAAGTTTATTTCGTATGAATATTTTGATAAATGATGAAAAAAGTCAATCGATGATTTTATAATGACTTTTTATCATTATCGAATTTTTTGGTGGAAAATTATCAAAGAATGGTTATCGACGTAAAAAATTTCAAATATTTTTCAGTACTAAAAAAAATAATTTCAGTATATTTAGATATTTCACTATTCGATACCAATTAAAGTTAATGAAAAAATCGATTTTGTCTATTATATTTTTGATGTTGCGTTATCGAAACCATGGCAGTAAATGGGTTAAAGTATGAATACTGAAATATGTCGATCGATAAGGACTTTCCTCACCAATACGTCATCTTAAGGGATTGTTCTCGTTAGGTAAGGTTAGGTTAGGTCCAAAGTAAGTTGGTGTATTTGACCCTCCACCGCAACCCGCAAGGGTTTATTGTGTCTCACACATATTCACACTCTACCAAATAAGCTCAGCTTCTTGACGAAGCCGATCAGTTTGTATGGCGAGTGATCCTTCAGATCAGATGGTGAGAGTACAGTTCTGCCGAACTCTAAAAACCTGATTCGGTCCCCAGCAAGCAGCGGTTCTGGTCCGATGACCAGAACCTGCTGCTTGCAGCACCCTCTTTTTTGCAAGGGAGTCAGCAGGCCGCATTGCCTTCCAGGCCAGTATGGCCAGGAATCCAGACCAGAGACAATCTGTTAAATCTTTCTATTAAGATTGTTCTCGTTAGGGACGAGTTGTAACGTACATGACCTAGCCTAGTACCACTGTTAAGAGCTATGGCAGATCGAAACGACGCTAGCTGTTATTTTAATTTAATTATAAAGATGGCGTTGTATCTGGGGCTTTTACATAAAACTTTCACGGTACACTTTTTTCAATGGCATTTGTGATATTAGGCGGGCTGAAAATTCCGTAGGTTAACACACAGATGGCGCTACAAAATAATAATAATAAATATTTATTTTTCATTTAAAAAGCATAAATGTATGAATACATTCCAGCAGTAACTGACAAAAACGTCATAATTAATATAGAAATGAATTTCATAAGTTATTATTAATATAAAAGAAGTAAAATATATAATTATATAGAAATATAAAAAATTCATAGAACCTACCGACTTAATTAAAAAAGACACAACTAGAACAAATAAGAAAAAGGTTAAAAGTGTCATAGTATGAATGACAACTGTCAGTTGAAAAACAACAGCACAATTATAACATTTGAATTGTCAACAAGAAAACATCTTCATAAAATATAGTATTATGTCATAAATTCACTAATACTGTTACAGTTCTTCTCAATAAGAAATGCTTTAAGTCTGGATTTAAAAATATTAATATTTGGAGATGTTTGGATAGAGACATCGAGGTGATCAAAAACTTTGCATCCCAAATATAAGTGACTTTTTTAGTATAGATTAGTTCTATGCACAGCAGGCACAAGAAGATTTCTGTATCTAGTGTCATATTGATGATCTGTTCCATTGAAGAATGTATCTTTATGTTTGTAATACATATATACATAGTTCATACAGATACAAGCCTGTCAAAGTTAGGATCTTTAGTCGCTTAAAAGCCTCTCTACATGACTGCTTCCAATTTAGTCCTGCAACAATTCTCACAGAAAATTTTTGTAGAGCGAGAACACGTGACCAAGAGGTACAAGTACTCCAGTTAAGAATACCATATCGCAGATGACAGTTGATGTTTGCATAATTAACAATTAGTAGTATGTTTTCGTGACAATGATTTGATAAAAATCGTAAATTATGAATGAATTGTGTGTTTTTTCTATAATGTTATCCAATTTGGTACTGAAGAGCCTTAGGGCAAGTGTCTTAAGGCGAAACATCGATGTCTACCAGTGAGCATGACAGTGTTCCATATCAGTGAAATTTTTACCTTTCATTTAGTATACTGTGTAGAATTGACTTAATTCCATAACGAATGTTTGGAATACAAACTGAGTAGAGAAAAGTGTTTTTGTATAATTCAGTGTTCATATAAAAATATTTCTTTCGAAAGAATTTTTCTTTCGTGTAATTCAATGTTTATATGAAAGTAGCTGTTTCAGGGGGTTTTTCTTCCAGTTTGTGTCTGAAAATTACTTCTTTGCATGATCTACACATCTATGTATATAGAGTTACTTCTTTCGAAATTGATTGCTCTCTTCCTTTCTTTGGAAGATTCTCACTTTTTTTGTATCAAGATGAAGTAGTAGAAAGCGAAATCTCTCTTTCCCACAAAATTTGTCACTCCTAAAAAGAGATATTATTATTTTTTAGTACTAATTATGAACAAATGAATGATGAGAACAAATGAATGATGAGAAAAATTTCAATCGTTTAAATACCATTTGGAAACATTGCCAGTGTTGTTTTTCTCATTTCATTTTCACAAATCGTTATTGAGTTATTCGTTATAAACAATTTATTGAATTCATTAATTCCCGTTTGATTGGTAATTCACCGTTACTTGACATACTTTAGTTCCTAATTTGATAAAAAATATGAAGGCTAATTTCAGTATCAATCTAGTGCCATAGGTTGGAATAACGCAATCGAGAAACATGGAGAGTCAAGAGCTGTTGCGCTTGATATTTCTAAGGCCTATTAGCCTGGTTTACATGTACTCGAGTTAGCTCTTTTTGGTGACATTTTTCAGCCCTGTCCAAAACTTACGACCAAGGCGAAAACGCGCCGATGAAAATTACAAAAGTTATAAACAATTAAGTGAAAAAAAAATGAGGCTTTAGTTTTTTCTTAATATCTCGGAAAATTTTCAAAATTTTAGAAATTTGAAAAAAGATTTGAAAAGATCAATGAATTTGCGTAAAAAAAGTCGCGACTCCCGGAACTTTATCTCGATTATTCATAATTTTTACAGAGCCCTGAGAATAGAGCCAAAAGCGGGAAGTCTGGCTTCCGCGCGCCTTTCGTCACTCTGACATAAAAACAAAAAAAATATTTAAACATATTAAATGTAAATATTAAGGAATGAAAAAATTCATGTGATGTTGGGATACATCAATAAACAATAATCCGCAGTCAAAAAATTTTTATCCCAATTTTAACGTTAATTATAAATTTGTTAATTAATAACTTTTTCTGAATTGAAAGTTAATATAAAAATCCCTATAATTATTATACTTAAACCCTGGTATTTTTTTTCTTTGGTGAAGTTATCCTTAATAGGCAAAAAAATAGATTACCGTTGCCAAAATAAAAAAATTGTTTTTATAAAAAATACATTATAATTTTGTTTATATCATAAATTCTATTATTCTTTAAGGTTTTGAAAAAATTGTGAGCATCGGAAATTTAAAGAAGGTTAATGAGTAAACTCATTAAAATTAAATTAACAAAATGACTGATTGCTTCACTTAATTTTCTTAAACTCCATACAAATATGACAATAAATGAATGTTAATGATCCTACATCTACTAAAAGTGCAAATAATCACACGAAGTTTATGTTGAAAAGACTTAAAAAAAAATCTTTTTTTAATAAATAACGGTGAATAATTAAATAAATAATAGGACTACAACTTTAGTAAAAGGCTTAAATTGTTAGTAACTTCATAATGAACAAAAAAGACTTGAAGCATATTTATCATAACTGCAATAGTTTGAAAGTTATTATAATTATAAAAGCGAAGGACAAGTATCAAGGTATTACAATATTGAAAGTTTTATAAAAAATAGAATAAATTAAAAAAAAAATACATAGTTACTTTTATTATAGAACAAAGTATCGACAAAATATATATAAAAAAATAATTTGTTTGTAACAATATTTTTTTTAAATAAACAATTAAAAAAAGAATAAAAAAAGTTTTTTCAAAACCTTGAAGAACAATAGAATTTATGATTTAAAAAAAACGGTCCCTTAATTTTAATATTTAGCTGCAAAAAACGATTGTTAATTAACAAACGCATTTTTTAGCAACAAAGAATTTTTTTTAAGAAATAATTTTTTTTTCTAAATCATGATTTTTTTCAATTAACATAATGCAAAAAAAAATTTGAATTGCTTATAAACAATGTATTTGTTTATAATAAATTTATTAACAATATCTGTAAAAATTTGAAAAAAAATATTATTAATTGGTTTTTAGCCATGAGACATTGAAACAATAAAAAATTTAAAAAAAAAATTTGTAATGTATTTTTTATGAAATTTTAATTTTCAATTGTTAATGAAAAAATTGAAAATAACAATTTTTTTATTTTGGCAACGGTAATCTATTATTTTGCCTATTAAGGATAACTGCACCAAAGGAAAAAATGCCAGGGTTTTAGTTTAATAATTATAGGGATTTTTATATTAACTTTCAATTCAGAAAAAGTTATTAATTGACAAATTTATAATTAACGTTAAAATTGGGATAAAAATGTTTTGACTGCGGATTATTGTTTATTGATGTATCCCAACATTACATGAATTTTTTCATTCCTCAATAGTAACATTTAATATGTTTAAATAATTTTTTTTGTTTTTATGTCAGAGTGACGAAAGGCGTGCGGAAGCCAGACTACCCGCTTTTGGCTCTATTTTCAGGGCTCTGTAAAAATTATAAATAATCGAGATACAGTTTCGGGAGTCGGGACTTTTTTTACGCAAATTCATTGATGAAAGTTTAAGGGCAAAAATACGTATCGAATGACACCTTGGTCGTAATTTTTGGACAGGGCTGAAAAATGTTACAAAAAAAAAGTACATGTGAACTAGACTATATGACAGTGTGTGGCATGAGGGTTTACTGGCCGAATTTCGATGCTATGGCTTGTCGGATCATTTTTGTGTGGCTCTTCAGCTTCCTGAAAGACGTTGCCTGTAAGTGGTTGTCGATGGATATCTCTCGAATACTTTTACCATCAACTCGGGTATTCCCCAGGGATCCATACTGTCACCTTCTTTTTTATTGTATATCAACGACTTATTGGAAAAAACTAAAAGTCCAATACATTGCTTTGCTGACGACAGCACACTTGTCTCGTCATTTCATTTTGATTCCAGGACATCGGCTGCGGATACACATATTCACCTGAAGCAGGAGTTTGCATATCTTAGTGAAGATCTAGAGGTGATTTCGCATTGGGGTGAAAGTAACCAGATTCAATTCAATACCACGAAAACCCAGGCATCGGTTTTTTCCAAAAGGATAAATGTCCCTGAACAGGATATAATGTCAGGTCGGACAATTCCGCTTTCTGCTTCAATTAGTTTGTTGGGGGTTAAAATGGACACAAATATGTCTTGGCATAATCATGTCGCTGAAATTGCAAAGGCTGCTTCTCAGAATTCTCTCAAGTGACTTGTCACATTTGATTCAACCAAGAACGGTACATATCAGAAATACGCGACGGACTGTGGCTGCTCATCGTTTTGAGGTTCCACTTAGTACACCTCGAACTTCACTGTTCAAGAACTCTTTCATTTGTATACCTGCATATATGTGAAATAAACTTTCTGAGAATGTTTTTTCAATTGAATTTATTCTCCAACGATTCAAATCCAAGGTGAATCGCAACTTTCGCACATGGACCGCTCTTAGAGCTCCTCAAGAATTTTCCTGTAGTAAAATCAATGACAAATCGATTGCAGTGGTGTATTTTATCAGAAGGATGACATTTTGCTCATTTACTTCAAGGTCGAAATTGTTTATTATTAAGTTTTGGTTTTTATTTTATGTTGCCCATGGATAGTTTTTAGAAGTGATTTTTTTTTCTCGAAAACCAAGCTTGATATGAAGAAAACACAATCGACCTAAGGAAGTTCCGTAACGTAATGAGGAAACACCCTGTATATTCATCAAGTGTTAAGCAGATGAGAACAGTTACTAATATCAATTTACTTGCGGCTACTAGGAGGTAAGCAGTTGAAAACCCTTTTTCAATTCAACTCACCTAGGTCACAATTTCACAACCGAACTATTTGTACTAAACTTCAGTTGCAATTTTCTGATTAATTCATTTACTTGTCACAGTATCACATAACTTCAGCATAATGTAGCACTCTAATTTTTTCAGCGATACGCACATTGTATCTATGACCGAATTGAGATTGTTAAAAACACAGTTATGAGTATATAATGGCTCTTTGCCCCAATCTATAATCACGTCGTCACCACCACGTTACGAACGGAATTCTTCAAGATCAATCGCACATAGTTCTTGTTCTTGAACTTGACTGACTTCTGGTGTAACGTTGTACAGTTACCGGAGAAATGTCGAAGAAAATATTCACTATCTCTTCGAGTCCGACCACAATTTACAGTTCTTTAGGTGAAATGTGTGCTCGATGCTATACGGTGAGAAAAATATCTGAAATATTGATATTGAGCCAATTTCATTTCATTGTTCCTTATGATTTTGATCATTTCGTTTCAAGTTCCACTTGAATAAAAATGCACGTTCCCAATATTGAAACTATTATTTTTATTCCAAATGAAACAACCGATTTTTGAAATTTTTCAAATCCTTATTAAATTCTAATGTGATCATCTTCTCATTCTTCAGATCTAATATTCATGAAATGGAATACAATATGGCGAATTAATGCTTCTTCATCGCCTGGTGTCTTCTATCGACTCGTATGTTCATTATATTTATTATATTCGCATAGTTGAAAGTATCTTTTTATCATCTTAGTTGTTATATCGCTGTTTCCTTCCAATATCAAGGTCAGTATCTTGAATTTGATCATTTGTGATTTGGTCTGCGTATGAAATGATAATAATAATGATACTAGTAGTATTCGAATGGCATATTCCTGTAGATTAATCACACTGTTTATAGGGGAGCAATCAAAGGCTGGCGTGGTGTCGCGGAAGCCATGAGAACGACCCCAACTACATACAAAGAGAAGCTCGAATGGTGCAGAATACTTGAAACTGTACAGATCGAATACTAGAAATGCTCGTAGATAACACAGTTCCGCAGTATAACTTTCAAAATGATTCCAAAATCATCATACCAAGTGGAGAGCACTGGCAAAACGGCCCACCGTTGAAAGCAGAAGAAACTTGGTATACAGATGGCTCAAAGACCCAAGAAGGAGTGAGAGCCGGTGTATAGGGAGGCAGAGCTAAGACGAGAATCCCACTCAGCCTCGAACATAATGCAACTGTGTTTCAGACAGGAGTAGCGGCTATCGAACACTGTATACAGCCAGGCGGCAATCAAGGCGCTCAGCTCATTTCAAGTTTTCTCAAGACTGGTGGGAAGCTGCCTGAACGCTCTCAAGAAGCTAAGTACCCAAAATAGGGTCACTCTAGCTTGGGAACCTAGACATGAGGGCAATGAGGAGGCCGGTGAAGGCACATCCAAGGCTATGATTGGCCTAGAACCCTTCTGCGGGGTAGCGAAAGCTACCATAAATTCATGGATACAAGCCGAATCAATAGATTGGTGGAATAAGCTCCCAGGAATGAGGCAGGCGAAAGGTTCATAAAGAAACCATCGCCCAGATTCACGGAAGACCTACTAAACCACAACCGTAAGGTTGTAAGGGTAGTGTTGGGTCTATTAACGGGGCATATGCGACTGAGGAACCATATGAGCAACATGGGTCTGACAGAAGAAACCAAATGCAGGTTCTGTCAAGAAGATGATGAAACCGCACTGCATGTGCTCTGTGAATGCGAAACAATAGCAAGACTAAGATGCAAGATGCGAGGAAGAGAAACCAGAGGCTGCTTGCTACATAAAGGGGCCACTGTTGAGGCTATGGAGTCTCATCGAAGAGATCAAGCTAGATAATAATCTCAAGGAGCATCACAATAGATCTGAAAAGATTGCAGTGAATCAGGTCATGGGCTAGCTCCCCGACAATCTAATCTAATCTAGTGGAGCAACTACCTCTATTGCTAGTGTTTTATCTGGTAATGTTATCCAGATTATTGTTAAAAAGTTAATATGACGACTGTCTTATTTCCAAACATCGATGTCCGCCATCGAAGATGATAGTATTCCATCTAAATGAAATGTTACCTCTTTCATAAACGATATTGTGTAGCAATCTTGTGAAAGATATCGGAATCAATTCCATAAAGAAAGTTTGAAGTATGAACTGAATAAAAAAGTGTTTTTGTATAATTTACTCTTCATATAAAAGTAGTTGTTTCGAAAGTATTTTTTCTTTCGTGTAATTCAATGTTTATATGAAAATATTTGTTTCGAGAGAGTTTTTTCTTCCAGCTTGTGTCTAAAAGTTATTTCTCTGCATGATTTACTCATCTTTATAGACAGTTTATTTTGTGATCAATTGCTTTTTTGTATAAAGATGAAGAAGTAGAAAATCAAAACCTCACTTTTCCAAAAATTAATCTCTCCTAAAAATTTACCCCTTTCAATTTGAACGTCATCCCCTCTTTTTGATTAACCCTCCGCCAATACAGAGACATACCTTGTTGAACTGCCACAAGGATTGAACCTACACACAAATATTGCTGTTTTTCAATTGATACTTTTCAGATATATTGAGAAAAAATATATTTTTTACACACCGTTTAGAGGACACCACTACATCAAATCACAAGAAAATATATTTCAAAACCAACTAAAAATACTTCGCGATAAAGTTTGTTTCTACACAAGAATGTTAAAAAGTCATTAAAAGCTTATTAAGAGACCCCTTGAAATTGATAATTTGATTTGGTAATTATAACAGAAATTCCAAGGGAATGAAAGAGTAATGTGTGGGTTTTTCATACATATTTTGACCAAATATAAACTGCGTTTATGAGGAATGAACTTCCTGTGAACGTTTTTTAAAATGATTCAAATCCAACGTGGATCGATACTTTGGCATAGGCACCGATCTTAGATTAAGGATTCTACTGTAGTGCATTTGTGTTTGGTCCTTAAAAAAACAAAAAAAAAACTGGAGTAATTCTATGAATTTATTTGATTTGGCTTATACTTTTGTGATACCATTGATTCAAAGAATTCACTATAAATTGATGCTTGCAGATGAACTTTCATTCAACAATTGATATTTTAAACTAGATACACACGTTATATAGACAAATTTAAAACAAACCTACTCAACACAATACTTCCTAGCCATATTCAAGCCTCTGTCGTGCTTAAAATAATGGTCACATATAATGTGTTAACTGGAAAGCTATTGAGATACTCAATAATAATAATAATGATAATAATGGTCTTTATTGGGTGAAATACAATATAACATCCAAAAGGCGAAGTTCAAAACTGCAGTGTAGAACACTACAGGTTTGTTCTACCACTTAACCCCCACAGCCAGCTACGAGAACTGGCAACAAAAAAAAAACAAATACAAACAAACAACAATAATTGAAAAAGTAATACATTATACATCTGATATCAATCAGCATTTCAATAACAACAAAGAAAAAAATATATATACATATGGATAAACTATTGAGTATTTAAGTTTGTTTACCTAGTAGTTCAGTTTTTAATTTTTGCCTAAAAATCCCAATTTTGAAATGTTTTACAATATTATTCTTCATATTATTATTTATATTTCATTATTTGCCCAAACATTTCTTGCATATCAAAATGGTCCTTTACATCATACAATTCACATCAATACCGCAAGATTACCACTATCACGCGATAAAAATTAATGCGACACGCGTGATGAAGAAAGGTGGCGATTGCCTTTATAACTTGGTGAATCATTTTGAAGGTTAATGTCGCATTTTTGTTTTGTGTTGTCTTTAGATAGATAGGTACTCAGCTATTTAAAAATTGAAATTGATAGTTGTGAACATGATTTTGTTTGATTGAATTTGATCAAAGATCATTATTATTAGTTACAGCTGGTAACTTGTTGGGTTTTGCTTTATATACCCCTTTCAAAAAAATTTCGAATGGTCCACAATGTTCCAAAACATTCCGAAGTATTCGAAATTGTACTGAAATAACCTGAGATGTTCTGAAACTATTCATTAGGTTGCAGACTATTCCAGATTGTTCCGGGATGTTCTACAATTTTATTGAATAATCTCAAATAGTGTGGGACTTTTTTTAGAGAAATTCCAAGATGGCAAAAATTCGAACTCATATATCTTGAGGAGCACGGCGTTCAGCTAAAAACAGAAACCTTCCTCAAAGACGTCAATAAATTTTGAAGGTAATAATATCCATAGCATTTTTTGAAAAATCTACTACCATCGGGAAGGGTAGCGTGTAATATCCTCCAAAGCACGATGAAAGTTGTTCACAGTTGGTGCCTGAGGGAGCAGATGTCTGTCAACCCCAGCAAAACTGTGAAAATCTCCTTCAACAGGAGGAGTAAATTGGACTAACGCCACTTTCCCTCATTGATGAGGTCATTTTATTTGAAACGGAGGTGAAATATCATGGTATTGTCCTTGATGAAAAACTCATCTGGAACGCTCACTTGGAAAAAGTTTTACACAAAGCCAGACTGTCTCTATGGACATGTCGAAGGATTTGTGGTGAAACTTGGGGTTCAGGTCCCAAACAAATCCATTGGATTTATGTGTTGATTGTCAAACAATTGATAACTTTTGATGTAATTGCCTGGTGGCCGCAGGCTTTACAGAAAACGGCCTAGGCGAAGCTCTCTGGCTTACAGAGACAGGCTTGTCTGGCCATCAGTGGTGGCCATCAGTACCACACCATCAGCGGCCATGAAGATCCTTCTAAATCTACCTCCTCTCCACATTTTTCTGGAGAGAGAGGCTAAATGGGCTGCATATAGACGTGGGCACATTGCCAATTGCCCAAATCAATCTGATGCAGAGTACAATAGACTGCTGATTGACACTGGAAGTCACAGCATTCTGGAAATTACTTCTGACTTTATGTCTCCAACTGTCAACTAAGAACTGCTTTATAAAGTATTGTTCTCAAGTAGATAGGACTGGATCCTTCGGTAGAAAGAAATATTAAGAACAGATAGGTAGTTGTTGGTTCACAGATGGATCAAAAACACCTTCCGGTTCTGGTGCAGGTGTTTTCAGTCGCAGACCCAGGACATATATACCAACCTGCCTAGCAACCTATGCGACTGTATTGTATGCGGAAATTTACGCTATTGAATTATGTGCAGAGAAATTGGAAGAATCCAACCTCATACATAAGCCAAAAAAATTTTCTTGGACAGTCATGCGGCGTTGGAAGCTCTTGGCTCCTACCGAGCAACCTCTGAATTGGTAGCAAATTGGTCTGGATTCCTGGCCATACAGGCCTGGAAGGCAATGAGGCTGCTGACCCCTTGCCAAGGAGAGTGCTGCAAGCAGCTTCATCGGACCAGAACCTGTCATTGGCATCGCTTTAGGCTTTGCCAAACAAATATTGAACACCTAGTTGGCAAGAAGATTTATGGATTTCTCGCAGAATCTTCCAGGAGTGGCTCACTCCAAGGCGTTTATTCACCCTTCGAAGCTTGATACCAAACAGTTGTTGGACCACAGTAGAGATGAACTACAATGTCTAACGGGCCTTCTTACAGGTCACTGTCATTTGAATCATCATATGCAGAGACTTGGACTGTCGGAAGACAGTGTGTGCCGCTTCTCTTTGGAAAATGATGAAACAGCAGAGCATTTACTTTGTGCCTGCCTCGCTGGGAACCGAATCAGGTTTTTTGAGTTCGGCAGAGCCGTACTCTTACCATATGACCTGAAAGACCACTCACCACACAAACTAATTTTCTTCGTTAAGAAGCTGGGTTTATTTGGTCGATTGTGAATAGGTGTGAACCACAATAGACTCTTGTGGGTTGCGGGGAAGGGTCGAATAGACCCACTCACTTTAGACCTAACCTAACCTAACCGGCAGACCTTTGATTCAATTTGAATTCATAGAATTCAAAAAAAATTTTGGAAAAGATGAACAGCATCTCTATCCATTAGAATCTACCACGACACTGTAGACAAAACTTCTGAAATTTCGTTCAAATTCATGTTCAAGCGTTTTATAAGTAAATCGCACAGTGAGTAACCAACCGCTTCTTTCCGAAATGTCACTTGTGTAACCTTGAAATGAAGGACTGTCACCAAAGAACGGATCCACTATGAAATCAAGTTTTTATTAGGAAAAATGTAGATTAATAAACTTTTTTTAATAAACTGAAAAGTGTCAAAGAAAAAGAGATGAGATGTAAAAGTGATGTGGTGAATAAATAAGTACTTGTATTTTTCTATAGTTTTTATTGTATAAAACGTTTCAATTTATGGAACTTTGAAGGGCAGTATCTGTGAAAATGAGGGGAAGCCCGTATTTTTTCTTTCGGATTCGTAATCTACCCGTCAAGGTACGTAAACATCTACGTCTAATTTTTTTTTCAAATTCAGAGAGTGCAGTTTTTTTTTAATTCTACCGAAAATAATTTCTAGCGACAGTTTTCATAAGGATGCTTGATATTCCATCTGACCGATTTTACGTTCTCAAGGCGAAAAGGAATTTCTTACAATCGGTCAGTTGGTTCTTTCAATTAGCTATAAAAGTGAATGACACTTTCTATTTGTTCTGTCTGACTATTCGACCTTATTATTCGTAACGGTGAGGAGTCTCTATTTGAAACATTTACGTTTTCCGCTTGGGTACTGATTAATTATACAATGTTATGAATTATATACCGTGCTTTAGTAGGTACGCCCACCAGATGGCAAATGTAATTAAACTGCGATTGAACAAAACTGGTTTCTTTCTTTTGTATCAAAATCGTATTCATTCAATTTTCAAAAGCATATTATTCTCAGGTGGGTTGACATGGGTGGTTTGCTTTGCTCACTCAGTCGACCGCTGTGTCAACCGGTGGTTCGAACTGCAAGGCCGGACGATCTATTTTCACTTCCTATCGTCCAACCCGTATTAGGAATCACACGTTGAACAGTAAGACCTTGTTAGTCCTTGGCTCGCACATGCTTCTTCTTTTGGGAGTTGTATTTCTAGGGGTGCAACAGCTGGTTAACGGAAAACAGATTTTAACATGAAATTTTTAACAGATCATATTTCTAGTCTTCACTTTATTCGATATCTAGCGTCTCACTATCATCCTCTGATCGTTAGAGAGTTATTGGAGATTCATTTACAGGTTACTATTAGGACTTCCATTCTCTAATATAATATAATTTGAATCAAAAGGGTTATATTTTTAGGAACAAATATAATTAAGAAATAAAATGAATAGCCTAAAATAACAATTATATTAGGCAATAAACTAAGTTACGTCACAGCGTTTCGATTGTTAACATCCACAATCTTGGTCTTTTAGAGATTTCAAATCATATTGTACAGGGTGTAACTAAATAAGTGTAAAACATTTAAGGAGGTGATTCCTCATCGAAAAAAAGATGAAATAAAGAAATTTCATTGGAGCATCCCTTGTTAAGATACAGTCCCTTAAAGGGGGTACATGAAATTTGTATACAAATTTTTTTCACAAGCACTAAAAAAGTTACAATATTGAAATTAACCTGAAGTTTTGTACTACCAAAAAAGACACTTTGCCAGAAATTTATTTGGTTTACCCCATGGTTGTAAGGGGTGGAAAAAGCAACCCCTAAAATGTATTTCCAATGTAAGTTTTTGTCTTATTATTTGTTTACCATTTATTTCCGATAACCTGTTTCATTCTAAACAAAAAATGTCTCTTGGGTTTTTTGCCCAAAATAAACCAGTTCGCAGCAAAAAATTATTTTAGGAACAACTACGAGATACATCGTGAGATACTAATCTATCTAGTAGGTCGCTATTAGCGATAGTGACAATTAAATTGGTATGACGCTGTCAGTATGTGAATTTTCGAAATTGAAATAATACTTATTGTGTGTATTTGTTCAGTTCTTAATTTGTTACTTCAGTAATTCACTTGTTATTAAAATGTCATACACAAATGAGGAAATGGCTGATATGCATTACGTTTACGGTCTGTCGCAGGGGAATGGGTTAGAAGCTTTTAGAAGATATGCTGAAATGTATCCTCAACGACAGCATCCTTCACATAGAATATTTACTCGACTTCATCAACGATTACGAGAATATGGTTCATTCGACAAAAGAACGCAGGATTGTGGTCGTCATCGAGAAGTACGAACACCACAGCTTGAGAAAGCAGTGCTTAATTTGATTGAAGAACAACCTACTACCAGTACTAGAAAGATTGCTTTCCAGCTTAATGTTGATCATATGACGGTATTTCGAATTTTAAAGGAACAACTCTTATACCCTTACCATCTGCAACGAGTACAGGCACTGTTACCGCGAGACTTTCCGAACCGTCTTGAATTTTGCAATTGGATTCTGGAAATGATTAGAAGAAATTGTGACTTTCTGAAGACGATAGAATTCACAGACGAATGTAGTTTTTCTCGGGACAAGATTATTAATTTTCATAATTACCACATATGGGCTGATGAAAACCTTCACGCTATTGTCGAAACTAACCATCAAGAACAGTTTTCTCTTAACGTGTGGCTCGGAGTTATTGGGGATGATTTAATTGGGCCTCATTTTCTACCTCCTCGATTAAATGGTGAGGCATACGTTCAATTTTTAAGAGAAGTGCATCCAGTACTGCTGGTGGAAGTTCCTTTGGGCGTCATAAGCGATATGTTTTTTATGCATGATGGGGCACCCGCCCATTTTAGTCAAGTAGCACGTCAGCATTTAACTGAAACATATGCAAATCAGTGGATAGGTCGAGGAGGACCACAAAACTGGCCCGCACGAGCATTTGGTTTATCGTACTCCTGTTCGCGATGTAGAGGACTTAAGAAACCGCATCATCGATGCGTGCAGGGTAATCAGAGAGACTCCAGGAATATTTGAGCGAATACGTGGCTCAACGCGCCGACGTCTAGACGCATGCGTAACGTCTGAAGGTAGACATATTGAACATTTACCATGATTTCTACATGTTGTGTGTTTTGTTATTGATGAATTAGTTTTGTTTATTACCCTTTAATCGTTTAATGCAGGTACTAACTACAAAATAACAATAAATCCAGTTCGCATTTATGACGATGTATCTCTGTAGTTGTTCGTAAAATAATTTTTTGCTGCGAACTGGTTTATTTTGGGCAAAAAACCCAGGAGACATTTTTTGTTTAGAATGAAACAGGCTATCGGAAATCAATTTTCAAATGGTGAACAAATAATAAGACAAAAAGTTACATTGGAAATAAATTTTAGGGTTTGCGTGTTCCACCCCTTAAAACCATGGGGTAAACCAAATAAATTTCTGGCTAAGTGTCTTTTTGATAGTACAAAACGTCAGGTTAATTTGAATATTGTAACTCTTTAGTGCTTGTGAAAAAAATTGTTATACAAATTTTATGTACCCCCTTTAAGGGGCTGTATCTTAACAAGGAATGCTCCAATGAAATTTCTTTATATGAAAGATCCTATCGTTTTTTCGAGAGGAATCACCTCCTTAAATATTTTACACTTATTCAGTTACAATCTGTATATGAAAGTTTTGAAACGGCAATGAAGAAAGAACATTTTCGTTATTGGGTACAAAACTAAGGCTTTTTATATCTGCAATAATTTTGAAAGTTACTTGATATGTCAATTTTTGAAAAATAAAGTATTGAGTGAACTGGTGAAACAAATATCTATTGATATGTCACTATTTTTCGGGTTCGAAGGCCGTAGATTTTTTAAATTTCTTCATGACGTTTCGCTGGTGCGAGGACTAGCTTCTTCAGAGGTTTATACATACTGGAATAATATCTGATGACCCAGTCAGTCAGGCACAAACTGGAAGAAAAAGCCCAATCGAAACAACTACTTTCATATAAACATTGAATTAAACGAAACATACTTTTATTTGAAAACTGAATTATTCAAAAGGGCTTTTCTTCCAGTTTGTCTTGAAGTTACTTCTTTGCATGATTTACACATCTTTGTATAGAGTTAATTGTTTGAAATTTTTTTTTTAATAATAATGTTTATTCGCCTAATATAAGATAAAATGTATACATAATTCTCAAATATGAAAAGGAGTAAATAAACAACGGCATCATAGAAGGATCATCGCCGTAGGGGTGTTTCTTGTACGTGATATAGCCATATCGGTAAATAATAAAAAATAAAAAATTAGTACATATGAGGTAAGTTGAAATTCATCATAAGAAGTAGTATAAAATCAATGTTGAAAAATTATTAAAAAAAAGTCTGAGTTATGAAATAGTCCTTACGATCAGGCTAATATTTACAGTAGTTCAGCAACAATGTTTATTGACGGTTGAACGCAAAATATAATATTTTGTATTTGATAAAATGATCAATGAATTAGTACAGAATGACAAGAACAATAGCTTGAGTAAAGTTATTATGTTACATGGAACGTTCTGAAAATAGCCGCTAAGTTATTAAAATGGTGGTATAATTGGTCCGTAATTAGTCATATCAATTTTATCCTTTTTGTAGAGCGGTTTGATTATTCCCGTTTTGAATATTTTAGAAAAACAACCATTTTGAACATGTATTTATGGGAATGGTCAATGGAACTTCAATTTCAGTAGAAATTTCAGAAGATTCCAATAATTCAAAACCTTTCTTTCCCAAAAATCAATCTCTCCTAAAATTATACCCCTTTCAATTCAAACAAAATTCCTATGGCTGGGATCTAATCAAATGGAATATTTTTTTCTAAAATTTTATCTGATTTGGTACTGAAGAGACCATAAGGCAAAGTGTCTTAAGGCGAAACATCGGATGTGTACCAGTAAGGATGATAGTCTTCCATGTAAGTGAAATTTTACCTGTTTCATTTACTATATGGTGTATCAATCCTGTGAATAATATCTGATTCAATTTCATAACGAATGTTTGGAATGCAAACCAAATAGATATTTTTTTATTATTGTCTCCTAAAATTATACCCCTTTCAATTTAAACAAAATCCCTACGCCTATGGCTGGGGGAATTCAGCAAATAAGCGAATGAATATCATTACGTAATGTCATCGATGACATGAGTAGAACAAACTCATTCCGTAACATAAAGTCGTAGCCAATTTTATGAATAAATTTGGTGTTTTTTTTTTGTCTTATAATGTTGTACAGATTTGGTAGTGAAGAGCTGATGAGCTCGGCAAAATATCGGATGTGTACCTGTAATTGAAATTCCACTTCTTTCATTTACTATATGGTGTAGCAATCCTGTGAATAATATCTGATTCAATTTCATAACGAATCTCTATAATACAAAGCGAATAGAGAAAAGTGTTATTCAGTATTCGTTTCGAAAGTATTTTTTTGGATAATTCAATGTTGATATGAAAGCAGCTATTTCGAAAGGGGTTTTTCTTCCAGTTTTTGGTGTCCAGTTACTTATTTGCATGATTTTTTTAAATCGATTGCTTCCTTCCTTCCTTTGGAAGATTCCCACATTTTTTATATAAAGATGGAGAAATGGAAAGCCGAAACCTTTTTGTTCCAAAAATTAATCTCACCTGAAACTTTACCCCTTTCAGTTTAATAAAATGAATGTCCAAATAAAGACACTGAAGAAGGTATTAAAAGTTTCCACTTCCACACTTACCATACTGAATGGCGTCAGTGAATCAAGACTTTCGTAAAAAAACCTTTACATTATCGTCACGGTGATTCAGTTTATTTCCCCGTTTTTTCGTTGGATTTAATATAGATTTAATGCGAATTGTTCAAAGAAGTGAAACTTGTTGGAGACTCCTAACGTCCTACGTGACTGTAAGCAGGTAAAATCAAAATTCCTGGACATATTAGTAACGGTGATGACCAGAGAAAGGTGATCTTTTCAATTCTTCACTTATTGATTCAGAGTACGTACCGGTGGAAGACCCCAGTGGTAACGTTTTTTAATAGACTAAAGGAATTTTAATTATATGATCCGTTGTTTTGAAAACCAATAGTTTTTCCATTAACAAGACTAGTGAATAATTTTGTGATTTGAAAGTAGGATTTATGTGAACAGCTGTTTTCAGAGATTGTTAAAAAGTGTTTATTGGTAAGTTTTAAAAAATAAAAATTTTCAAAGAAATGATTGTTTATTTCATTTTCTCTCTGGGTTCCTTATGAAAGAACTGACGAATATTAAGTGTCCACACTATCGACTAAATCAGAAAAGATGTTTAATGTTCAATAAAAACACCCCTCTGCATTGAATATCTTTCATATCTATTGACTCACATATATATATATATATATATATATATATATATATATATATATATAAATATGAAAGGTATTGAGTGTCTTGATATAGAAACAGAAGTTAATATCGGACATAGCACTCATGAAAGTGGCAAACCATAGACACGTGTTTCGGGCTTTTGGCCCATCATCAGTATGGTGCAGCCAAGTAAGGATGGGCAACACTTGATTACCAAAAGATAGAAATATAGAAATACAAATGCACGGAGCCACCAACAGGAGCCAACCGCATATATATATATATATATATATATATATATATATATATATATATATATATATATATATAAACCAAAAATGAAACAATGTGTGGACACAACACTCCAAAAAGGGGGCAAACCGCGGACACGTGTTTCTGGCTATTGGCCTCATCAGCGTGGTGCAGCCAAGTGTAAAGATGGGCAACACTTGTTTGATGTGGATGTAGCCCGGGAATTCTAGGTCTTCTAACTGGAACCACAAATGTGCGGTTGGCTTCTGTTGTTGACTCCGTGCGTATGTGTTGTTTCCTGCTTTCGGCAAACAAGTGTTGCCCATCTTTACACTTGGCTGCACCGCGCTGATGAGGCCAATAGCCAGAAACACGTGTCCGCGGTTTGCCCCCCTTTTTGGAGTGTTGTGTCCAAGAATTGTTTCATTTTTGATTTGTATCATGCACACTCGATAAAATCTCTATTTGTATTTATATCCTGGACCCGGATGTCACGCAGGTAGCTATAGCTGCCTACGTGGTCATGTTAGATGTAACCTGGGAATTCTAGGTCTTCTAACTGGAACCACAAATGTGCGGTTGGCTTCTGTTATTGACTCCGTGCGTATGTGTTGTTTCCTGCTTTCGGCAAACAAGTGTTGCCCATCTTTACACTTGGCTGCACCGTGCTGATAAGGCCAATAGCCAGAAACACGTGTCCGCGGTTTGCCCCCCTTTTTGGAGTGTTGTGTCCACGAATTGTTCCATTTTTGATTTGTATCATGCAAACTCGATAATATATATATATATATATATATATATATATATATATATATATATATATATATATATATATATATATATATATACAATCGATCGCTTCCAAAACACATCACTAACTCTCTTCTGATAATTCCTCTTCCATATTCTCTGTTTCACTATCACTGTCATCATTTAAATCAATAATGATTTTATTTCCATCATTAATATGGAAGTGTACAATCTCCAGATAGTAGTCTTCAACTAAAATTACTTTTTTAATCCATATCTGCCAGTCTTTTTCGGTAAGATTAGATACTTCTTCTTTAATTAGCTCTATCACTTTCTTATCAAATTTTGGAAAATTATTTTCACGCCTGATGCTTTGTTTCAATTTCCTCCAATTCAACTCAATGGGATTGAAAACACAAAAATAGAGGGGAAGTCTCAGTATGGTGTGTCCATACTTTTCAGCAATACTCTCGAGAGCATACACTTTTTCAAATGTTTTTGTCTGTAAAACTTGAAGTAGTTGGTTTTTGGTATAGTAATTTTCAAAATACAAATTTTTTTCCATTGAAAAACTTTGTATTTCATCTTTCCTCGAATTTTCATTCGGTACTTTGATGAGCTGTCGGAATGATAGGAAGCGTTGTCAAAAACTATTACACTGTTCGCATCCAAATTTGGGATCGATGTGTTTTCAAAGCATTACTCGAAAATATTAGCTTCCATGTTTTTATGATAATACCCATTGCAGTTCTCAGCTTTTTTTTTTTTCACATAATTTCAAAGAATTCGGAACCCATCTTTCGCTTCCTCCGCAATGCACAATGATTAGTCGCGATCCTATGTTTGCAGGCATGTTAGGCGTACACATTCTCGAACCATCAGTCCATCCTTTCATACCTCCCTGTAAATTTAGTTCAGGAGCGAGTCTGCAGAGGAGATGAATGTCGAATTCACGACTCCAACGGACCTCACTGTAAATTTAGTTCAGGAGCGAGTCTACAGAGGAGATGGATGACCTGACCTGACCGACTGACCTCCCTGTAAATTTAGTTCAGGAGCGAAAGCTGCGGCGTACGCAGAATCTGTCTCAGGTGGGGGAACTAAACCCCCCATGAGCAGGTTACCAAACGTTTGTGCTCAAGAGAGGTTTCAGCAAAACCAGAGGCAGAAAAGCCCTGCACGGATGAATCTAAGGCATCGTCAGGTGTAGCTGACGTGCAAAAACCCTCATATGGGAAGGTTGTCGTGGGTATCAAGGTGGGAATCTTGCAACTTGACTATCCGACTACCTCATTAACAGAGCATATACTTTATGCCTGCCCCGCTGGGGACCGAATCAGGTCTTTAGAGTCCATCAGCAGAGCCGTACTCTTACCATCTGACCTGAAAGACCACTCACCATACAAAGTAATCGGCTTCATTAAGAAGCTGGGTTTGTTTGGCCGAGTGAGAATAGGTGTGAGCCACAATAAACCCTCGCGGGTTGCGGTGGCGGGTCGAATAGACCTATTCACTTAGGACCTAACCTAACCTAGCCACCGTTTCGTAAGTATGTCGTGAGTGTCATACCAAGTTTCGTCCAAATAGAAAATTTGCCGTTGTTCTTGTCTATGTTTAGTTATTTGTTCTGAGTATTTGTTACGCAATTCCACTATTCTTCTGCTTTCCCTAACTGCTTGGCGTTTGTTTATTATTTTAAATCTATATCCTAGTTTCTTCATCCAATTCTGAAGAGTTTTGTCACAGCAGCTCACGTTATGGCCGGAAATATTCAATTTCTTCCTTATGATTTCAGTTGTAGCAATCTCATTGCTTTTGTAATAGTCGTATATTGTTTTTTTCAATGATTTTATCAAATGAACATCTAAAGGTTTTGGTAATTCTGTATCACATCGCGTCTTACGTTCATAAGGTTTGTTTTTGACTATTTTACGTACAGTTGAGAAAGGAATTTCGGTCAAATCTGATGTTGCTTGTAATAGTTTCTTTCCCTCGACACCAAACTTAAGATGTAGATTTTTATATACATTGAAACATACTCTTTGTGTTTCAGTATTCAAATGCATCCGAATCTTATTCACTGGTATCTCTTTTTCGCATTGTTCACTATCGCTATTGGAATCACTACACTAGAAAAAGTCTGGGTTGTTATTACACTCTTTATTACTATTAGTTGTTATCCAAGGACGCCACATTTTAAACAGATAAGAAAATCTTTAAGTAATTATAACTGCACCAATATCGAATTTCAACACCCAAATCGCGATCAGTTCCTGAACTGAACACGACGGCGATAACCATCTCCGATTCCCCGATTTATATTTGTCACCGTAACACGGTGACAAATATGTTCATGACTCTTTAGCCAATCATAATACTCGGTTTGTAAAATTATCCAATACGAACCGTTAAGTCTACAGTCCACGTGTATAAGTTAGCTGCCGGTTCATTTCTATGTATTGGTTTTTTTGACCTTTGAGAGTGCCGCCACTTTAAGAGTGCACAATATCGTTTACTTCGACTATAATCGTTTACGAAACCTCCCTCGTTCGAACTGGGGGTTCTGATTGTTTCGGAGGAACTATCTTACAATGTCTCAAAAGACATTTTTCGATGTACTTTGTTTTCATACATTTCTTCTGCCTATAATTTATAATATATTTTAAATTTCAGGAGGATGCTGCGGATCCACCAAAAAAGTAACCATAGTAGGAGGATGGTCATGGGCGTGGTGGTTCGTGACGGACGTTCAACGTCTGTCCTTGGAAGTAATGACCCTGAATCCTCAATGCGAAAGCGTCGAAACGTCTCAGGGCGTACCGCTTTCGGTGACTGGAGTAGCCCAGTGCAAGATAATGAAGGCAGATGAACTTTTGCAAACAGCTTCGGAACAGTTTTTGGGTAAAACAGTTAAGGAAATCAAGATGACCATTCTGCAGACTCTGGAAGGCCACTTGAGAGCAATTCTAGGTGAGTTGTGTAATCGAATCATTTTGTACGACTCATAAAAAATGTGACGAGAAACTAAACGCATGGTATTAGAGGCTGTCCTCTAGATTGGATAAAATCATTCATATTCAAACGTACACAATATGTAGCAATCAACACTCAGTTCTCACAGCAAACTGAAACAGACATTGATGTCCCTCAGGGGTCCACATTGGGGCCAATTCTGTTCTTGTTCTATATTAATGATTTGGATAAACTTTCTGTACCTGCATCCTTCACAATGTACGCTGATGATACGTCGTAAATCATATCTGAAAAAATGGACCCTTCCTTGCGTGATAAATGCAATGAAGTGATGACTCCATTGAATGATAAATACTTCGAAAATGCAAGCACTGAGATTTCACCATATCACCATAGATAAAAATCTCAATTGGAAGGCTCACTCCCATTACCTGTTCTCAAAGTTGAATTGGATTGCCTTTCAATTTAGAAATTTGCGGCCTGTACTCAATATTGATCAATCGATACAGCTCTACTATGCACAAGTTGAAAGTAGGCTACGATACGGTGTGATATTTTGGGGTTTATCTACCCTAGCAAAAGATATCTTCGTGGCACAAAAACGAATTTTACGATCAATGACGTGGCTTTCACAGACTGATTCATGCAAATATATATTTAAGAAACTGAAAATATTAACATTACCATGTCTTGTCAAATCAGAGTTGAGTGTGCTAGTATTCGACAATAATGATGAAATTTACGTGAAGAGCGAACAAAATCATAGTTTCAATACAAGACAAAAGAATGATTTTTCAATTCCATTTCGAAAATTCAAAATAACTCACCAATCTCCCAGTCATATGGCTCCTAGAATATCTTCCTTCGAATGAGAGAAACTTAAGTTTTAATCTTCCTCTTTGAAGGTGATCACTTGGTGATCGAAACACCTGTCGAGGTGTTAAAAATAACAAGTTGGTGTTGGGAAAAAACTCCAGTAATATTCATTACTACACCAAAGGTTCCAAACAGTGCATCATAAAATCATTTTTTCAGAACAATGTTTTTATAAACTGGATGAATATTTGTCGTGGCAATTTGCGGAGAAATAAGTTTTTTAGTATTAGTATTTTTTTTTAATGTAAACAAATGACTTTTTCCATATGATTTGTAAATGTCTTAAGGAAATTAATGACTATCATTATTATTATTACTATTATTATTATTATTAGACATAGCTCAAGAGTTCTGGGTTGTATTTTTTGGTCGTGATGATCCTTGTATTTACACTGATACAATTCATATCATCATAAAAATACAAGATGTTTTTTGACATCCATAATAATAATAATCTTTATTCACCCCTTACAGATGACATACAGCATGATATAGGATACGTCACAAATGAAAAACCGTGTGATGGCAGACTAATTTACAATCAACAATATTAAAATATACATGAAAACATTTATTACTTTCATATTCATACATATGAGCAAACACATTTTAATTCTGCAACAAGAAATTTTTTGATACTATAGTAACATTTGTCTTGTCAATTCTGATTTGAAGGAGTTTTTATTCCGTTGCTCTCTCAAGTTTGCGGGAAGATGATTAAAAAACAGAAATTCTAATGAGGTCTCTATTTCTAGTTGGGTAACCATGGCAATGAGAAACTGTTAACATTAAACATATACATTATACATTTAAAAACATAAATACATGGAACGATTAAAATTTTATATTTTTGAAGATATGTTCGACACGATTCATCTGGTTTTAGATTGAAAATGAGTCGAATAATTCTTTTTTAGGAGCATTTTTACTGGTAGATTGTAGTAGTTGCAGTAGATTAAAGCATAATATACATCGATGAGTTGATTGGTATTGAACATAGTTTTTAATTTTAATAAAGCATGATAACCTGTGTTCACTTTTTTGCTTATGGCATCAATATTATTTTCCCAACTCATTCCACTATATATAAAAGTTCCAAGAAATTTCGTAACTTCAGAAAGATTGATGTTACTATTTTTGACAACCACTTGGATATCTTGGAGATCTCCACCTAGAATGGAAATGCATACAGACTGTTTTCTCTGAATTCACTATCGAAAAATTTGTTACACCAATTTATGAATTCTTCTGCTGAATCATTTAGTTTTTTTGTAAGTTTTCAGGACTATCTGAATCATATACTAAAGTTGACGTTTATTTCCTATTAAATTAAAAAATCAACACGTCAAATACGGTTTATTATCAGTGACAGTGACAGTAAAAGTTCACAAGATTACGAATGCCTTTCAGGTTGAACGTTTTTCTTCTTCATTCGTTTCGGAATAGCGTATAGGTGATTTTTGAAAAGATTCATGTACCGTTTGCAAAAATTGGAAAACTGATGAACAATTAACTGAAAAAATGGGGTTTGGTGTGTTGCAAATATTTCAAAAACTATTAGACATTTTTCAAATTTGAAAAAAGATTCAAATAGAGGAGGAAATTTCACCAAATTACCACCAAATCCTGTAGGATTAATATTTATAATTTTCCCAGAAGGTTGAAAATATTTCCTGAAACGGGCAATCTGCGCTTGCACAAGACACTCCAACTTTGGAGCTTCAATAAAAAAATATTATTTCCACTTATTAAATATCAAAATTGAAAATTGAAAAAATTCAGGCACACACTGGATAAATGTATGAACAATAATCCGCGGTCAAAAAATTTTCATCGTGATTTTCCAGTTTATAATGCATTGGTTAATTAACAACAGGAACATTGCAAGTGCAATAATTGTTAAATAACAAATCTGAGATTTTTTATTTTTTCTGAGATATTTTTGAAAGGCCTCCAAATATACTTCCGATGGGAAAATAAAAAAATTGTTATTTCTCAATTTGTTGTCAACAATTCACTCAGGTTAAAAATAAAAAGTTTAATTAATCATTGATTAATTATCGATCCGTTTTTTTATAATCATTAACTACATAAATGTTCATCTCCTATTGTTTGAAAACTTGTTATGAACAAATGCGTTGTGTTTAGGATAATTCGAAAATAATTTTTTGAGGCACATTATGATTTAAAAAAATCGTTTCCAAAAAAAAAATATTGTATTGCTCAAAAACGGAATTGTTAATCAACATTTTTTCTACCACTTATAAGTAATATCAAGGAACCATTTTTTAATCATAATTCATCTTGCTCTCTAAATAACCATTTGAATTTTCATTGTTTATTCGATAAATAATTTGTTATAAACAATTCAATTTATAACAGTAAGCAAGAGCCTCACAAGGAAGAGAAGCTGCCACAACCAGTACCTGTACTTTCCTACATCAGAGGATTGTCGGAAAGGATAAGAAAAATTGGATCCAAGTATTACATTAGAACCTGCTTCAGATCTGGGAACACTACCTGCAGCGGCTTCACGAAAACCAGGCCACCAAACGCGGACTGCGATTCCAAGAATTGCATTTATCGGATACCCACACGCGCACACAGCGAGGGGAAACCAGCAAATCAGGAATAGCAGAGCATGTTTGGACCCATCAAGATAACATCGAGTGGTCCCAAGCTGACATCATACATAGGGAGGAACATTGGTTTGGGAGAAAATTCAAAGAAGCCGCATACATGTTGTCCAACAATGTATTCATCCAAGGTAGCGTAGTGATACGCAACATATGGAAACCCATAATCAAGCGAGAAATGGCCAACTTCTGCCAAACAGTCATCTCCCACTAAATCGGTGAAGCGGAAAAAAAAAGCGGAGATGATCTTCAAGGAAATAGCTACTCCAAAGCGATGGTGAAACAGACTTGGCTAAAAGACAGCAGGAGTCTCGCAAGGAAGAGAAGTCGTCACAACCACTGCTTGCACTGCCTCACATCAGATGATTATCGGAAATGATAAGAATTGGGTCCAGATACAACAGAACCTGCTTCAGATCCGGGAACACTATCCATAGCAACCTCATGAAAATCAGGCTACCAAACGCGGACTGCGATTCCAAGAATTGCATTTATCGGATACCCTGCTAGTGCGGAGAATCCTACATCAGTGAAACAAGAGGCCATTGAAAGTTCGTATTGCCGAGCACAAAAAACACACACAGCGAGGAGAAACCAGGAAATAAGGAATAGCAGGGCATATTTGGACTCATTAACATAACGTCAAGTGGTCTCAAGCTGAAATCATCTACAGAGAGGAATCTTGGTTTAGGAGAAAATTCAAAGAAGCCGCATTATTGTTGTTCAACAACGCATTTAGCCAAGCTAGCATAGAGATACGCAACATATGGAAACCTATAATCAAGCGGAAAACGGCTAACTCCCGCCAGACAGTCAGCAAACATCCGATGAAAAGGTAGAGAAAGTAAAGAAAATGGTGATGGAGAATCGTCTACTCACTATTAGAGAAGTTGCTGAGGATGTCGGCATATCAAGTTTTTCAAAAATGTTGAGCATGCAGCGTGTGGCAGCGAAGTTCGTTCCGAAGCTGCTGAATTTTGACCAACGAACCAACGCATGAGCATTGCTCAAGAATTTTCGAAAGTGTCATACATGGTGACGAATCATGGGTATATGGTTATGACATTGATACCAAAGTCTAATCGTTCCAATGGAAGAGTCCAGGAGAGCCAAGATCAATGAAAGGACGATCAGAGTTCGATCAAATGTCAAGATTTTGCTTACTATTGTCTTCGATTACCATGGCGATTACTGTGGCAAGAGTATTATTTTGAGTTATGCACCGCTTGCGAGAAGCAATACAAAGAAAACGTCCGGTATTGCGGAAAAACAATACATGACTTTTGCACCTGCTCACTCTTCATTGCTTCTTTTAAGTTTTTGTACAAAAACAACACCGTAATCTTGCCTCAGCCACAGTATTCACCAGAGTTGTCCCCCTGCGACTTTTTCCTGTTCCCAGTTTCGAAGAGACCCATGAAACAACGGCGTTTTGCATATCAGAACTGCTTCGAGTATTGAAAAAAACGCTGGCACAAGCGTGTCATATCTGAGGGGACTACTTTGAAAATAGACAAAATAGAAATCGATAAATAAATATAGGAAAAATGTTGATTACTGAACTGAGAAGTGTCAAACAAAATGAAATAAGATGTGAAGGTGATGTGGTCAATAATATTTGTAATTTTCCACAAATTCCTATTCAATATTTTCTACTTCAGTCATTCATTTCAATTATTCCATTGCCTTTGGCTTCAAATCTATACAGCCATAACATATATAACATAACATACCATAACAAAACTGCATACTCCAGCAGATCTATGCGGAATAGTTTCCGTTAGTCTCAAGCAATTGAAACCGTCAAAACTGAAAAATTCCATCTGAACATTTAACCCAGGGCCGCACTGCAGGATGCTAAATGGTCGCTTGGAGGGTGGATGGTAAAGGTGAATAGTGGAGGGGCAATGCATCGTGGACGCAGTGATATGAAGCCAGTATCTAACTGACAGCGGAAAAGTAACAAGCATGCCTCTCTTTAATAAATAAACAAAATCATTGAAACTAAACATTAGAACATTAACGTTAAAGAAAAGAATTACATATTATGAAAAAAAGGATCTTGCTGCTGAGTTGTAGGTGTTCCACCATACGAATCTAATGATTGTTGTTCCATCGAAAAGCATGAAACATCAGTAGAATTTGACAATGATGAGTACTGGGTATGACTATCATACTCGTGGCCAAATTGAGGGACTCCCACAGACAAATTTCTTTTTTTCATATTCATTCAAGATAGGGTCTTGAATTTTCCCACGGACTCAGCCTACGGCCTGGGCTTAATTCCCGCATATATGGAAGTAAACTCTTGAAGAAACACAAACCCGGATCTTCTTCGGAACTGGTTTCTTTTTCCAGAAGTGCAAATTTTTCCTTGATGGGTCTGCTGGGTCCCAAATTGCCATTCTTTTGTAAACAGAACTTAATACGCTTTCCTCCATAGCTAGGCTACCCGGTAGGAATATCAAGCACGACTGATTAGGTTGGATAGACGCCTGGAGTACCTTCGGATGGTTTCTGGAGGTTAGATGGTAGTGGGGGGCCACTGCTGCTACCGTCGTTCTGTTACTCACGTTTATAAATAGCAGGATATTCGCCAGGCAGTTATCTACCATCCACCATCCAACCAACCTTCCTGCAGTGCGGCCCCAGCTTTTTAGAGATGATAGACGGCATTTCTTAATTCCGGAAACGGATCCGAGTGCTTGAGGCTTGATGAAAATCGTATATGAACTGTGGACTTATAAGTCGTATTGTTTATTCAATTCGGAATTGTTTACACAAGATCAGATGGCTCAGGGTCTTGGCCAAGTTCAAAGTAATAAAATTTGCAACAGAGTTGGAGTTGATCAACGATTTAAGGAATTACGTCACATCGCTTATTAATATTACGTTCGTGGCTTATATGATGTTGAAATAGATTCAAGTATGATGATGAAGTTCAATTTTTGTTTTTGTCTCCGTACAGAATATATTGTTCAACTTTCTTTTTCATATCTACTCATCAAGAAGCATTTTATATACAGGACGATAAAAATGTAGCTACAAGCTAGTATTGTTTCGGCAACCGTCAGTCATAAATATTAGGTTGTTTCAAAAGTTTTATTCGTTTTCATGAGTCTACTTTAAACGTTAATATCTTAGTAAATATTCATTCAATTCAACCGAAAGTTCTACCGGTAAAAAAGATATCGAACTGCTTGTAGTCGCTCAAATCGTTTACTTTTAGGAGGGTGTTTAAAGGAACGTGCGGACGGACGTTGTCGTGGAGCGGTATTGGGCCTCTTCTGTTGACCAGTGCCAGCTTCTGCTGACGCAATTTTCAGTGCATTTCGTCGACTTTCTCGCAATAGAACTCTGCTGTAATGTTTTTGACTGGTTGCAAGAAGTTATAGTGAATATCAGCAGCTGCTGACTATGGTTTTTTTTTGGTGAAAGTTCCTGGGTGGCTCATTGGTGTCCAACCACTGTCTCGAACGTCTTCTGTTGTCGTAGAGAATCCACTTTTCATCACACGTAATGATCCGATCTGGAGAAGGATCGTTTTGGTTGCGTGAAAGCAAGGAAGAACAGACCTCAAAACGTTACAATTTATGTCGATTCAAATCGTGGGGCACCTAGTTTTCGAGATTTTTGACCTTTCCAATACGTTTTCAACATCAAAAATCTCATGGAAGCTAACGCCCAATTCCTTCGTCATCCCAGTCACCACTAGAGTCCTCAAATCCCCGTCCTGAATTATTGTAGGTCGACCACTTTGGGGCTAATCTTCGGGGTTAAAATCTCTGGAACGAAATTTTGCAAATCAACCTCGAACAATGCGTTTATTAACACTATCATTGCCAAATGCCTGGTTAATTTTTCGGACTGTTTCGGAGCACTTTGGTCCAGTTCAAATTCGTAGTGAAAAACTGACCAAAAATTGCTTAATGACATCATTTAGTAATGAACTGAGAAGAGGCAAAAACTCAAAATTTTGAAAAAAATTAACTGAATTCCCGTCGAACAGTATTCACGGTGACACACTAAAATAAATATTTATTGAAATATGAAGCTACAAACAAAGCTCTATTAGCAACCAATAACCTTTATTTCATTAGTAGTACACTTTGATCATAGCATAGAAGAAAATCGCTGAACACGCAAAAAAACACTTTTTACTTTGAGGCCTTTCACCAAAAAACTAAACACGCTAAACATCTGAAGCTGTGAACATATGTTCGAGACGAGTGTTAGGTTAGGTCCACCGCAACCCGCAAGAGTTTATTGTGGCTCACACCTATTCACACTCGACCCAATAAACCCAGCTTCTCAACGAAGCTGATTAGTGGTGGTGAGTGGTCTTTCAGGTCAGATGGTAAGAGTATGCTCTGCCGAACTCTAAGAACCTGATTTGGTCCCCAAGCGGGGCAGGCATAAAGTAAATGATCTGCTATTTCATCATTTTCCACACACTTTCTTCCGACAGTCCAAGTCTCTGCATATGATGATTCAAATGACAGTGACCTCTGCCGGTTAGGTTAGGTTAGGTCTAAAGTGAGTGGGTCTATTCGACCCCCCCGCAACCCACAATGGCTACTCCAAAGCGATGGTAGAAAATACTTCAGCTAGAAGACAGCAGGAGCCTCGCAAGGAAGAGAAGCCGTCACAACCAGTGCTTGCACTTCCCTACATCAGAGGATTATCGGAGAGGATAAGAAGAATTGGTTCCAAGTACAACATCAAAACCTGCTTCAGATCCGGTAACACTATCCGTAGCAGCCTCACGAAAACCAGGCCACCAAACGCGGACTACGATTCCAAGAATTGCATTTACCGGATACTCTGTGAGTGCGGAAAATCCTATATTGGTGAAACTAAGAGGCCATTGAATGTTCGCATTGCCGAACACAAAAAAACACACAGCGAGGGGAAACCAGCAAATCAGGAATAGCAGACCATGTTTGGACCCATCAACACAACATCGAGTGGTCCCAAGCTGAGATCTTGCACAGAGAGGAACATTGGTTTAGGAGAAAATTCAAGGAAGCCGCATACATGTTGTCCAACAACGTATTCAGCCAAGCCAGCGTAGAAATGCGCAACATATGGAAACCATCAAGCGAAAAATGGATAACTCCCGCTAAAACGGTCATCTCCCACGGAACCATTGAAGCGGAAAATGGAAAGCGGGGATAAGTGAAAGTACTCGAACGACCTATAAATAGTCATCTCTCGGAGGAATCAGTCCAGTCATTACTAACATACTAACAATCGAAACGTCGTGAACTAACGTGCCTTGGAATCTCTCCAATTTTTTATTTTTATTTTCTTTTTTCATTTTTTTGTTTTTATTTATTCAATTGTTCTATTTTTACTTGTATTTTATTTCACTATTATTTCATTTCAGGTTTATTTTGGTTAATATAATTGTTATTTTCAGCTATTCATTTTCAATTCTTCTTTTTTATTTGTTTCAGGGATTTCAAATCATTTTATATAGTAGACAATGGAAGTCCAAACTAGTGAAATTCTAAAAACCTGATTCGGTTCTCAGCAAGGCAGGCACAAAGTATATACTCTGCTGTTTCATCATTTTCCAAACAAATGATAGTGACCTGTATAAAGACCTGTTAGACATTGTGGTTAATTCCTACTGTAATCCAACAACTGTTTGGTATCAAACTCCGATGGGTGGAATAAACGCCTTGGAGACAGCCATCCTGGAAGATTCTGCCAGAAGTCCATTAATCTTCTTGCCATCCAGGTGTTCAATATTTTCTTGGCAAAGCCTAAAGTGATGCCAATGACAGGTTCTGGTCCGATGAAGCGGCTTGCAGCAAGGGAGTCAGCAGCCTTATTGCCTTCCAGGACAGTATGGCCAGAAATCCAGACCACAGACAATCTGTTTAGTCCTCCTATAGAGGAGAATGGTTTTTTGGCAATTTGCTACCATTTGATATCTCTGTCCTGGGTCTGCGACTGAAAACACCTGCACTAGAAACGGAAGGTGTTTTTGATCCATCTGTGAACCACCAACTATCTGCTCTTAATATTATTAGTACTTCATAATAGTACATAATAGTACAGTTCGTAGTTGACAGTTGGATGCATAAAGTCAGAGGTCATTTCCAGTGTCAACCAACAGTCTGTTGCACTCTGCATTAAATATTTGTGCAATTGGTAATGTGCACAAGTCTATATGCAGTCCATCTAGCATCTCTCTTCAGAAAAATATGAAGAGGAGGTAGATCTAAAACGATATCCATGGCCGCTGACATTCTTGCTTTCACTACTACCTGTATATGTGTTTTCAAAATATACTATCAAACATTTCATACAGATCAGCAAAAAAAACAAAATATGGTGTTCCAACCCCTTTTGGAATTCTAAAGTAGGCTGCTTAAAACGTAACGCATTACATTTTGAACAGGTCCTATATCGATGTATTTCAATTACAAAATCCAGTGTTTCAAGCATAAACTCAATATAAGCCTATCTAATCCAAATATTTTTCTCAGAAAACATATCAATCCGTCTTCATTAATAACTACACTTCGATTAATTTAACTTTACCGATACGTCATCAATTTATGATCATAGAAATCACACACCCTCTATGTAACATCTCTTTCTATCAACCGCTACGAACAGATGACAATTCGTTAACATTTGTCTTCTAATCAAAGACTTATATTATAGTGGTGATCAATTAATACTCATAACAGTGGAAAGAGATAATCAGACAGCCGACAGTCTTTTACAATTTACCTACATTTGCCAAACATGATATTGACAGTTGACAGTATCATTGTTTTATGTTATTGGGTATTGTTTTCGTCAGTGATACTGTGTCTCTGCATCTATGCACGGTTGATTTAATGGATACTCGTTTGTTAATATTAATGTCTGCAAATGTTTTGGAAACATTGCAATGCCACCTTTTTCGTTAACTGTCACATCTACATAAAAACTAACTTTTGAGGTTGTTGGGATCCGACATTTCCATAAATTTGAAAATGTTAATTTATTGTCATTACCTACACGTTATAATTTTGATCGGGATATTAGCCACTTCGTCTTACATTTGACTACAATTTCGCGATTTATTTCATATGCACATCAACGATGACTTATCGGTAATAGTTAAAATAATCGAAGTGTAGAAGAGTAGTTTTTGAACTATACCCTCTAAATTCATGAAAAAAATATGCTAGATTATATATTGACATATTTCTTAAAATTTTCAACTTAATATTTTCCTCAAATACAATATGGTCCTTGTACTTCTTTGAATAAATTCTACTTCTCTGAATACTAATGTATTTCCGTCGTTATGTTTTCAGTTCCGCTACTCTTTCCTACGATTCCCAATTACCATAAAAGTTATTTATAGTCTACTCGACCTGACTACAGAATTTCATCCTTAGAACGTGAACTTCTAAATCAACAGAGACACTTTATGAAAGGTCAAGAAAATGTTCGTGGTATTGCTATAACAATCGCTCTCATTGAATATTAAAATGGAGTGCATTCCAGTTGAAATATGACACCCTGTCATTTGATGATGAGAATGTAAAACATTTCGTGAAACAAGTCAACTCTAGTTTTCGAGAGACAACATTTATAAGTAAAAAATCGAGTCCATGTCGGCCAACAACCCACTTATCAAAAATTTCAATAGGGAACTTGCAGTTTTTTTTACATCGTAAATGTGTTCTGCCATGATAACTATTAACGATTGTAAAATATGAGCAGTGAAATATCATTAGTCAGTTTATAAAAAATATAAAAAGTTTCTTGTATTGAAAAACCATTGTTTTTGCTTGTTTCATGCTATCGAAAATGATTCTGGTTTGCTTAAAGACTTCTCGAGCCTAATCGGTCCCAATAATAATAATAAAAATAATAATAATAATAATATTTATTAACTTCTCTCGTTAAAAAGTATAAAATTTCTTTCACAAAATAGTACACAGTAACAAGGAAGACGTCCATAGTGTGTAAAACACAATAAACATAATACAATACAAATTAAAAAAATGGAGTGTAAAACATATTAAATATAAAACAATACAAATTTAAAAACATTTACCGTCTAACATACAAATGGGGTGTAAAACATAATAAATATATTACAATACAAATTTATAACATTTATAGTCAACATACATATGAGAGGGTAAATTGTTTACTAATAGCTGCCCGTCTAGAGTGAAGAATTATTGGTTTGCAAAAAATTCATTGATGGTGTAGCAGTTTTTTTGGATGAGATAGGCTTTCAATCGTGCTTTAAAAATCGAAATATTAGGAGATTCTCTCACTGTGCCGTCTAACTTATTGAAAAATTTTGGGCCAAGGTATAGATAACTTTTCTGAAAAAGTGCAGTCCGATGTGCAGCAGTTACCAAAAAATTTTTGATCGAGTTGAGTAGCCATGATTTTCTCGATTCGCTTCAAATGAAGATATATTTTTGAACACATAAATACATGATTCATATATATACAACCCAGCAAGAGTGAGAATTCTCAATTTCTTGAAGGAATCTCTACATGACTGTTGCCATTCTAGATCATCAATTATTCGGATAGCATATTTTTGGAGTATAAAAATATGCTCTTTATATTTGCAGAAAAAAGAAAACTTCGATAAACAATAGTTTAAATTGGCCGCGTGTCTGTTAACCAATAAAATTGATCGTTTCTACAGCGGTGTTGCCAAGTGCCAATTATTTGAACAAAATACGAAGTTATGAAACATTAGAAAGAGTATATGGTCTCATACATTCAAGAGATATAGCTGACTGGGTGGCAATATGACTAATATATAACGTTGAATTTCTTATTTTTGGTGGGTGGCATGAATGCATAATTGATTTATTTTATTAGGGTTCATGAGCCTTTGAGCACCATTTAAAAATATAGCTCGTTAAATTCTATTTAGAACCATGGTTTTCGGGTACATTTTATTTCATATTGAAAATTTTCTCATGAATTTAAACGTTAACGGGTTCATATACACTTCTTTTATTAAAATGTTTGTGATGGAAACATGAAAATGTCTACTGCCGGAGATATTTCAAAAATAACGTTTTTATTGCATTTTGTGTTATTTGGATCCCATGTATAATTGATTCTCCCTTCCAATGCATTTCTTACACTTTCTTCTTAGATTTCGTTGTCGGAAATGAGAGTGATTTTACTTTGAATCACGAATGAATTAGAAACTGTTTATACGCAGCGTGAATTCTACAATTTGGCAATGTTCATTATTTGTATTGTTCCTATTGGTCAATCGAACAAGAAGCGAGACTAGGCCCGTTACGTCACGGGCCAAAAAAATCCTATTTTCAATAATGAATTACGAGAAAACAACGCTATTTAGAGAGCTGAAACAAGTTACACTATTTTTCAATTTGAAATTACTGCCAAATGAACTGTAAACCAAAAATCATGAAACAAGCCCATTCAAACAAGCATTTAAAAGCGCGAACTGTCATGACGTCATACTGTATCAATCTGGGCGCATGCATATGGCGCAGGCTGTGACTGTGATTTAATTTTACTCATTTAAGCAGCGGCAGCGAAACGCTTTCGTGTAAAATGTGATGAAGTCCTGTTTTTTTCAATAGATTGGTATTATTGAGTTGTAGGTATAGTTTCGTGATTTGTGTTTAACCTTGATTCAGCTTTGTTTGTGTGTTGTTGAATTTATAAATCTAACAGGGACTTTCAATTTCAAAGGCAATGGAACACAAACAATATTACAAATACTTATTGCATTTTGCCTCTGTGCACAAATACTTCCATTAAATCACACAATAAAATATTTATAAGAGTACCTGAAGATGAATTCAGTAGAAACCAGAGATCTGGACAAAAATGTCACAATAACAACAGAAACTTCGAACCAGCAAATGCAAACAGTTCAACATGAATGGAATGGCGAGTAGGGAAATACAGTATGACGTCACATCCAATGACTGGGCGTTTTTGGTCACGTGATGAAATTTAAATTTTAGTAAACTTCAACAGTTTTTATAGAACTTGTAGTATTTAAAAAATAGTTTCTTGGTAACAAAGACTTTATTACAATGATATCTTTTGATTCTCAATGTAATTTTCGTGATTGAATTTTTATGCAAGTTTCCTATTGGGAATAGTGGAGTGACACCTTATTTGAAAGGTCTTTGAATTTCGTATCCAACCCTGTAACATTCTTGACATTACAATGTGAAGCAATGTCAGAAATGAATTAAATATTTTTTTCTCAATTTTGAACTTTTAAGTAAATATCAGAAAAATTTACTATATCAAATTTTCGATTTTAACATCATCAAATTGCATACGAGGTCTGTTAAAATGAATGTTCAAATTTCGTCATATTGATCTCCTGAGGACGCTGACTTGGTTAACGAAACGCGCGTCGAGAGACCGTAACTTGGTTCTGGTGTTGGGAAAGTATTTTCAATAGATTCATTTCACACCAGAGATTTCAGTTCGAACTATGAAATCACCTTATTTTTTCAACAGTCAACGTACACCCTTTGAGCGAAGCTCAACATTCATTTGGAATGACTTTCAGAGAGGAATCTTTCGGATGATTGAATCAAAATATATAAGGAAAATGTGTACGCTGAATAAGAAACACAAAACCCTTATATCAAAGAATAAACCAAAGGAAGCCACTCCAAAAGTCATAAATATTGTCAAAAATTATTCATCACAATCGTTTGATAAGGAAGAGATCAACCTTTTGAACAACTGTTTTTAAAATTTGGCATCCCGTTTTCCGAGAAATTCCTTGAGGATAACGTTGCTTGTGTTGAAAGTTTCATTCAATGTATGCCTGATTCCTCGAAAAGACTGTAGTCTAGTTCACATGTCCAAAAATTACGACCAAAGTGTCATTCGATTCGTATTTTTGCCTAGAAAGTTTAAGGAAAGGTCCGAAAACGCGCCGATAAAAATTACAAAAGTTATAAACAATCAAGTGATAAAAAAGGGACTTTAGTTTTTTCCTAATATCTCGGAAAATTTTCAAAATTTTGGAAATTTGAAAAAAGATTTGAAAAGATCAATGAATTTGCGTAAAAAACGTCTCGACTCCCGGAACTGTATCTCGATTATTTATAATTTTTACAGAGCCCTGAAAGTAGAGTCAAAAGCGGTTAGTCTGGCTTCCGCGCGCCTTTCGTCACTCTGACATGAAAACAAAAAAAATTATTTAAACATATTAAATCTAAATATTAAGGAATGAAAAAATTCATGTAATGTTGGGATACATCAATAAACAATAATCCGCAGTCAAAAAATTTTTATCCCAATTTTAACGTTAATTATAAATTTGTTAATTAATAACTTTTTCTGAATTGTAAGTTAATATAAAAATCCCTATAATTATTAAACTAAAACCCTGGCATTTTTTTACTTTGGTGAAGTTATCCTTAATAGGCAAAAAAATAGATTACCGGTGCCAAAATAAAAAAAAATATTTTCTATTTTTTAATTTTTAATTTAATCATGTTTAGTACAGTTGAAAGTTTTTTATAATTTATATTATTTTTTTTTGTAATCTTTCAGATCGTTTTAGTGGCGGTGGCTCATTGCTCATAAACAATGTATTTGTTTATGATAAATTTATTAACAATAGCTGTAAAAAATTGAAAAAAAATATTATTAATTATTTTTTAGCCATGAGACATTGAAACAATAAAAAATTAGAAAAAAAAATCTGTAGGTAATGTATTTTTTATAAAATTATAATTTTCAATTGTCAATAAAAAAATAGAAAATAACAATTTTTTTATTTTGGCAACGGTAATCTATTTTTTTGCCTATTAAGGATAACTTCACCAAAGGAAAAAATGCCAGGGTTTTGGTTTAATAATTATAGGGATTTTTATATTAACAATTCAGAAAAAGTTATTAATTAACAAATTTATAATTAGCGTTAAAATTGGGATAAAAATTGTTTGTCTGCGGATTATTGTTTATTGATGTATCCCAACACTGTGAAAATTACAAATAATCGAGATACAGTTTCGGGAGTCGAGACGTTTTTTACGCAAATTCATTGATCTTTTCAAATTTCCAAAATTTTGAAAATTTTCCGAGATATTAAGAAAAAACTAAAGCCCCATTTTTTTTTCACTTGATTGTTTATAACTTTTGTAATTTTTATCGGCGCGTTTTCGGACCTTTCCTTAACTTTCTAGGCAAAAATACGAAGCGAATGACACCTTGGAGAAAGTCAGGAATATAATCTCCAGGAACATGATAACAGATATACGGAAACATTTAATAAACAATAAAAACCAAAAGAAATTTATCAAACGATTGAAAGACAAAAACGTTTTTCACTTGAAAGCCGACAAAGGTAACAAAATAGTAATTCTGGATTAATCGGTCTACTACGAAAGGGTCAATACTCTCATCACTAACGGACTGTATACGAAATTGTCCAGGAACCCGTTACCAAAGATGATTGCCGAAGTAAGTCATCCTCAAAAAATGCGGCAATATACTTACCCTTCAACTGAAACGGAACTTACAAGTTTCCAACCCAACGGTGTCAAAACTATATTGCCTCCCAGAAATCCACAAACCGGGAAAATCAATGCGCCCCATCGTGGCAACTATTGGATATCCTATCTACCAAATAGCAAAATGGAATTTGAAGAATTGTTTATTGCAGAACCAGGTTTTAGTATGAAAAAACTCCTTAGAGTTCATACAACATACAAAAAACATCGTTCTGCAAAAGGTGAGATTTGTGTTCGTTTTGATGAGAGTTTCTTATTTTCTGGCGTCCCAATTCCACAGACCTTAAATACCTCAGAGAATTACTAGGGAAAAATAATTTCAATGATAACGAATTTGATGAATTCGTTTCTCTCACTAATTTGTGTATGAAACAAAACCGGTTCCAAGTAGAAGATTGCTTTTATGAACAACAGGAGGGAACGGCTATGGGTAACCCCTTGTCCCCTTTACCTGGCAAACCTGTTCACGAGCAGATACGAAATGGAAACCAAAAAAAAGTCAAAGTATTTTCCTAGGATAGGCTAAGGTATGTGGATGATGTTTTCGCGATATTCGATAACAAAAAATTGATTATTGAGGACTTTGTTATCTTTTTAAATAACAAATTTTCATCAATAACATTCACGTATGAGTTACAAAATGAAGGACAACTTCCATTTTTTGACGTTTTGGTAATGAGGAGCCAATATGAGGGGCTAATACGATGTATTTAGTAAAGAAACAAGCACGTACAGGTATATTCCTGACAGTTCACATCACTGTCGACAGCACAAACGTGCTGGACTGAATTTTCTAGTGCATCGTCTTTCGACTTTTTCTCTTACATATGAAAGGTTCACAAAAAAACGTACAATACAGGAAATAGCAGCCACTAACGGTTTTTCGAGGGATATTGTAGATGACATAATAAGGAAGAAGTTTAGGTTAAGAGTGAACGAAACCTCGACTTTTAAAAACGACAAAAACCAAGATAAATATATTTCAGTTCCATACCACAATACACGAAAAACTTTGGAAATATTTTCAAGGAAGGTATGAAGGTGGTTTTTAAAACAAGTCAAACACTACAGAGGCTTTCAGGAAGTCCAAAAGACAAAGTCGAGAATTCGGAAAAGTCTGAAATTTACGAAATTAAATGTAAGGACTGCGATGCAAATTATTATGGACAGACAAAAAAATCTATTAAAATGAGATACAAGGAACACTTAGTACACTTAAAATATGGAAGACCTGAAAAATCAGCAGTCGCCTTCAGTTCATTACCATTAGTTAGACAAGTTAACAACAACAGGCATCTAGATGCCTATAATAGTGTAGAAATGAGTAAACATAATAATATTATGAATAACGATGGTGGACCAATACCCAATAGTATACTATAAAGCTTATTGAAATATTTTAATTATTAGATTTGCCTGACTATTACATAAGTACACATTGTAAAATTAATTTCAAGACAAGTAGATAAGGCAATATTGTGAAATTAATTTTATATAGCTTATAATATTTTAATAATCATATTTACCTGTCTATTACACAAGGACACATTGTAAAATTAATTTAAGACTATTATATCACTCAATATTGGGAAATTAATGTAATACACTCAAGACGCAGTTACCTAGAACAGGTATCTATGGTATAAATAAGGATAACTTTGTAAGTATGATTAATTTAATTCTCCCCTTGAAGATGATCACTTGGTTATCGAAACACGTGTCGAGGTGTTAAAATAACGGTTTGATGTTGGAAAAAACTACAGTAATATTCAAAAACGACAAGGAGTTCAATTCAGTATTCCTCAAGTATGTCTTTCTATACATATTGAATAATATATTACGTTACTGAGGGAAAGAGAGAAATATGTTGACTGACACTATAATATACGGTATCTGTAATCTGTAAATGTAATAAATGTTTTCAATTGACGATATTTTTATTTTCATTGTAAGTGAAGTAATTACCGCAAACGTGTGACGTACATACGAGCAAATCATAAAAGTAAATTATGATCTATTGAAGTCACATCTCAACAACGGAAGATTTTAGTGTCGCTAATAGACACAATTTATCTCATTTGATTCTTGAATGGAAAACGTCAAATAAATCCGCAACTTTCTGCGGATTTATTTCTATTAGTTGTTTCAAAAGTTTTGTCCGTTTTTATAAGTCAACTTTAAACTGAAATATTTATTCAGTTCAATCAGAATATGCGTCATTTGAATTATGGTTCTTTTTGTTAGTTACATTATGTAGAAAGAGAAAAAAATTAATAGAAAAAAGGTAATCGTTTATTAAACAAGCAATGAAAATTCAAATAAAAACTTTTTTGTTATCAAACAGAGTTGTTAAACAGATTTTTTTTCACTTGAAGTATCCTTACATATAAAACACAAACCCAGGCTGGCACTGGGATCAGCTGGCCAGTTAACAACTGAAACGAAAAAAAATTGGATTACTCAGTAGGCCAACATCACAAACAAGTCTACAGAAAATCAGGACTACCGGATTTCAAAAACTAGTCTTTTTAGGGTTACAATCGTCAAAATTGTAGAAAAAACACGATTTTTCGCTTTTTTTTTCGATTTTTGACAAAGTTGCGTTAGGCGCACGAGGTCACAAACTTGGATTATTCATTAGGCCAACATCACAAAGAAGTCTGCACAAAATCAGAACTACCGGATTTTAAAAACTAGTCCTTTAGGGTTATTATCGCCAAAATTGTAGAGAGAAACCCGATTTTTCGCTTTCTTTTCGATTTTTTATAAAGTTGCGTTCGGCGCCCGAGATCACAAACTTGGATTATTCATTAGGCCAATATCACAAAGAAGTCTGCACCAAATCAGAACTACCGGATTTTAAAAACTAGTCCTTTAGAGTTATTATCGCCAAAATTGGAGAAAAGACCTGATTTTTCGCAGTTTTTCCTATTTTTGACAAAGTTGCGTTCGGCGCCCGAGGCCACAAACTTGGATTATTCATTAGGCCAACATCACAAAGAAGTCTGCTCCAAATCAGAACTACCGGATTTTAAAAACTAGTCCTTTAGAGTTATTATCGCCAAAATTGGAAAAAAATCCGATTTTTCGCTTTCTTTTCGATTTTTGACAAAGTTGCGTTCGGCGCTCGAGGTCACAAACTTGGATTATTCATTAGGGTAACATCATATACAAGTCTATAAAAAATCAGAACTACCAGATTTCAAAAACTAGTCCTTTAGGGTTATTATCGCCAAAATTGGAGAAAATACCCGATTTTTTCGATTTTTGACAAAGTTGCGTTAGGCGCACGAGGTCACAAACTTGGATTATTCATTAGGCCAACATCACAAAGAAGTCTGCACAAAATCAGAACTACCGGATTTTAAAAACTAGTCCTTTAGTGTTATTATCGCCAAAATTGTAGAGAGAAACCCGATTTTTCGCTTTCTTTTCGATTTTTTATAAAGTTGCGTTCGGCGCCCGAGGTCACAAACTTGGATTATTCATTAGGCTAACATCATATACAAGTCTGTAAAAAATCAGAACTACCGGATTTCAAAAACTAGTCCTTTAGGGTTATTATCGCCAAAATTGGAGAAAATACCCGATTTTTTCTCGGTTTTTTCGATTTTTGACAAAGTTGCGTTCGGCGCCCGAAGTCACAAACTAGGATTATTCATTAGGCCAACATCACAAAGAAGTCTGCACAAAATCAGAACTACCGGATTTTAAAAACTAGTCCTTTAGGGTTATTATCGCCAAAATTGTAGAGAGAAACCCGATTTTTCGCTTTCTTTTCGATTTTTTATAAAGTTGCGTTCGGCGCCCGAGGTCACAAACTTGGATTATTCATTAGGCTAACATCATATACAAGTCTGTAAAAAATCAGAACTACCGGATTTCAAAAACTAGTCCTTTAGGGTTATTATCGCCAAAATTGGAGAAAATACCCGATTTTTTCTCGGTTTTTTCGATTTTTGACGAAGTTGCGTTCGGCGCCCGAGGTCACAAACTAGGATTATTCATTAGGCCAACATCACAAAGAAGTCTGCACAAAATCAGATTTACCGGATTTTAAAAACTAGTCCTTTAGGGTTATTATCGCCAAAATTGTAGAAAGAAACCCGGTTTTTCGCTTTCTTTTCGATTTTTTATAAAGTTGCGTTCGGCGCCCGAGGTCACAAACTTGGATTATTCATTAGGCCAACATCACAAAGAAGTCTGCTCCAAATCAGAACTACCGGATTTTAAAAACTAGTCCTTTAGAGTTATTATCGCCAAAATTGGAAAAAAAACCCGATTTTTCGCTTTCTTTTCGATTTTTGACAAAGTTGCGTACGGCGCCCGAGGTCACAAACTTGGATTATTCATTAGGCTAACATCACATACAAGTCTGTAAAAAATCAGAACTACCGGATTTCAAAAACTAGTCCTTTAGGGTTATTATCGCCAAAATTGGAGAAAATACCCGATTTTTTCTCGGTTTTTTCGATTTTTGACAAAGTTGCGTACGGCGCTCGAGGTCACAAACTTGGATTATTCATTAGGGTAACATCATATACAAGTCTATAAAAAATCAGAACTACCAGATTTCAAAAACTAGTCCTTTAGGGTTATTATCGCCAAAATTGGAGAAAATACCCGATTTTTTCTCGGTTTTTTCGATTTTTGACAAAGTTGCGTTCGGCGCCCGAGGTCACAAACTAGGATTATTCATTAGGCCAACATCACAAAGTAGTCTGCACAAAATCAGATTTACCGGATTTTAAAAACTAGTCCTTTAGGGTTATTATCGCCAAAATTGTAGAGAGAAACCCGATTTTTCGCTTTCTTTTCGATTTTTTATAAAGTTGCGTTCGGCGCCCGAGGTCACAAACTTGGATTATTCATTAGGCTAACATCATATACAAGTCTGTAAAAAATCAGAACTACCGGATTTCAAAAACTAGTCCTTTAGGGTTATTATCGCCAAAATTGTAGAGAGAAACCCGATTTTTCGCTTTCTTTTCGATTTTTGACAAAGTTGCGTACGGCGCTCGAGGTCACAAACTTGGATTATTCATTAGGGTAACATCATATACAAGTCTATAAAAAATCAGAACTACCAGATTTCAAAAACTAGTCCTTTAGGGTTATTATCGCCAAAATTGGAGAAAATACCCGATTTTTTCTCGGTTTTTTCGATTTTTGACAAAGTTGCGTTCGGCGCCCGAGGTCACAAACTAGGATTATTCATTAGGCCAACATCACAAAGAAGTCTGCACAAAATCAGAACTACCGGATTTTAAAAACTAGTCCTTTAGTGTTATTATCGCCAAAATTGTAGAGAGAAACCCGATTTTTCGCTTTCTTTTCGATTTTTTATAAAGTTGCGTTCGGCGCCCGAGGTCACAAACTTGGATTATTCATTAGGCTAACATCATATACAAGTCTGTAAAAAATCAGAACTACCGGATTTCAAAAACTAGTCCTTTAGGGTTATTATCGCCAAAATTGGAGAAAATACCCGATTTTTTCTCGGTTTTTTCGATTTTTGACAAAGTTGCGTTCGGCGCCCGAAGTCACAAACTAGGATTATTCATTAGGCCAACATCACAAAGAAGTCTGCACAAAATCAGAACTACCGGATTTTAAAAACTAGTCCTTTAGGGTTATTATCGCCAAAATTGTAGAGAGAAACCCGATTTTTCGCTTTCTTTTCGATTTTTTATAAAGTTGCGTTCGGCGCCCGAGGTCACAAACTTGGATTATTCATTAGGCTAACATCATATACAAGTCTGTAAAAAATCAGAACTACCGGATTTCAAAAACTAGTCCTTTAGGGTTATTATCGCCAAAATTGGAGAAAATACCCGATTTTTTCTCGGTTTTTTCGATTTTTGACGAAGTTGCGTTCGGCGCCCGAGGTCACAAACTAGGATTATTCATTAGGCCAACATCACAAAGAAGTCTGCACAAAATCAGATTTACCGGATTTTAAAAACTAGTCCTTTAGGGTTATTATCGCCAAAATTGTAGAAAGAAACCCGGTTTTTCGCTTTCTTTTCGATTTTTTATAAAGTTGCGTTCGGCGCCCGAGGTCACAAACTTGGATTATTCATTAGGCCAACATCACAAAGAAGTCTGCTCCAAATCAGAACTACCGGATTTTAAAAACTAGTCCTTTAGAGTTATTATCGCCAAAATTGGAAAAAAAACCCGATTTTTCGCTTTCTTTTCGATTTTTGACAAAGTTGCGTACGGCGCCCGAGGTCACAAACTTGGATTATTCATTAGGCTAACATCACATACAAGTCTGTAAAAAATCAGAACTACCGGATTTCAAAAACTAGTCCTTTAGGGTTATTATCGCCAAAATTGGAGAAAATACCCGATTTTTTCTCGGTTTTTTCGATTTTTGACAAAGTTGCGTTCGGCGCCCGAGGTCACAAACTAGGATTATTCATTAGGCCAACATCACAAAGAAGTCTGCACAAAATCAGATTTACCGGATTTTAAAAACTAGTCCTTTAGGGTTATTATCGCCAAAATTGTAGAAAGAAACCCGGTTTTTCGCTTTCTTTTCGATTTTTTATAAAGTTGCGTTCGGCGCCCGAGGTCACAAACTTGGATTATTCATTAGGCCAACATCACAAAGAAGTCTGCTCCAAATCAGAACTACCGGATTTTAAAAACTAGTCCTTTAGAGTTATTATCGCCAAAATTGGAAAAAAAACCCGATTTTTCGCTTTCTTTTCGATTTTTGACAAAGTTGCGTACGGCGCCCGAGGTCACAAACTTGGATTATTCATTAGGCTAACATCACATACAAGTCTGTAAAAAATCAGAACTACCGGATTTCAAAAACTAGTCCTTTAGGGTTATTATCGCCAAAATTGGAGAAAATACCCGATTTTTTCTCGGTTTTTTCGATTTTTGACAAAGTTGCGTTCGGCGCCCGAGGTCACAAACTAGGATTATTCATTAGGCCAACATCACAAAGAAGTCTGCACAAAATCAGATTTACCGGATTTTAAAAACTAGTCCTTTAGGGTTATTATCGCCAAAATTGTAGAAAGAAACCCGGTTTTTCGCTTTCTTTTCGATTTTTTATAAAGTTGCGTTCGGCGCCCGAGGTCACAAACTTGGATTATTGATTAGGCCAACATCACAAAGAAGTCTGCTCCAAATCAGAACTACCGGATTTTAAAAACTAGTCCTTTAGAGTTATTATCGCCAAAATTGGAAAAAAACCCGATTTTTCGCTTTCTTTTCGATTTTTGACAAAGTTGCGTACGGCGCTCGAGGTCACAAACTTGGATTATTCATTAGGGTAACATCATATACAAGTCTATAAAAAATCAGAACTACCAGATTTCAAAAACTAGTCCTTTAGGGTTATTATCGCCAAAATTGGAGAAAATACCCGATTTTTTCTCGGTTTTTTCGATTTTTGACAAAGTTGCGTTCGGCGCCCGAGGTCACAAACTAGGATTATTCATTAGGCCAACATCACAAAGTAGTCTGCACAAAATCAGATTTACCGGATTTTAAAAACTAGTCCTTTAGGGTTATTATCGCCAAAATTGTAGAGAGAAACCCGATTTTTCGCTTTCTTTTCGATTTTTTATAAAGTTGCGTTCGGCGCCCGAGGTCACAAACTTGGATTATTCATTAGGCTAACATCATATACAAGTCTGTAAAAAATCAGAACTACCGGATTTCAAAAACTAGTCCTTTAGGGTTATTATCGCCAAAATTGTAGAGAGAAACCCGATTTTTCGCTTTCTTTTCGATTTTTGACAAAGTTGCGTACGGCGCTCGAGGTCACAAACTTGGATTATTCATTAGGGTAACATCATATACAAGTCTATAAAAAATCAGAACTACCAGATTTCAAAAACTAGTCCTTTAGGGTTATTATCGCCAAAATTGGAGAAAATACCCGATTTTTTCTCGGTTTTTTCGATTTTTGACAAAGTTGCGTTCGGCGCCCGAGGTCACAAACTAGGATTATTCATTAGGCCAACATCACAAAGAAGTCTGCACAAAATCAGAACTACCGGATTTTAAAAACTAGTCCTTTAGTGTTATTATCGCCAAAATTGTAGAGAGAAACCCGATTTTTCGCTTTCTTTTCGATTTTTTATAAAGTTGCGTTCGGCGCCCGAGGTCACAAACTTGGATTATTCATTAGGCTAACATCATATACAAGTCTGTAAAAAATCAGAACTACCGGATTTCAAAAACTAGTCCTTTAGGGTTATTATCGCCAAAATTGGAGAAAATACCCGATTTTTTCTCGGTTTTTTCGATTTTTGACAAAGTTGCGTTCGGCGCCCGAAGTCACAAACTAGGATTATTCATTAGGCCAACATCACAAAGAAGTCTGCACAAAATCAGAACTACCGGATTTTAAAAACTAGTCCTTTAGGGTTATTATCGCCAAAATTGTAGAGAGAAACCCGATTTTTCGCTTTCTTTTCGATTTTTTATAAAGTTGCGTTCGGCGCCCGAGGTCACAAACTTGGATTATTCATTAGGCTAACATCATATACAAGTCTGTAAAAAATCAGAACTACCGGATTTCAAAAACTAGTCCTTTAGGGTTATTATCGCCAAAATTGGAGAAAATACCCGATTTTTTCTCGGTTTTTTCGATTTTTGACGAAGTTGCGTTCGGCGCCCGAGGTCACAAACTAGGATTATTCATTAGGCCAACATCACAAAGAAGTCTGCACAAAATCAGATTTACCGGATTTTAAAAACTAGTCCTTTAGGGTTATTATCGCCAAAATTGTAGAAAGAAACCCGGTTTTTCGCTTTCTTTTCGATTTTTTATAAAGTTGCGTTCGGCGCCCGAGGTCACAAACTTGGATTATTCATTAGGCCAACATCACAAAGAAGTCTGCTCCAAATCAGAACTACCGGATTTTAAAAACTAGTCCTTTAGAGTTATTATCGCCAAAATTGGAAAAAAAACCCGATTTTTCGCTTTCTTTTCGATTTTTGACAAAGTTGCGTACGGCGCCCGAGGTCACAAACTTGGATTATTCATTAGGCTAACATCACATACAAGTCTGTAAAAAATCAGAACTACCGGATTTCAAAAACTAGTCCTTTAGGGTTATTATCGCCAAAATTGGAGAAAATACCCGATTTTTTCTCGGTTTTTTCGATTTTTGACAAAGTTGCGTTCGGCGCCCGAGGTCACAAACTAGGATTATTCATTAGGCCAACATCACAAAGAAGTCTGCACAAAATCAGATTTACCGGATTTTAAAAACTAGTCCTTTAGGGTTATTATCGCCAAAATTGTAGAAAGAAACCCGGTTTTTCGCTTTCTTTTCGATTTTTTATAAAGTTGCGTTCGGCGCCCGAGGTCACAAACTTGGATTATTGATTAGGCCAACATCACAAAGAAGTCTGCTCCAAATCAGAACTACCGGATTTTAAAAACTAGTCCTTTAGAGTTATTATCGCCAAAATTGGAAAAAAACCCGATTTTTCGCTTTCTTTTCGATTTTTGACAAAGTTGCGTACGGCGCTCGAGGTCACAAACTTGGATTATTCATTAGGGTAACATCATATACAAGTCTATAAAAAATCAGAACTACCAGATTTCAAAAACTAGTCCTTTAGGGTTATTATCGCCAAAATTGGAGAAAATACCCGATTTTTTCTCGGTTTTTTCGATTTTTGACAAAGTTGCGTTCGGCGCCCGAGGTCACAAACTAGGATTATTCATTAGGCCAACATCACAAAGTAGTCTGCACAAAATCAGATTTACCGGATTTTAAAAACTAGTCCTTTAGGGTTATTATCGCCAAAATTGTAGAGAGAAACCCGATTTTTCGCTTTCTTTTCGATTTTTTATAAAGTTGCGTTCGGCGCCCGAGGTCACAAACTTGGATTATTCATTAGGCTAACATCATATACAAGTCTGTAAAAAATCAGAACTACCGGATTTCAAAAACTAGTCCTTTAGGGTTATTATCGCCAAAATTGTAGAGAGAAACCCGATTTTTCGCTTTCTTTTCGATTTTTTATAAAGTTGCGTTCGGCGCCCGAGGTCACAAACTTAGATTATTCATTAGGCTAACATCATATACAAGTCTGTAAAAAATCAGAACTACTGGATTTCAAAAACTAGTCCTTTAGGGTTATTATCGCCAAAATTGGAGAAAATACCCGATTTTTTCTCGGTTTTTTCGATTTTTGACAAAGTTGCGTTCGGCGCCCGAGGTCACAAACTAGGATTATTCATTAGGCCAACATCACAAAGAAGTCTGCTCCAAATCAGAACTATCGGATTTTAAAAACTAGTCCTTTAGGGTTATTATCGCCAAAATTGTAGAGAGAAACCCGATTTTTCGCTTTCTTTTCGATTTTTTATAAAGTTGCGTTCGGCGCCCGAGGTCACAAACTTGGATTATTCATTAGGCTAACATCATATACAAGTCTGTAAAAAATCAGAACTACCGGATTTCAAAAACTAGTCCTTTAGGGTTATTATCGCCAAAATTGGAGAAAATACCCGATTTTTTCACGGTTTTTTCGATTTTTGACAAAGTTGCGTTCAGCGCCCGAGGTCACAAACTTGGATTATTCATTAGGCCAACATCACAAACTAGTCTGCAAAAAATCAGAACTAACGAGTTTGAAGCATACTCATACTACCTCATACTTTCAGGCGACAAAGTTTCTGGATTTTTATCTTAATTGATCAACAAAACTGTGCGTCATCAAACAAAAAAAATGTGTTTTATTACTTTACGACATCGACATTATCTTCATATTCTGCGTCTGAAATATAATTTAATTATTTAGTAAATACTTTCCACCTTCGTCATTGCCGACTGGCAAAGAGCGTCACAATAAAACTGGTTATCGGTCTCTTTCCTCCACACATTTTGGACTCTACAAAATCGCACGAGTTCCACAGCGATTTTCGCTAATACGGAGTAATTTGTGTTAATAATCAAAGTGGCCTTTAAATTGTAACAAGTGATCACCTCCTTGGAAGGGGAGACACGTGCTTCTATCGTCGAATAACCATTCGAATATATAAAGCCAACTGTTTTTGATAGCGCAGATGCACCTTCGAAAAAGCTGACAGTCGCGTGATTAGTTGTTCGATTGTTTCGATAAGTTATTTCTCGAGATTTAAATAAATAATCCATTCAATAGATATGTTCGAGGAGTCGATTTGTTAATCTTGAACTGTCATCGGCAGAAACGCGTATACGATTAGTCAGTTATTTACGGAAACCGATCCATTTCGACATTTGATGGTTTTTCGAGTACTTAAGTACGCTTGATAAGTTTTTCGCCAAAAATATTTGTGTTCAGACTCTCAAAGTGTGAAGGAAATAGTTGAGATATGGAATTGCTGTGGATGAGTTTGTTAAATGTTGGTCTTACCATGGGAGTTACATTTGCAGTCATTGCGAGGTATGATATTTTTTGTGGACGAATGAGCATTGCATCTGAGGTTAGGAATGGTATTTGAGGAAAGATGCAAATATATTTTACGAACTTTCAATTGGGGATTGAGAAACTTTTATATAAGAATCAATTATTGCTTATTCAACAATTTTCCATAAAGATTTTTCCCCGATCACAACAAATTTACAACATTTTGAAAATACAGAAATGAAAAAAGAAATTTTTTGGCCATCTTGATATAAAATATGTGGGAATCTTTCAAAGAAAGGAAGGAAGCAATCGATTTCAAAAATTAACTCTATACAAAGATGTGTAGATCATGCAAACAAGTAATTTTCAAACACAAACTGGAAATAAAAACCCTCTCAAAACAGCTATTTTCATATAAACATTGAATTGCACGTAAGAAAAATACTTTCGAAACAAATACTTCTATATGATCGCTGAATTATATGAAAAACTCTTTTTTCTCTATTCCGTTTGTATTTCAAATATTCGTAATGGAATCAAATCAGATATCATTCACAGAATTTCTACACAATATAATTATTGAAAGAAGTAAAATCTCCCTTTCCTTATCGACTCTTCAGTAGCCATGTCATCGATGACAGTACGTAAATAACATTCAGTCGCGTTTTTTATTAAATCCGAGCCATAGGAATCTCGTTTAATAATGGTTGTTCTGATTATTGGAGTCCTTGGTGGAATGATGTCCTCTCTACTCTCGAATCTTAAAATCATACCGGCTTGCCGCACTAAGGCAGAAATCTTAGCCGCACAGATGCAGAAGGCTGTCATTCTTAGCTCATTGCGGTTGCTCAGGACACATGATTCTCGGACCCAATGATCACTACCCTACGGTGTGGGGAGTGGTCATTGCGGGTTGATAATGCTGGCGCTCCCTCCCGAAAAGTGTGTCTTGCTAGCATTGATATAAAGACTATTAATGGAGAACGATAGAATGATTTTTTTTATGAGATCATTGCAAGCTTGTTGATTGAGATCGTGAGATTTTTGTGATACTAATATGGAGAGATCATCAGCGTATAACGTTAATTTAAAATGTGAGAGATATTTTACAATGTCTGCTATGTAGATTAAAAATAGAGCTTGAGCAAGAACACTCCCCTGAGGAACTCCAACTTCCACAGGTGCAAGATGAGAGTGGTGAATTGTGTTTTGACCGCTATTCTCATTGCAAGATTTTTGTACATACTGATATCTATTTTTGAGAAAAGATTCGAACCAGCTAAAAGCAGATCCCCTGATACCATAAGACCAAAGCTTGTCAAGTAGTCGATCGTGTGGAACATAATCAAAGGCTTTACTTAAGTCACAATATATAGGGCTTTTTTTATAATTCATTAAAAATGTGTATATATGTATCTGTGGTTGCCGTAGATGTAGATTTTCTGAATCCATGCAGGTCTTCTGGGATAATTCTGAACCTTGCAATGAATGAGTTTAGCCTCTCTAGTATACAATATTAAAAAAGTTTGGAAAAAACTGATGTGAGTGATATGGGTCTATATTATTCATTATATTTGTTTCCTTCTTTTTATGGAGTGGAATCACTTTCGCTATTTTGAGAGCGTCGGGAAATATGCCTGTTTCTAGTGAAAAGTTTATTAAGTGAGTTATAGGTTTCACCAAATCATTTTTGAATTCTTTTATTACATTGTTAGGTAAGTCATCAGGTACAGACGAATATTTTTTATTTTTGAGTTTAGAGAATATATTTAGCATTTCTTCCTCGGTGAAAGGAAGTACGACCATTGAAGTAATATTTCTATTGAGGCTATGATCAAAGTTGTTACTATTAACCTGTGATATATCGTCTATAACCTGTTTGGGAGCACCTATGAAAAAATTATTGAACAGATTTGCAATGTCGTCAGGACAGGAGATTTCTTTATTTTCATGGAAGATTTTTATATTGGATCATTTGGGTTTCTTATTATTTTTCAATTTATTGATAACTGTCCAGGAGGTTTCATTTTTATTTTCAGATAATTGAATTATTTGGTTATAATAATTTCTTTTACAAGTTTCCACAAGATTATGGTGTTTTCGCTTTTGTATTTGATATTGACCTTTCAAAATAGAGTAATTCTTCCGAAGAATATACAGATCTATCAACTGTACACTCGACCTTTTGATTTCATCGGTGATCCACGATTTTGGGGTATTGTCAATTTTTGTACTAGAACTTGATGATATTCTTGTATTCTGATAAACAATACTATGAAGGCCGTTTTGTGCAAATATATCAAGTATTTCCTCTCGTTCATGTGATAAGATGTTGAAGTCTATATTAAATTCACCTAAGATCCATAAAAGTGAGTTTATGCTAAATATTTGGTCTAACATTCCCTGAAGTTTCTGGCAGAATAAATGGAAGTTCCCTGTTGGTGATCTATACATTGTAATTATTTTATGAGTTTCAAATACACATCCACAATATTCAAAAACTTTTTCAATACTCAGGTTGTTAATATTTAAAGGAGTTGTCACAAGTTCTTGTTATTGTTCTTGTTACACCTGCCTACTCCCTATTCTGGTCCTCTACTTTGCAATGAGAGCGAAGTAATAAATTTTGAAACTTTTTAAACAAGTTACTATCATTAAAAACCAGTGTTACTCAAATCTCTCCCACCATTTAGCCTACCGCTTGAAAGACAGAAATCACAAACGCTTCTCCATACCCAAAACTGCATCATCCTTTTAGCCAGTATTTCAATAAATAGATCGGTGTCATCAGGAGAATACTGTTATAGGGCTCACACTTTCAATTTGGTAATCATTGTAGAAGTACCTAGTAGAGAGGTCTGGATCCTCCGGTAGAAGGAAATATTAAGAGCGGATAGTTTTTGGTTCAGAGATGAATCAAAATCACATTCAGGCTCTGGTGCAGGTGTTTTCAGTTGCAGACCCAGGACAGAGATATCAACTTGCCTAGGGACCTATGCGACTGTATTTCAAGCAATCAAGCGGCGTTGAAAGCTCTTGGCTCCTACCGAGCAACATCTAAATTGGTAGCAAATTGCAAAAAATAACCCTCATCAGTAGGAAGACTTAACAAATTGTGTCTAGTCTGGATTCCTAGCCACAATGGCTTGGAAGGCAATGAGGCTGCTGACTCCCTTGCAAAGGAGGGTGCTGGAAGTAGCTTCATCGGATCGGAACCTGTCATTGTCATCGCTTTAGGTTTTGCCAAACAAACACTTAACACCTGGATGGCAAATGGACTTCTGGCAGAATCTTCCAGGATTGGCTCACTCCAAGGCGTTCATTTATCCTTCGAAGCTTGAAACCAAACAGTTGTAGGGATGAACTACTAACATGCCTTCTCACAGGTCAGTGTCGTCTGAAGACTCGGACTGTTGGAAGACGTCGGAGATATTACTATTTTTGCTCAATTACTCAATTTTCATCAATTTGGCCCAATGCAATTTGGATGTCTTTAAGAATACTGAGCCGCTCATTTTGTAGAGGTCTCTTTAAATTGGTATTCCTTCCGTACTGCTTGCATATACCTCCACTTGAAATAGGGGTATATATTGAGCGAGGCTATAGTTGTGATGTGAGCTTCTCCCAGAACAGTATACTCCTGCTCCCGTCTTATGTTCGATTTTTGACCCGACTGTATACCTACTTTCCAGGACGAAACTTCTCTGAAATTTGAGACAATCTTGGAGCTGGCGTATATTAGGTGACCTTTTTCCTCTCCATGACAAACCGTACCGAAACTAGGTCAGTCGTAGGTTTCTGAAGTCGCCAAATCCGTATCTGGGCTCAGTTCAACTCCATCATGTCAAGGCTAGGACATTTGAAGGTCAAAGAGGTCAAATCAAGGCCCAGAAGCAGAGGAGAATATACTTCATTCTTTGAATGTTCACCTCTGGTAGAAGTCCATTATATTTCAAAGCGGAGTGCAGTAGATTTGCGAAGAGACGACTTTGAGTTTTTATTCTTCGTAAACTTAAATGTTCACATTGTGAAACCAAGGTAAAGGAAAACATTCAAAACGATCTCCATCACAAACGGTGAGTGGGAATAATAACTGGGCTGCCAGCAGCTAATCTGATCTCCAGCCTTTTCCCATTGTATTGAATTCTTTTTAATTTCATTTAAGTTTATTATGGTGGAAAATGAAGATCTTTATTATTATCATGAACTGGACGTCAGCTCTCATGCGAGTTTTGTTGATTTAAAACGTATTGGAAAGGTCCAAAAGCTCGAAAAGTGGGTGCTCTACGATTTGAACGGTTGACAGAAATTGTCACATTTCGAGGTCTGTTCCTCTTTGCTTTTGCGCAACCAAAACGAACCTTTTTTGGATCTGATCATCACGTGTGATGGAAAGTGGATCATCTACGGCAAAAGGAGACGTTTCGGACATTGGTTGGACACCGATCTATACACTTTCCAAAAGCGAATACCAACCAAAAGAAGAGCACGGTTTGTGTATGGTGGTCAGCGACTGGTATGATTCACTATAACTTTCTGGAACCAGACCAAACTATCACAGCAGGGTCCTATTGTGAGGTAAACGACAAAATGAACCAGAAATTGAATAGATATTTACTGAGATATCACAGTTTAAAGTAAACTCACAAAAACGGCAAAAACTTTCGAAACAAACTAATAAAATATAGAACACATTCCATGATCATAACTATTCTGTTGGGATAACAAAGGTAGACCAATGATCTTGGTGGTTAACGTCGTCCGGGTAATGGCCATATTGAAAAAATTAAAATGATAAAACCAGCATTTTATCAAATCAGGTTTAATTTTTGAGCTTGGACTATTCCTTAGTGATGGCCGGACTATCGAAGATCGAGATATTGTTACGTTTTTCCCCGTGGGTTTAAAAATAGTTGACTACACTGAACCATAATCAAACTTAACTTTATTCCACTTTACATACAACAAACACTTCAACTATTATTCGAATATTTATCGCCTTACTAGATCGCTTCGCGTACCGCACTGTAACTTCCACTTAACTGTCCCAATGGGCGAATGGATGGCGCTTATATGTACGAATGTACGATGTTCGGCAGCGAACATCGTACATTCGCGCGCTCTTAGCTACATCACAATTGGTTTATGGTTACCAGACGGCTCAAAAACCAAACAAGGCTCAGGATGTGGAGTGTACTCCAGATCACTAAGCCTAAGGATTAAGTGGGGCCTATTAGCCTTGAACCGACAACGTGTTACCAAGATTTAGCCAAAGCCTCGGTAGATAATAACATAATCCTGAGGTGGTTTAAAGGGCACGACAGGAGTAAAGGTAATCGCATTGCCGACTCTTTAGCCAAGGAAGCGGCTGGACTAAGAATTTTAGGACCCAGTGACATGGCCTGATGACTTCGACAATTGCGGAACTAGCCAAATGTCACACCCATGCTCAATTCCTAAAGAGATGAGATGGAATCAAAGGATGTAATCTTGCCAGGATCACCCTGGGCGACCCTGGGAAGCTGGCGCCAAAAAAATATCTGGCGATAACCGGAAAAAAATATATGCTTAACAGTAGGATTTCTGACTGGCCACTGTCAACTAAGGAAACACCTCTATAATATGGGGCTAGAGGTCACACCTCTATGCAGGATGTGTGAACAGGAAGATGAAACTGTCAGGCATGTCTTATGCGAGTGTCCGGAGTTATCGTCAATAAGAGAGTGTGTGTACGACGAATCTTGGCCTACACCTGCCGATATAATGGAGATGTCTCCCAGAGACCTCTCCACTTTCCTGGAAAGGACAGGATGGATGATGACCTAGGATAACAACTCTTTGGGAGGGTATACAATGGGTCACATGTGGCCTAAGTGCTGTGGGCCTACCCTCATCCTCCCTGCTCTCCAGATCCAGATCCAGATGGCTACCAGTGGCGGCCAGCGTTATTTTCTTTGGGGCATGATTTACAACAATATTATGTTATCTACATTCTTACCAAAATGTGTACTATCCATTGTTAACAATATTTTGTTTTTCGTAGGAACTCTTACAGTAGAAGAGGTATATCGCGATCGAGATCAATTTGCTGCTCTTGTGCGAGAGGTGGCTGCGCCGGATGTCGGCCGCATGGGCATCGAAATCCTTTCTTTCACTATCAAGGACGTCTACGATGATGTCCAGTATCTGACGTCTCTCGGCAAGGCACAAACGGCCATGGTCAAGAGGGACGCCGACGCAGGGGTCGCTGAAGCCAATAGGGACGCCGGAATCAGGGTAAGGTTTTGAATGACTTGATTTTCATCGAAAGTATATTAGTTAATACTCACTCATTTGTTTATATTCGATGAGGAAATATAATATTGAAATGTATGAAGTGAAAAAAATTCTTTGTTGATAAATTGAATATGGAAATGAACACATAACTTAACCTTCACTAGTTTGAAATATTCAGGATTTGTTATGAATTGGGTAGTTTTACATTCACAATATTTCTTCTAAAGTGAATACTACAATCCCGAGTATACACCTGGTTTTATTCTCCTGTATGTAAATTTAGAGAAAAGGGAACCCCCATTGAATGAAAAAAAAATGTACTAAGGAGAAATATATGTGTGTAATATATGTTTGTGAAATGTAACAAAACGAAGATAAAGAATCAGGGGAGCTACCTTAATGTAATAACATTTTTGATTATTTTTATTGAACGTAAAACGTAGATCACGAAAATGCAATTGACATTGAACAAACTATTCACAATTTCAACAACTATAACTAAACTCCTTCTCATGAAAGTGGAGATTTGCTATTTGCTGACGATTTAAAATGTTTTAAAATAAGTGAAACATTGATACTACAAAACGATATAAATTGCCTATCTAATAGGTGTACGTAGGGTCATCGCCATGGAGGGATGAGGGGAGCCTCCTCCCCTGCTTTTTCGACTTAAAAAAAAGTTGGGAAATTTTGGGCCGTGAAGAAAAAAATAATAGTAAAAAAATGAACAGAAATTCAAAAAATAAAAATGAGAGAAAAGAAAGGGAGAGGTAATAAGAAAAGGGAAAAAACCAGGACAATGTTGGGATTTCCCAACATGCATAACTTGGAGATCCCATACTTTGAAATTCTGAGTTGTTTGAAAACTTCAAAAAAGTTTAATTTCTCCCAAGTAAGAGAACAATTCTGAACAGTTCACAAATTTTGAAGTGACAATTTAACGAAATTCCCAACTTTTAGCTGTTCATTCGACTTGGAGAAGTTGGGAAATTTCGGGCCGTGAAAATAGAAAAAATAATAGTAGAAAACAATACGCACAATATTATTTAAGTGTTGTTTCCTTTCATTTGTATTGAATATTCCTATACATGATCGATATGGTGGTAGACCAAGGACCTTGGTCCAAAGTGGAGTAACCCTCATTATTATTTTTATAATTACCAAAATCTATTTTTGTTTGTACATACCCTAACGGGTATAAGCCTTCAGCCAATATTTGGGTAGCTAAGTAAGAAAATTAATATAGTATAGTAGTAGTAGTAACTAATCCCTCGGCTTTCAGTTTTTCGAAAGTTGGGAAATTTTGCTGGTGGGGTTGGGAAAATTTGGATTCCCTCCCCCTCCTGGTTTTTCTTTTCGCTGCGGCCCTGGGTGTACGCAAAATGATATGTGTTTGAACGCATCCAAATGCCATACTCTTCGTTTTCATCGAACACATCACACAATCACTTCTGATTATAATACAGATAATCTGACCTCACATTCTGCTTTTAAAACTCAAGACCTAGGTGTTATCCTAGACTCCTCACTTAAGCTATGAATCACACATTTCCGCTGTAATTCAGAAATACATGACGATATTTGGCTTCATAATGAGAACCACCTGCAATTTCACCAACATCACTATTACTCGTAAGTCTATTTTTTCCTAGTTAGATCTCATCTCGATTGTTGTTCCACAGTTGGGTCCCCCCATAACGTTACACATGAAGTGAAACTTGAGGATGTACAGAACAATTTTTTGAGGTATGTTGCCTTCAAGATGCGTGTGTACTATGAGTATGTTGCATTAGAACGCATAGTGAACATACCTTCTCTCTAGGCACGCAGAAAATATAGAGATTTGATACTTATTTTTAAAATAAAATAAGTAAAAAATATGTTAAACGTCTCTATTGAAAAAAAGATAATGAAGATAATGTTCTAAAGGCTAAAAAATAATTCGGAAGGTCCTAGGTAGCAGTCATCATACCACTCTCCTCAGTAATCTACAGTATTGATTTTCCAAATTTGCAAGAACGTGCCAATTTTTTCAGCTCCACCACATATTCAGAAACAGAGTAAATCAGTTGCTGAATTGTTGAAATTGAATGTTTCTGCGATTTCCAACTTGGCTGGGTGGAAATGGTTTTTCGACAGTTTCACAACTTCCGGAGGAAGCCGAAGTGGCTTCCTCCGGGTTTTTTGGTGCTACCAGACTCTTCATTATATTGTATAGCTCAGGGCCACCCATTGTACCTAATCAACATTAACAACTTGATATCCTCCTCGGTTTTATTTACTTTGAACAGATGCTCCAATCTCTCTATATAGGATGTGAAATCATATTTGAGATTAGACGGTTCAATGATTCCTATGAATGCCATGACTTTTTTCAATACCAACACACTACAAAAAAAAACTTCGACAACTTTGATTTCAGACAAGGTCAATGAACTCTCGACGCTGACCTGGTTCTTGTTTTTTTATTACTTGGTTCGTTCATAGACAAACGACATTCGAACACAAACCACCAACTCATCGCCAATACTATGTATCGGGTTTAGAAATAACGATACGATTTTTAGGTTCGTAGTTTGTATTTGATTAATAAAATTTATACGAACGATAAATAAGTAGCCAAATGTTTTGTGACAATGAACCTTTTTTTCCTGAGAATAGTACAGCGAACGTGTCACGAGAGGCAGCACTAGTAGTAGGGACAAACATAAACTATTCACATGTACCTAAAACAGTATTATAATAACGTCATATTAATTCATTATTTAAAAATATAAATCTGATATGAAAAATTATTTTGTGCTGGTATAATGCCAACAAAGCAATGCTGTTTTGAGAATTGTACAACGGATAATCGATATCCGGAAGAAAACGTTGTTTTTTATACCACTTATAATACCTCATATTATTGAGGTTAGATAAGAAATGGATACATTTTTCGAGGAGAGTGGATTTAACAGTGCAAAAAAATTAATAAATATTCATATGTATGCTCTAAACATGAAATGAATAGTAAATTTTTCATAGTTAATTACCATTGATAAGAATGAGATATAACCTCAATCGCTCATTAAATTGTATTCATTTATTATATTTAATTAAATTTATGTCAGTACCATCTATATTTGATTCATATTTCACTCGTAAATAAATCAAAAATTCATAATTATTTTAAATTTCTTTTATTACAGTTTAAATCTACCGCTACTCTTACTAGAGTCTGTATACTAACCTGTATACTATTCACTTTTACGGCATGCAAGCCAACGTTTTAATGTTACAACATTGTTATCCTTCACAGTTGCAAATTTTAGTTTTGCTCCAGGAACATCTGTTGAAAACATTCTTTTTTAATTGTACTTTACCATATGTTCATATGAGGATTAGGCAGTGTTTGTCCCTACCGAACTACTAGCGCTGCCTCGGAGTGATTTTTCGTACTTCGGGAAAAAGGTTCATTCATTGTGAAAATTAAAACAACGGAAGAGTGAACAGAACGGTTTTGTGGTCACTTTGGCCTTGAACCATCTCAGCGGAATCCCCCTACCGTTTCCGATGCTCCGCTACCTCAGACATCGTTCTGTGAAAAGATCATTGATCATTTTTATTTTAATGTTCCCCGTATGTAAAGGTTTTTTCGTGTTCTGTCCTCACATTCGTATGTATAGAAGGTTGTTGAACTTTCAATAATAATTTCTTAGAACTTTCCGGTTGTTTTCAATGTGATTCACCTTCAGATTCAGATGATTGTACAAACATCACATTCAATTTTATTACGCATAAGGAATGTCGCGTTGTTAAAGATCAAATTTCTATATATTATATATAAATATATACAGTGCATTCCATTTAAAACGAGCCACCCTGAATAATTATTGGTACAATGATTTTTCAGGAAAAATAAAAAAACACGTGTACAATAGTATACAGGGGGGCACATTTTGACATATTCACATTTGATGTTACTTCCCCTATCGCACACCCAGAACATGTCACCATTTTTTTTAAATGGATCACCCTATATTGTTTTGCATTATCAGATGCTCCATGATGACCAGATTTCAACAAAGTATGAAATATATGGTCTAAAGCTCATGGTTCGGGAGCTACAAATAATTTGAGTTGAAAACGAGCCACCCTGAATAACTTTTGAAACAATTATTTGCAGGAAAAATAAAAAAACAGGTCATCAAACAGGAGGCCAAATTTTGACATATCGACAAAAAAAATTCTATAGTAATTGTTCAAAAACGTTTCCACTAACTTAAATACAATGGTACAAACGTGCTTAGATTGCCGCTCTCTCATGGTTGAGAATCTCGGGAGTGATGTCTTTGCAATGCCTCATGTCTATTCTCTTTCAAATCTTCTAATGTTGTTGATTCTATCTCATACACTTTGGACTTCAAATGACTCCATAGCAAGAAATCTATGGTGGCCATTCTGTAGGACGTCTTCTGCCAATCCAGCGACCAGGAAAATGATCATCCAAAAATTTTCGCACTGGTGCTGCATAATGAGGAGGTGCACCATCCTGCTGAAAAACTAATATCCTCCTCAATTGTCCTGTTGATACACAGTATTATTCGATTCTTCAACATATCCAAATATTTATCACTTGTCAAATTATGATCGATAAAAAAAGGTCCTATGATATGGTCACCTAAAACTCCTTCCCAAACATTCAGTTTTTGAGGTCGTTGGGTTTGAACTTGACGGTATAAATGAGGATTCGTATCACTCCAATATCGACAATGTTGCCGATTCACCTCTTCAATCAAACTAAACGTACATTCATCCAAACAATTAATTTTATACAAGGAATTCTAATGCAATTTTATCCGTTCAGTGAGACTTTCACAAAACTCGATGCGTCTATTGAAATCAACTTCGTTCAATTCATGAACTATTCTTATCTTATATGGATGAAATTTATACTGATGAAGGATCCTGCAAACATTGGTACGACTGATTACTGATTCTTGAGATAACTTAGTAAGAGATTGCGAATTTTCTATTAGACCAACGTGCCCTAAAACTGCAGTGCAAATAGCTTCATCGTTGACAACTCCTGAATGCAGGGCCGTAGCGAAAAGAAAAGCCAGAGGGTTAGGGAATTCAAATTTTCCCAACTCCACCAGCAAAATTTCCCAACTTTCGAAGAAATGAAAGCCGAGGGATCAGTTACTACTATAATATATTAATTTTCTTACTTAGCTATCCAAAAATTGGCTGAATGCTTATGCCCGTTGGGGTATGCACAAACAAAAATAAATTTTGGTAATTATAAAAATAATAATGGGAATTATTCCACTTTGGACCAAGGTCCTTGGTCTTCCACCATATCCAGCATGTATAGGAATATTCAATACAAATGAAAGGAAACAACACTTAAATAATATTGTGCTTATTGTTTTCTACTATTATTTTTTCTATCTTCACGGCCCGAAATTTCCCAACTTTTCCAAGTCGGAAAAACAGCGAAAAGTTGAGAATTTTGTAAAATTGTCACTTCAAAATTTGTGGACTATTCAGAACTGTTTTCTTACCTGGGAGAAATTAAACTTTTTTGAAGATTTCAAACAACTCAGAATTCTCTTCAAGTTATGCATGTTGGGAAATCCCAACTTTCTCCTGCTTCTTTCCCTTTTCTTATCACCTCTCCTTTTCTTTTCTCTCATTTTTATTTTTTATTTTTATTATTTTTTTTACTATTATTTTTTTCTATCTTCATGGCCCAAAATTTACCAACGTTTCCCAACTTTTTCCCAAGTTGAAAAAGCAGGGGGGGACGCTCCCCCCATCCCCCCTTATGACAACGGCCCTGCCTGACGGTTATGCTTTTTTTGTCAAGAGATCCGGTTTCCATAAATTTGTTCAATAATTCCGAAACGTATTTGTATCGTATATTTCTTCCTGAATGATTATCATTGAACAAACGACCAGCAGCTCTAGCACTATTTCCTTTCTGGTATTACAAACTTAATCCGTTTTCGAAGCGTATAAACCATTGCTTCTCAAGAATTCACAAAAACAGAAACACAAATTGTAACTTCAACTGGTGGTTAATCGTTATTGTAAAATGAGACAAATACAAAATCAGTTACTTCGACTATAACAGATTGTAGTCGAAGTAACCGATATAGTAATCTTAAAGGTGTCGGCGAAGTCAAAGGCAAAAAAAAACAATACAAAGGAATTATGCCGCAACGAATTAGTCCACGTAGACTGAAATATTGGCGGTTGGTATTGGATAATTTTTACTAACCGAGTTTTATGATTGGCTGAAGAGTCATAATATTAAATTTGAAGTCATGTTACAGTGACCAACAGAATGTAGCGATGAGTACCGCGTTGTGTGTGTTATTAAAGGGGAACTGCTGGAAGGTAGGGGGCACTATATCTTTTACTTGAACTATACACAATATAGGGTGATCCATTTAAAAAAAAAGTTGGTGACATGCTCTGGGGGTGCGATAGGGGAAGTAACATCAAATGAGAATATGTCAAAATATGTCCCCCCGAATACTATGGTTGACGTGTTTTTTATTTTTCCTGCAAATCATTGTACCAAAAGTTATTCAGGGTGGCTCGTTTTCAATGGAATGCACTGTATGTCGCTTCTATTATTTGTTCATATTGTTTGTGAAACTTATTTGTCAAACGATGAATCCATTCATCGTATTCATCCGAGCTTCTACCTATTACTGAAGGCAAAACAACTGGTGAATGTAATATTCAATTTTAATTTTTAATATCTCCTAAACAGAACACAAAAATCCCCGTTCGTCAATGATAACAAAAGTCCTGAACGGTTTTTTACATAGTTAAGATTCAACGTGGACTTCCTACTGAGAAATATCCCAATAACCCAACAAATAACTAACAAGAAGTAGCTTTCTCGAAATAAAAGTGCATGAACAAAATAATTGTGATAATCCAGCTAGCAACTAGCCATTAATAGAAATAATAGATAAGTATTTAGAAAAACATACATATTAGCCCTTTTTTCGACTATATATGACAAGTGAAAATTCACCAAAGCATATTGGTATCAAGTGTTTCAATAAAATAAGAGATTTGATAGATGTGAATCTGAATGACATTCTATTCAAAAATAAATTGAAAAACTTTCTTCTTGAAAAAGTATTTTATAATGTTGAAGACTTTTTATAATTCGTGATATCTCATAATTGTAAGACTGACTATTGTATGTACAATTTATCTGGTTTGTTTCCGATTAACAACTTATTTGTAGATTACCTTCTTTTCTTTCTTGACTAGTCTGATAAGTGTTATGTATGTGTATGTATAATGCCTTGTATAACCTTTGATTGATGAATAAATTCTATTATTATTATTATTATTATTAGTCAGTTGCCTGATTTTCTTCGTGACGGCAACAGGTATGGTACCAGCAGGATATGGTACCATATCATAGTACGATGAAAGTAAGGCAATATCTTGAAAATATTTTTGATGGAAGGTCAATTCCTAGATATTCCGATATTTTTTGGCCAGATTTAACCCCATTGGAGGTTTTTCTGGGGTTACTTAAAAGAAAAGGTATATGAACCCAGGCCATTCACAAACGTAAAACATTTGGAAACAATTATTGCGGAAACAATTCAGAGAATAACTCTGAATATGATTAGATATGTATTGAAGGAATTTTCTTCTAGAACGGAAACCTGTATTGTGAGAGAAGGCGGATACGTTGAAGCAACACTGAATTTATGATAAATTATTACACGCTTGTTACGCAATTATCATTATTTGCACTGTATTCATGTAGTTGATAATTATTGTGAAATGAGTTATTTGTTATTTATTATTTATTTTGATGCATCATCAAAATATGAGACAGAGGTTAAGAAACGTAAAGGTTATTGAATTTTTAACGAATCAAGAGATAACGGATAAAAGTTTCTGATATTTTTAAAAATATATTTACTCAACTGTTGGACAAAATTAATATTTTCTGACAAACCTCGTACACGACTGATAAAATTTGATATCTGATCGTTGCATTTCAGGTTTGAGACCGTTCATAAATTTTTATGAATAATAACCTATTTTCGAAAATTCATAATATTAAAGTTTTCCATATGGTGCGAACTTAAGCAGATCCACTGTATAAGAAAATGTATGGGGAATTTCACATGAGAATGAAATTATCAAAGAAATTATTATAGCGGGGAAAAGATGTCATACGTATATTTTCTAAGTTTATTCCAGAATAAATATGAAAAGTTAGTCAAAAAATCAAATGAAGATCAAGCTTCATCTATTTCAATAGAAAAAAATAATATCTCGACCGACAGTGTTGAGTTCGAATCCACCTTTGGTCAGATATGATAGCTTTAAATTAAGTAGAAAGCCAAAAACTTTCCCAAAAGTTAACCTCTCCTAAAAATATAACCCTCTCAGTTTAAATAAGCTCTTCAAGTTATTTGACAAGCTGTAATTTGACATATTTCATATTCATCCAGTTTTTCCTTTTATTATCAATTACTTCATGACATCAAATGATATCGTTTCTAATTTGTGTTTCATTTTTTTCTAGGAAGCCGAATGTCAGAAATCAGCTATGGACATAAAATATTCCACAGACACAAAAATTGAAGATAATTCCAGGATGTTCAAATTGCAAAAAGCAAACTTTGATCAGGAAATCAACACTGCCGTAAGTACCTGTTTTAACAAATACCAAAACGAAAAATAAATTAAAGAAATCTATTTTGGCTTTTCACTTCGCCTCTTCAATATAGGGAGCAAAAAAGTTTGGTACAACTGTCATTGAAAGTGACATTTTTAATGGTTGCCATGTTGCCAAGAGTATTAAAAGATGATGTTTACAAAGTAGCGTGTGGAAAATATTTTTAACACTAGTGTTAAAAGTATTTTTGTAACAATTTTTTTCGACCAAATAGCAATAAATATTACTGGAGTTTTTTTTTCTCCCAACACCAAAAAACTCTAGTATTATTCATTACTACACCAAAGGTTCCAAACAGTGCATCACAAAAAACTTTCTTTACCAAAAATTAATTACTCCTAAAAATATAACCCCTTTCAATATTAAAAAGCAGGCGGAAGGAAACAATAAAAACACTCCGACTTGTTCAACTATCAGCAAGAAACTGCTTTATTAGAAAAGGAACGGGAATACAAAGTAACTGCTACATATGCTACTAGAGGGCGCGACAACTAACATCTTTTATTTTTAAGCTAATATCAACACCCCCACTAGGTTAAACAATAAAAATCATTCTATTCCAAGAGTCTTCAGAAACTTATAATGCTTAACAGAAGGTAAAGCCTTAGTCAAGATGTCAGCCACCATTTCATTTGTTTGAATGTACACAACATTTATAAATTTGTTAGTAACAACATCTCTGATGTAATGGTGTCGTACATCTATATGCTTTGTTCTTTTGTGATATACAGGATTATTACATAATTTAATTGCGCTTTGATTGTCACAGTATAGCTGAACACAATTAAATGAGCCTTTAATTTCACCTAACAAGTTCCTCAGATAAACGGCTTCTTTCGATGCCTCAGACAAGGCCATATATTCGGCTTCCGTCGTTGAGAGTGCTACAGTTTTTTGTTTGGTGCTTTCCCAGGAAATAACACACTCGGAATATTTAAAACAGAAACCAGTATAAGACCTCCTGTCAACTGTGCTGCTACCCCAGTCAGAGTCTACAAAACCCAGTAATTGACCAGAACCCTTTTTATACTTAAGACAAAAATTTCTGGTTTTCTGCAAATATTTTAAAACTCTTTTTGCGGATTTCCAATGACTAACATCAAAGCAACTATTGTACTGACTAAGATAGCTGACTGAGTAAGAAATATCAGGTCTCGTCATTACGGCGAGATACATTAATCCACCAATGAGCTGCCTATATGGTAACAATGAATTACAGTTTTTGTCACCCTTATTTAAGCTTAAACCATTTTCCATAGGAGTATCAATAGGTTTACAGTCAATCATGTTGAATCGAGTCAATAGTGAATCAATGTATTTACTTTGATCTAGGGTTATAACTTCGTTTTTCTTATCAATGCACACACTTACTCCCAAAATATGTTTGGCCTGACCTAAGTCTTTTAGTTTAAAATGGTCTGCCAATTTCTCTTTCAAATCTGTACTTTCGGCTATGTTGTTTGAGAAAATTAAAAAATCGTCAACATATAGTGCAATCACAGTAAGAAAACTATTGACATGCTTTATAAAAACGCAAGGTTCAAGAGCTGATTCACTATAGCCTAGACACAACAATATATCCTCGACTTTTTTATACCAGACACGTGACGCTTGTTTTAAGCCATAAAGGGCACGTTTTAACCTTAAAACTTTGCCTTCATATCCTGATTTGATAAAACCCTCAGGTTGTCTCATATATACAACTTCGTCTAAGTGTCCGTGTAAAAAGGCCGTAGTTACATCTAAGTGACTTACGTCTAGACCTAAATCTACAGACAATGCCATTAGTAACCTAAGTGTAGAATACCTAACTACCGGTGAGAAGGTTTCACCATAGTCCACTCCTTCTCTTTGAGTAAAACCTTTCGCCACTAATCTAGCACGATAGCTTTTATTATTTTCAGTATCACATTTTATTTTATATACCCACTTGCACTCAACCAATGTACCGTTCGATGGTAGGTCGACAACTTCCCACGATTCATTTTCCACCAGGTTGTTCATCTCTTCCTGCATGGCCTTTTGCCACTCGTCTTTGTCGTTTCTACCCATAGCCTGTGAGTATGTGGTTGGGAACTCCTCAAAATAGATGTTGCTATCTGCAGCGCTCAGATAAGTAACATAATCCTCAAATTTCTTTTCTTTTCTTTCTCTTCCAGATCTTCTTACTTCTGTTCGAGTTTCAACATCATCAGCATTGTTTGGAATATAGTCTGGATCTAAATCGTCCAAGTCAGTGAACGAACTGCCTTCACTAATATTCTCAACAGCTGGATTGGAATCTAAATCCCCCACTGCTTCTGACATTCCAACAACTTCTTCATAGTTTACTACTTCTGATGTATTTTCAAATCTTTTACTTGTATAGTCTTCATAAACTATGACATCTCTACTGGTTGTTATGTCATCAATGTCTGGGTTATAGACTCTATAACCTTTGATATTCTCTGAATAGCCAACAAGTATGTGTCTTTTTGCCTTTTTTTCAAATTTTGTACGCTTGTCCTTAGGTATATGCACCATACAGGAACTTCCAAAAATTTTGAGCTTTGACAGGTCCGGTTTTTGTCCTACCCAAATTTCATATGGTGTTTTTCCATCAATACCACTTGCTACACAACGATTTCTTAGATAACTAGCAGTGTTGACTGCTTCTGCCCAGAAACGTTTTTCTAAGCCAGCATCAAACAGTAGGCATCTTGCTTTTTCTATAAGGGTTCGATTATGGCGCTCAGCAACCCCATTTTGTTCTGGCGTGTAGGCATTGGTCATTTGGTGTATTATTCCTTCGGTTTTTAAAAATGTCTTAAACTCATTTGAACAAAATTCACCACCTTGATCTGTGCGGAATACTTTTATTTTTTTGCTTTTCTGTTTTTCTGCCATAGCTTTAAATTCTTTAAACTTAGAAAAAGCTTGACTTTTAGACTTTAAGAAATACACAAATGACATGCGACTACAGTCATCGACTAAAAGTAGAAAATACCTAGAGCCGCCAATGGACACATTTTCCATGGGACCACAGATGTCACCATGTATTATGTCTAATAAGTTCAGACTAAGCTTACTTGTATTTGAAAAAGGTAATCTTGTTTGTTTGCCCTCACAGCAAACTATGCAGTTAGATTTATCTATGTTTACCTTCTCTTTTAGTGATAATCCATTCACACAATCCTTCATTTTGTACATATCTTGGCTGTTGATGTGAGCTAATCGTCTGTGCCACGTTTCAGGGGATATGGCCAATAAGCATTGTTCTATCTTCAAGTTTAGTTTATAAACGCCGTCTACTAAGCTTGCTGTAGCTATCTGTACACCAGAGCTATTAACAATCGAACATCCTTCGTGGGTGAATATAACTCTGTTACCTTTAGCAATAATCTCACTTACTGATATGAGGTTTGTGGTTAGTTTTGGTATGCACAAAACTTCTTCAACTTCTATTTCATGAGATTTTCCATTACAATCTGTGACAATATTCAAACTCCCAGAGAATTTTACTGGTAAAATTTCTTCGTTTGCCACTAAAATTTCTTTTACAGTTGCTTCTGAACAGTCATGCAGCCAACTTTCATTAGGAGTCATATGTTTACTGGCTCCGGAGTCTAGGTAAAAATCGTATTTATTATATTTGCCACTAAGAAATACTGCACTAAAGGCATTTCTTTGTGATGAATTTGATTTTTCCGGACAATGAGACATGTAATGCCCAGTTTTCTTGCACTTAAAACAAATAATTTCGGTTAAATCCTTTTGTTTTTGTTTTTGATATTTGTCGTTTTGACTTTGACAACTGTCTGACGATTTTCTGTTAAATGTCTTTGCCTTGCCATCTCTTGGTTGTGTCGTAAAGTTTCGCTTAGCTACGAAAGCGTTTCCACTTTTGCCTCTGGTGGTGCCATCTGTGCACATGTCTAATAACTTTGTTTTAATTGAATCGGTAGTAATCTTCATACCTGAATGCTCCACTGCCATGATCATGGGTGCAAACCTTTCTGGGAGACCGGCCAAAAGCAGAGAACCGATCCATTCCTCGTCGATGTTAAAACCTGTCCTTTTCAATTTCTGAGACGTTTCAACGACTTGGTTGACGTAGCTTTCCATGTTTTCACAGCTTTCCAAACGAAGGGATATTAACGTACGCAGGAGCCCGATTTTTCTGACAAAACCAGTGTCTTCATAGAGGTTTTTAATTTTTAACCAGACGTCCTTTGCGGTAGCGGCATCTTTAACGTGCATATATAAAGAGGGATCAATGGTAAGGATGAGTTTTGCCTTCGCTTTCGCGATTAAAACTGTGTCCGTCTCGGTCCCATCAATACATTTGGTCAAGCCCTCCAAGACAAAGATGTTTTCCAGTGCAAAACTCCACTCGTCGAAGTTCTCGCGACCGAGTAGTTTTGGACAACTGTTTAAATAGTTGATCGACATTTCACTTTACTGAATGAACAAACTGCGGTAACACTTGTTTCAATGTTTTTATTTACACGTGGTGTTCTGGGCCCATAACCTATTAAAAAGCAGGCGGAAGGAAACAATAAAAACACTCCGACTTGTTCAACTATCAGCAAGAAACTGCTTTATTAGAAAAGGAACGGGAATACAAAGTAACTGCTACATATGCTACTAGAGGGCGCGACAACTAACATCTTTTATTTTTAAGCTAATATCAACATTCAATTCAAGTAAATAGCAATAAAAAAACATAATTATTCAATTTTCAAGGGAGTTTTATTATGAACAATAGATATAGATACAATTAAATTCTGTTACAAATGTAGGTATTATATACATTAATTTCATTATTATTATTATTTATGAACATTAATATGATAAGTACAATTAGAACAACTGCTGATATCAATACCTTGCGATGTTGAAGAGCCTTGTAATCTGAACTATCTGAGTTGACAATTTCATGGGCATTAACATTCAATTCTTGAAGTGAAGAGGACGATGATGTAACGCTGAAGCTAGCTGTTGGGATTATTCCTTTAGCAATAGCCTTTTTATAAAAAATAGATTGATCGATGTAACCCACAGCTACTGTTGTAGACTTCCATCCTCCGTGCTTCTTAATATCCATTATATTTGCTCCTGATTCTGCTAGCAAAGAAGCAGAAGACCTTCTGAAACAGTGACTTGTATATTCCTTTGGTTCTAGGAGGTTGAGAAACTCAGCAATGGTAGAGGGAATTTTCCCAAACGTGTTTATACCAACTGGGTTGGCACTGCATTTATAATTTGAATATTTCAGAAAAAAAAACGTTGATGATTGATAACAGAAGGGTGTAAGGCAATGTATTTATTAAAATAGTCAATGTTTTTTCCAACAATGCAAAAAGAACGACTTATTTTCGTTTTTGTATTTGAAATTTGAACAATCAATGATTTATCCATTATTTTAATGTCTTCTATCAATAAATGACAAAGCTCTTCACGCTGGTAAGCTCAATATATTATGAAAATAGTATCAACTTTCATCATCAAATATTTTTCATCTGGCGCCTCATTTATAAACCTCTGGACTTGTTCAACGTAAGAGTTTTTGATTTTTTGGACCTATAACTTTCATTTTTTCGCTTTAAGAATGCTATTACCTTGAAATATTTACTTGTATTGGTATGTATTTACTTGTATTGTATGATCGATAGGTAGCCAAACGGTTCGGCGTGTGTGCTTTGTTCACTCACTCGAATTGACTGCTGTGTTGGTCGGTGGTTCAAGCCCTAGTCTGAACGATCGATCTTCACTTGCTACCGTCCAACCCGTGTTAGGAATCACACGTTAAAAGGTAAGACCCCGTTAATCCTTAACTCGCACAAGTTTCGACTTCTGAGGGTTGTCGTTCTTAGGGGTGCGACAGCTGGTTAACGGAAAAACAGATTTTAAACAGATTTATACCATTTTTAACGGGCGCACTAGACTCCACAAAGATGACGAGTTCCATATTTTTTATTTCTCTTCTTGATAGGCTAAGAAGATGGTTTCGCTGAAATTTCCTTCGACGTTTTCAAGTCTACACCAGCTAAGAAAATTAGAATATGCGATGTCGTACTTTTGAGCCGATTTTTTTGGTAACAATTCAATTGAAGTTCTTTTTGCAGCCTCTTCAATATCGTCAGGAACACACAATTCCTCACTATTGTTCTTCATTATGCAAGACATAGCAAGAACTTCAAATGTGACTTTAAATAAAACGTTTGAGCTGTAAACAATCCTGTTCTTTGGTGATTCAGCGTCACCTGACACGGCCACTTCACAGCAAATGCGATAACATGAAAATAGTTAACTGTGTGTTTTATAGAAACAGGACAGTTGTACAAAAAACTTTGTATGATATTTGTGTTGAAAGTAAGTTTTATTTTGTTCGTGAAATTGTTCAACTCGCTACGCTCGTTTTCACTCACAAAATAAAACCTTACTTTTAACGCTCATATCATAAATAGCTATTATTGTATCTAGTTTTTTCCATTCTGCTGAAATACCCTACCCTGAAAACTATAAAAATTCTTCAGAACAATTATATAAAAGAAAAAATTAAACTTTCATATTCTTTTCAATACATTTTTCTATCTCATGTTAACAGAAAGCTCAGGCCCAACTGGCCTACGAACTACAAGCTGCGAAGATCCGACAAAAAATCCGAAACGAGGAAATTCAAATCGAAGTTGTGGAAAGAAAGAAGCAGATCGAGATAGAGTCCCAAGAAGTTATGAGAAAAGAAAGCGAACTGAACGCCACAGTGCGGTTGCCAGCGGAAGCTGAAAGTTACAGGGTTGAAGTTATTGCCGAAGGAAAGAGGTAATGCCTATTTGTCAGTGGGGATGAAACTTGCAACCGGGATATCTTTTGATTATGTGTTGTTTTAATGTAGGATTGTTAGGATTGTTAAAATACTACTCTCTACCAACTAAACTGATATCGGAAAATTATCAAAACGGTTTTTTGAATCTAATTCAATGTCTATTTACGACTTTATGTAGGAGAGTGAGCTGTCACTCTTTCTTAATGGATTTTTTCATTGTGTTGAAGATTTCCTGATTGGTTCCCAGTCAACTTTATGTCCAAAGAATATTTTACGAACTTGTGATATCCCTAAAATATTTGTCGATATCCCTATATCCCACTTTTCAATATAGGTAAAATGTCAATATATGTATAACGTGATATCCACAAATACTGAAATGAAACACTGTGAAGTTATTTGTCTGTCCCGAACATCTCATCTCGAGAATTAAAACTATGTTGAACTTCTGATGAAATCACGATAAAGTGAAATGAAAAATAGAAAAAGTTTTGTCCGTTTCAATGTCATGTGTTTCTGTAGCTACATATCTCAATGCTTCAAAACGTATTGGAAAGGTCAAAAAGCTCAAAAAGTGTGTGGGATTTGAATCATCGACAAAAATCTTCACGTTTCGAGATCTGTTCGTCACGTGTGATGAAAAATGGATCCTCTACGACAACAGGAGACGTTCAGAACAGTAATTGGACATTGATAAACCACCCAGGCACTTCCCAAAGGCAAAAAATACGTTAGCAGCATCCGACACTGGTCAGCAGAAGAGGTCCGATACTGCTCCACGACAACGTTTCACAAATTACCGTCCGAAAATTAAAAGAATTGAGCTTCGAAGTTCTTCCTCACCCAACATACTCCCCAGACCTCTTGCCAACCGACTACCATCACCAGTACAATCCTCGCCAATCAGGACCAGGCAAAAACGGCCTTCGTCGACTTCATCGAATCCTAATGCAGACGGAATTAATCGACTTGTGCATCAATTGAAATGATGCTTGTTTCGATTGAATTGAATAAGTATTCTGTGAGAAATGACAGTGTGAAAGTAGACTCAGAACAACGAACAAAACTTTTGAAACAACCAATATAGCCATTCCATTTCGAGACAAATAATGGGCCAACATCGGGTCTCGAACATTTTTGAACTGGTTTTTCATATTATTTATTGCCCTTAATACACTTATTTGCTGCATTGTTGCACAATCATTCAAAATCCTCAATTTTGAGTCTTCCAGATTTTCTATCTCTCTGCCAGCGTAAATCCTATTTTTCAATGTCCCCCATAGAAAAAAAGTCCATAATATCTGGTGATCTGGCAGTCCCTCTTATTGGCCCATTATTTGTCTCAAAATGGAAGGACTCCAATTCGAACATTTATTATGCCATTAATTTTTTGTGTAAATAAATTTCTTCATTTCATCTTTTATTACAATTATAGTGTTTGTTATGGATGTTATTAATGCTATCATTTATTTTTGTGCTCATAAAAACACATATAATATATTTTTGTTGGAGATATGTTTCAGATAATCATAAAAGATTTTCCAATCCGAAGTTCATTGTAGAAAACGCTCAGAGCAATGGAAATATGAAAAAATATGAATAGGTACCTAAAAATAAAAAACAAAACTCTCTAAAAACTCTACGGTACATAAGGAGACGTAAAAGTTGCTATTGTCTTTTTATTTAACTCAGTTAACCAATTTCCAGGGCCGTAATTCAAAAGGGAATAATTCACCCAATTATAATCAAATATTACCGAAACATCCAGGAATATAAAATAGAATTTAATTTCTCAGTATAAAGTGAACGGCTACGATCCAAAAACTACAACAAAAAATACAGGTCCGTATTTAAAAATTCAAAGATGAGGGTGGCCCAAGTCAGATGACACCCTATGTAAAAGATTCATGAACATATTCAGATAGCTCACATCAAGTGCCAATAGCAAAATGTGGACAGATTTTCAACATGTCTGCGAATAAAGAAGATATAGGCAAAAAAATTATTTGGGATTTTTTGGTTTTTCCTGTATATCTCCAGAACCAAAAGAGCTATATTCGATTTTTTCACATAATTGAATAGGTCTCTAAAATACGCAACTCTGCCACAATTTAACCGACAGTCCATCTCTTACCGTTTACGAGATCCCCATGTACAGAAACGAATTTGAATAGCCCTGTATATATTTTTGATCTTCGAGAGGTATCTTCCGAAAGATACTTATTTCCAAGTTGAATTGGGCATAATATATGTAGGTTATTCGGGGTCTGACCTAATCAAATCGATCTAAAGAAACTGAAATGTTGATTGAAATCAATAAATATGGGTACATGTAGAAATTAATAAATAGGCATACTTAGCGTTTAGTGATTTTTCCATTATAATGATTTATTGACCAATTAAGTACTGTTTTCTTTTGTATTGTTGCTAATGAGAAATATTTTTGAGTTAATTTTTATATAACAACTTTTACAATAATTTTGTCAATAATTCTGTTTGACGGTGGGCTATAATGACCCTAGTAGTCAATACCCCTAATACCAAAAAAAAATTGTCAACTATAGTGAATGTTTTCTATTACTTTTGTAATGTTTCATGCGTTTCAACCTCGAAGTGCTTCGTAGGGAGTCTGATATTTTTAATAATCAATTTATTACACTTTGCAGGACTCAAACGGTGAAGAATGCTCAGGCGGAGAGCGAGAAAATAAAGTTGCTAGGTTCAGCAGAAGCTTCTGCCATTTCAAGCGTTGGTAAAGCAGATGCTGAAAGGATGAGACAGAAAGCTGCCGTTTATAAGCAATATGGAGATGCTGCCATTATGTCTATTGTTCTCGAAGCCCTACCAAAAGTAAGAACATACCGCTGACTGAAATAAACACTTGAGGATCAACCTCCGGTTATTCTATTTTATGATACTAATAATAATAATAATAAAACGTCGTTAGTTACTTTATATAACAACATAAAAAACAGTATACAAAAAAATATTGAGGTGAATGAGCGGAGTGTTAGCAAATCTGTATTCAAACTCAAATCCCGGAATGGAAAAAAATAAAATAATAAATACAATACATACAGTTTCAAAAAATTATTATTATTTGGTCAACAAATCGTTTTGCGTAAACAAATGAGCCACGGTTAGCACGAGAAAAATGAACTAGGTATTGAAAAAAATGCAGTTTGAGTCTTTTTTTCAAGTTTTTTATTGTGTAGGATTTGAATTCACCAAGCACGAGATTGTAGAATTTAGCTGCATTGTAGGTTTAAAAAGCTGTGAGTAATTATGTATTTTATCATTATACATCTATGAATGAAAGAATTCCTTCAATTTATGACCAAATACAACACTCACGATTGTGGAACTCATATCCAATACAACTTCAAATATCAAAGACTGCATAAAAAATCATCTTCTCCTACAATAGATTTTATGATTAGAATGGTAGTATAGATCACCCAAGCTTAATCAGTAGTTGCCCTTATTATTTATTTAACTTGAAATTTATGTATATACTTTTTGTTTACACTATTACTCTAAAAATAGATATTCAAAGTGGTATTTCGAGGTTAGGTTAGGCCCTTAAATGAAAATAAACTGAAATTTGCCTTTCATTTCCCTGTAATAAAAATGTTATTGTATAAAGCTGTTATTACTTAATATTGGAGATAATAAAGACGAATTATTATCATGATTATTATATAGACTAAAAATATTTACTGTATTGGTTTTTCAATTCAGTTATAATTTATATCTGACCAAATCTTAAAAAGTACCAGAAAGAGAGAATATATACTTGCAATTAAAAATCATCTCTTGAACTTTTCTCTGTTGCCTTCTGTACAACCGCTCTTCTACATATTGCGGATGACGTAATAGAAGCAATTGATGAAAACAAATGTATGGTGCCAGTCCTACTAGATTTCATCCGGGCGTTTGATACTATCACTCATAATCTTTTGTTAGGTATTTTGGATTATATTGGTTTTCCAGCCAACGCTTTATCAGCAGATAGCTTATATCTCAAATCAGGGGTACCTCAAGGATCCATTCTCGGCCCTTTACTGTTTTCTATATATACTTCACACTTTTCATACGCTGATGATACTCAAATACATCACAGCTTTTGATGCTTGTCAATATAAAGAGATTTGTTGAACTAGCAACGGACCACTGTTCATTTATAAGTCTCAGTAAATCGAATGCAATCATCTTTGGTCCAAAATTTTACCGTTTCCTAGTGATTAAATCGGCGAATATCTGCATTCAAAATGACCTCTAGATATTGTTAATGAAGCAAAAAAACTTGGTGTTTTCATGGAGATAGATCGAATATTTGAAAAATTCATGAAAAAACTCTTATAACTTGCCTACTCTGCACTAAAAATCATTTATGGTAATCGACATATTTTGCTTTATGTGAAAAAGTCCTTATGTGAATCATTGGTGTTTTCAGTTTTCAACTACGCGGATGTTCTTCATGGTCCATTTGCAACCACTCAATACAAAAATGAGATTCAAAAAGTTCAACACTTGTGCCTTACAATAATTTTTGGTATTGATCCTCGACAAAGGATCTCATGTAAGCTTCAAGGAATTGGGTGGTTGATTGAACATGGAGAAAAGAAGGTTATTTCACGCTGTCTGTTTTCCCCAACTTCAATATTCGATAAAAAATATGATTGCAATGCTAAAATTCAGAACAAAAGTATCCATTTGGTCTTTCATTTAACAAATTCAAGTATATATAATTCTGTCCCCAACTCAATCAAACTAATAAATTTCACAAATTTTAAAACTAGATATAAAGATATAAAATGAAAGTAAATGATTGATATCTTGTAGGAAATAGATAAACTAAACTCTTTATAATATTAATATATACAACAATAACAGTTTTACGTTTGTTCGAAAGTTGTTGAAAATGTTTCATGATGAATTTCCATTGTCTAATAATATATAAAATGATTTGAAATCCCTAAAAGAAACAATACAAAACAAAAATTAAAAAGAATAGCTTGAAGTAATAATTATATTGAGCAAAAAAATCCTAAAATAAAATTACAGTGAAATAAAATACAAGTAAACAAATAGAACAATTACATAAAAAATACAAAATTAAAAAATCCCAAAACATGTTACTTCACGACGTTTCGATTGTTAGTATCCACAATCGTCTTCGGGTGATGAATGGACTAATTCCTCCTAGAGATGATAATTTATGGGTCATTCGAGTACTTTCACTTATCCCCGCTTTCCGCTTCACCGGGAGATGGCAGTTTGGCGGGAGTTGGTTATTTATCACTTGATCATGGGGATATGTTGCGTATCTCAACGCTAGCTTGGCTGAATACGTTGTTGGACAACATGTATGTGGCTTTTTTGAATTTCCTCCTAAGCCAGTGTTCCTCCTTGTGTGGCCATTGATCGTTCGCATTGCCGAGCACAAGAAACACACACAGCGAGGAAAAACCAGCAAATCAGGAATAGCAGAGCATGTTTGGACACCTCAACATAACTTCGAGTAGTCCCAAGCTGAGATCATACATAAGGAGGAACACTGGTTTAGGAGGAAATTCAAAGAAGCCGCATACATGTCCAATAATGTATTCAGCCAAGCTAACGTAGAGATACGCAACGTATGGAAACCCATAATCAAGCGAAAAATGGCCACTTCCTTCAAACGGTCATCTCCCACTAAACCGGTGAAGCGGAAAGAGGAGATGAGTGAAAGTACTGAATGATCCATAAATAGTCATCTCTCTGAGGAATTAGTCCAGTCATCACCCGAAGACTATTGTAGATACCAACAATAAAAACGTCGTCAAGTAACTTGGTTTGGAATCTTTTAACTTTTAATTTTTTGTTCAGTCGTTCAATTTTTTTTACTTGTATTTTATTTCACTGCTATTTTATTTTAAGGTTTTTTTGTTATTATAATTGTTACTTTCAGCTATTCTTTTTAATTTTTAATTTGTATCTTTTAGGGATTTCAAATTATTTTATATATTATTAGACAATGGAAGTCCGAACTAATGAAATTTAATCAGTTTTATTTTTTTTATTTTTTTTTTTTCTCCAGGGTTAAGTGGAAAAACATTCTCTGTGATGCATTGCAATACGGACGTTGAACTTTGCCCTTTAATTCACTTGATAGTTTTTGCTTTGTATTTAGGGTTAGTCTATATACAAAGGTTTTTGTATATAACTTATGTTTTGTTTTTTTTTTTTAATTTCATGATATAATAAAGACGACATTATTATTGTTATTATTATCACATAACTTGAAAACTCTGAACTATTCACCCAACTCAATTAACATCGCTTTAAGTCATGTATATTCATTTTTACAGATTGCTGCCGAAGTTGCTTCACCTCTAGCCAAAACCGAAGAAATTGTTCTAATTGGCGGACCTGATAATACCACGGCAGACATAGCCCGTTTAGTAGGACAAATACCCCCTGCCGTAAATGCCTTGACGGGAGTCGATATCTCAAAAGTTCTGGGAAAAATACCGGGTGCTACAGTAACAAGAGTACCAACCACTGTCAAATAATTCATTGAAAATATTTTATTGTTTTTGTCAAATTTTGCTCCAGCCACAACCATTATTTCTGATGTTACCTCCAGTGCCATAAAGAAATCTTCTAAAAAAGCTCCGTTAGAGAACTTTTTATACTTAAACTTTAAATGAAAAATATATATTTTCAAAGTACAATGTCGAATAATTGGAGTTCGACTTTGAAAAATTTGAATCAAAATAAATATATTATTCACTATATTACCGAAGTATTTTTTGAATCTTATGGACAATAATGAAAATATAAAAAAACTATAGAGATTTCAAAAAGAGTTTTTTAAGTGGATTGCATCTGGCTTTAATTTTGATATAAAGTATAATAATTTCAAAATTGAATGCTGAAATATTTCTAAGCTGTAAAATCAGAAGTATAATTTTGTCTATTGGTTAATATCGAACTAAAGATCTTGTTCAAAATCGTAAACTATTTGAGATGTAAATTCACATTCATTTTTGGTTTTCTACCAAACACTTCAAAATTCTTAATGCTTTTTTCAAAATCTCTTGATATTTCTAGTAATTTTCGGAAACGTGTGAATATATTTTTATCTCGAAACTTTGTTCATAGAATGGAGGCTAGCAAAATTTGACAAACTGTTACCATGATTTGATGGGAGGAAGGTTAACCTAGCATTTGCAGAGGAATTGTTTTAATGAAGTGGTTTTTTTTACATTCTGAGTTATTTTTGAACATCCAATGGTGAACTTACTATGGATGATTGAAATGCGATAGTTGAGTTGTTATTGTTTATTTTTTCAAGTAGGTTGCAGCTACTGACCAACTGATAAGTGAGGTGTAAAAATGTGAGAGGAAAACTTACAGTGCTCTGAGATAAATAAGTGGCAATTTAATTCAGCCCAATAAAGCTGACCAATTCGGTTATTCAGAATTTATAATGGAACATGCCACTAAAAATACATGTTTCATTTTAAGCCTAAACTTTTTCATTGAACTTTTGTTACAGATTATATCCAAAATAACTCCTTATGACTCACATTGGGTGTTATATTCTTCTTATGCATTTTTCTTTCTTTTCTGCCGGAATATCTGATATATACAAACAAAAAACATAGCTGTTCAAAATTAGATTTCTTGCACGTCTGAAAATTTGATTTTAAATTTTATTAACAAATTAAACATTTTTTATCGTTTCAATCCGATTTTTTTGTGTTGAAAAACTTTTATTGAATTTATTGATATTATACCTAGACAAATAACTAACAATAGACTCCAGAAGGATTTCAAATTAATAATTTCAAAAAATACTCGTTTATTCACAGAAAAACACTCGAATTTTACTGTTTAATGTCCCATCTGAAATTTAGAAACTACAGTTTTGTGGAGATATAATGGAACTTATAATACATTCAAATTGAGGAGAAATTATTTTTGGAGAAAAGTCTTTGTTTTCTTCATCATTTTTCAAAAAATATGGGAATCTTCCGAAAAAAAACAGAAAAAACCTATGACCATATTTGATTTCAACGAAGGCCAAAAAACAATATTTATTTCAGTGTATATTCAGAATGTATTCCTGGGGGAGGAGGGTATCAAGCATCCCAATCATGTTCATCATATGAAATGATAAGAGCCTTTCCATTTTTTACTGTACCCTGGGAGGGGCATTTGCACCCCCTTGTATACGTCCCTGACTCATTACAAGTTGTAACAATGCATAGAAAACAAATTACAAACATTAACTGGCACCATCAATTTAACAATAGGTAAAAGGTAAAATATATTTATTCAGTTACTGTAATGATTACTTCCCAAAATCAATAATTCAAGAGCCATATAGATCTGTTGTTAGTCAATTCTCCATACAACATCAATAAATTCAAAATTATTAGGAATTGAATGAGTATTTTTATCAAATTTATCTTTCATTTTCATTTATTTGAAAACTGTGGATCATACAGCTTTTACTAATGGAATCTTTTTTGTAGGAAATTCAATAATCTACAACAGCTTCATATTCACTTTTTCTTTAAAAAATTGTGCCAAAGAATTGAGTTAAGAAGGTAGGAAAAAAAATGAAGTCGCTTAAAAATTAGACGTTCATTCCACTATTGACATTTAAAAAAAAATAATTTCACTCTGAATAATCTATCGTACTGAAGAATAAAGTGTTAATGAGGTACCACAATTTGTGTAATACAATTGAAATATAAATCAATATATCTACAACCAACACATCACTTAGAGCACTGTATAAAAGACCATGTACAGCAATTTACATTGATCAGTGAGAAAGGCGATATAAAATGGTGTTCATGTACCATAGTAGTTACTTTACATTGAAGCTACCAAACAATGTAATTTTAGAGTGTAGATGAGACCCACATAGATAAAATACTAGAATGTAAAATGAATCAATGTATTTTTCTACTCGCATTTACCTAGTTTTTTATGAATCTATAATTTATCTTTCATCTATTTTTGTCAGTTTTTTATTTTAAAATATGGAGTAGTTTTTCTCACAAACTTCTACACTGTATTTCATGTAATAAACTGATTGTAGAGTTCTGTAGTTCTAATGTCCTGAAAACAGATATTTTATTTTAATTTTTTTATACTTCATCAACAGCTATCAGCAAATCAGTTTTGAAACTTTTACTCAAATTTTGAAGAACATATTTTTCTGCACAATATTTTAAATTTCTACTTCTTTTTTGAAATTTTTTTAGAAGTTCACATGTTGATATTTCCCACCAATGTCAGTGTTGTGTTACATTCACCAAAGATGTGTGTGTGTGCATTCTGAATAAATTTTTGCTAATATGTATATTTTATTAGTTTTTAAAATGTTTTTTATGGATTTATTTCAAGTGTTATATATTTCCAGTCCATTTATCTACATTTTGTTCTTTATCCATCTAAATAACTGTTTCTCTCAAATAAAATTGATTTTACCTTCAAAAAAGATCTGGCATGCACTTCTAAACTGATTTTTCTTTTGAACAACAAACGGATTTATATGATTGAGGAAAAAATTCGGAATATTCAGTCTTCCCTTGAAGCATTCCGTAGTTTATGTCTATATATCTTTCATTTTTATCCTGCAGGGACTATTTTTGAATTTACCATCTGAATATTTGAAATATTTTGGTACATTTGAAAGTTCAACAGTTCAAAGCAATTTTCAAGAAAAATAATTTATGTGATATCCCGACAAGTCCTCATTTAGTAAAACAAATATGTTTCAGTTGTTTAGGTGCATCATTTTAGCATATTATTTTATTTTTGCATCTACTTTGTAGTTATTATTTTATTATAGTTTAATATTTTGTATTTCCTTTTATCTTTGAAGATTTATTTCTTGCATTCTGCAGTTTATTATGACAACTTTTTCTGTCTGTTGAAAATATTATTGAAAGTCTTATTGAAATTTAGGCAATTTTGCAAGCTTGGACATACTATGAAAATATTCTACATTGTACATGCTCTCACTATGTAACCTAGCTTTTTCAGATTACCAGAGATAAACTTGTATGTAAATGATGGTAAACTGAATGCAAAGAATAATCTTCAATATATGAGTGTATATGATTATTGTAAAACTTGTTTTTCTCATTCTACTCACCAACATGAACGAAAGAAATATTTTAATAAATGGCATTGCAAATTGAGTTTTTTTTCATTACACCACCCACCCTCTAAAAAAGCAAGACATAATGATGGTCCAGAATATTTTAACTAATTAATCTACTATACCAAGCCAACAGTGAACAGGTTAACTTTAAACCTAACCTATGATTTCAATATGGGATTTTTGATGGTTAAAACATATTGGAAACGTTAAAAAGCTCCAAAAGTAGATGTTTCATGATTTGATAATTTTTTGGATCGGTTTGTCACGTGTGATGAAAAGTGGATCCTGTACGACAACAGTAGACGTACAGAATAGTGGTTGGACACCAGACACTTCCCAAAGGTGAAAACCCAACGAAAATCATGGCGGTCAGCAGCTGGTCAACAGAAAGGTCCAATCGTACTCCACGACAACGCCCGTACGAAAATTAAATGAATTGAGCGTCCGAGTTCTACATCATCCACCATACTCTACAGACCTCTCGCCAAGTGACTACCATTTTTCAAGCACTTCAATAACTTTCTCATCGGTAGAACCTTCGCCAATTAGGACTAGACAGAAGCGACCTTCGTCGATTATATCGAATCCCGAGCACCCACTTTTTATGCTGACGTTTTGAAACAATCGAATAATAAAAAAATAACTTCATGAAATTCCAAGCAGCAACTTCATGAGGTAATGTTCAATGTAGAGGAACAGAAAAAAGGTTAGTAGTAGATAAATCAGGAGTTTGCAGGCAATGAGTCATCAAAACAGTATATTCTGTCTAACCAAACATAATAATAATAATCTATTAGTTCTTTAGATTATGTCTAGCATGACATAGAACAAGTCAGCATAGTACAGTATCAGTATAAGATAAATTAATATTAAAAACATTTTACCTAAATTGTAGTCAATATAATTAATATAGTTATTGATGTAACTAAGTGTATGACAGCATGTAAAAGGGCTTAATATAATAATATTGGTAGTTAATTATTTGTAATTGGTTCTTATTACTATTTCATACATAAAACAGAACAAGTCAGGTGTCAGGAACAGTTTGTCCACGCGAGTTTTCGATTATACAAACAAGAAACCTAACTTATAAACAGATTACAGATCATACATGTTATATTAGAAAAGAACCACATAACATACATAAAAACATCTAAAAGCAATAAAAACAAGTGGTTTGATAGAATATAAAATATGAAAATACGCATGCATACTATTTTAAATTTATTCAAAGGAAGATTTTTGTAGCAGTTTGGAAGATGATTGAACAAAGTTGTTGCCATGTAGTTTGGGCAACGTTCTGTTTTTTGGAGACGGTGATTCGGCACTTCCAGGATTGCTGCATTTCTTGTGTTATATCTACTGTTTTCCAGCGCTTTGAATGAGGCCAACTCTGTTTTGGCATATATCAGTATGTGTATGACATACAAAGAATGGAAAGTCAGGATTTTCAGCTGTACAAATATATTCTTACAGCTTACTCTCCTGGCCACTCCAACGATATTTCTAACGGGTCATTTCTGGAGTTTGAGTACCCTATCGGCCTCCTGTGATACTCCCCATACTATGATTCCATATGTCATTACTGACCGAAAGTGTGCAAAATATATTATCATTAGTACTGATTTTTCAACAGTCTTCCTGAGTTGGTACAGGAGATAACACTTTGGAGCTAGTTTTTTGCACACTTCATTTATATGGGTAGTCCATGTACAGCGTTCATTCACATACAGCCCAAGGAACTTCGTAGAAGGTGCTTGAGTGATAGATCTGCCGTTAGATTTTAGCAACAAGCTGTGGTCGAGTTTATTATTTGAGTGACTAAATCTTATGAACGTTGTCTTCTCCATGTTCAAAACTAATCCATTTGGAGAGAACCATTCCTCAGATATTTTGATTTCTTCATTGGCCTTCAGGACTGTTTGCTCTCCCTGTAGCTATGAGGGAGGTGTCGTCTGCATACATTATACAACTTTCATTAGAAATGTCATTCACGTATATCAGATATAACAGAGGACCTAAAACAGAACCCTGGGAAACCTCTACATCATTTGTTGTTTTCAGCGAAGTGTGATTGTTTTCTTGAACATACTGCATCCCGTTTGTTAGATAACTTTTTAGCCAATCATGTACCACTCCTCTGAAACCGTACAGTTCTAGTTTTGTTAAAAGAATTTCATGGTTGACAAGATCGAATGCCTTGCTTAGATCCAAAAAAGTGCAAACCACTTTGATACCTTTGTCGTAACTTCTCCAAAAGTCTACTTACAAGCGTCACCACTGCATTTGAGGTTGATTTGCCTTTTTGGAACCCATACTGATTCGTGTTCATTAAATATTTATTGATGAAGAACCTTAGTTTGAAAAATTCAATAAAAACAGCAGAATTTTTTGTATGTAGCAGACTCAATAAGTGTTCTGTAGCTTTCTGAAAATGGCAGAGAATATTGGCAGAAAGTATGTGACATTGAGATAAAATGTGATAGAGAAGGCACAAAAAGCAAATTTCCCTGAAATCTATGGAAAAGTCCATACCTTAAAAGCTAGTTTGACAATATGTTTATATGTCAGGCAAATTTAAACTATTCAAATGTTGTGTATGGATGTTTGAGAAGCAAGATAGCTTTGCAGGAAACGATCTATCGAATAGTCAAGGTGGAAAAGAAAAAACTTTGAATTCAAGAATCAAAAATATTCTTCTACGAGGTCTGTCTAGCTCCCTTAAATATAATACACTTGTGCCAGCGTTTTTTCCAATCCTCGAAGATGTTCTGATATGCACTTTTTGGGATGTGCTTGAGCTCTCTCAGCGATTCGGATTTTATCTTCTCAATCGTCGCAAAAGGGCGTCCTTTCATTGGTCTTTTCAATCTTGGGAACAGGAAAAAGTCACAGGAGACAAATTTGGTGAATACGGTGGCTGAGGCATGATTACGGTGTTGTTTTTGGCTAAAAAATTAAAAAATTTCGAACAAGAATTGATGAGTGACGCCTAATTTCAAGATAATACTCCTTATTGACCGTTCGACCATGTGACAAGAACTCCTGATGCACTACGCCACAGTAATTGAAGAAAACAGTGAGCAAAACCTTGAAATTTGATCGAACTTGACGTGCTTTTTCTGGTCTTGGCTCTCTATTGGGACGATTGGACTTCGGTTTCACTGTTATAACCATATACCCATGATTTGCCCCCAGTTTAAACCCTTTTAAACAAATCTGGATCGCCGTTGTCATTAATCAATTCCTGAACAATGCTCATACGACGGATTTTTTGGTCAAAATCCAGAAATTTTCGAAAACTTCGCTGCAACACGCTCCATGCCAAAATTCTCAAAAAAAAATTAAAAAATGGCACGAGCCTACCGATATCCTCAGCATTTTCTCTTACAGTTATTCAACAATTTTCCATAACAATTTTCTTCTTTCTCAACATAAGTTACTTCATAAATTCAAAGTGTTTTTCATGAAAAAAAATAAATTATTGGTAACTTGTCGTCTTCAATAATTTTGACTATCAGAAAATAATTAAGAAATTATACTACGACAACCACCAACTCAACAACACCAGTATCAATATTTTGTTGCAAATATGCCCCTTTAACATGTGAGGTAATTCATGGATCGATCAGATAATTAATTCTACACCAGAGGTTCAATTACACTTGCCTCTTGAAGATGATCACTTGGTGATCGAAACACGTGTCGAGGTGTTAAATAAAAAATTTGTAGTTGGGAAAAAACTCCAGTAATATTCTTTGCCAACATCTTATTTAGTTCAAATGGCAAGTGTATTAGGTGTAAAACTATATACGAAGCCTAGGAAGTAAATATTTGTGTTTTTCTGAAATAAATTCCAAGTTCATTTGCTTTGTTCTGGTTAACACAACACTATTGCCACAATATGCATTTTGATGTTTGCAACTACCATTCATTTGTGATAAATAACTAAAATGAAAGTACACAGAAAATACACGTTCTCAGATAAAGATATAGAAAAGGCTGAAGGAGTCTGAAAAAAAAACACCGATTCAATGAAAAACAAACTGTGTAATTCGACATTATTTTATTATATTATACACAGACGTTGATGATTCACACAATATGTGCAAAAAACAACGTCCATAGCATTGTAAAAATTAAGAAAATATACAAAAAATCACAATTTGTACCTAGGATTTTTACAATGCTACCATTTCAATAGTAAATATTTCAAGTCAAAGTTTGTAATGGAAGCTTCTCCAAAACATACATGAAAATAAAACGAAGCTTAGTAAATTTATAATAAAGAAAATTGTTATTGCATAATATCTGTCACACCTTATTCAACACACTTTGCAATCAATTCAAAAGTGAACTTTATATTTTGGTATTATATACAGTACTGATAATAAATGTTATATTACAAAGAAATTGTGTTCCAACGTAAGCTGAATTTTAAATCCTGTTAATAGTAATGTTTCAGTTTGTTCCTTGTTATAACAATATGTTTTTGAAAGTATATATTTATACCAAGGCCTAGTCAAACATGTAATTTATGGTTAGCTTTCTGAACTGATGATTTGGAAAAAAGTGATGAGCAATTTGCCTCTCCAAACAACAATTTTGAAGCGAACATAATTCATATGAATTTGTACGTAGACCGGAATTACTTCCCAAACAATTTACAATATCTGAATATTTCAATTCATATCAATACTTTCTTACTCTGAGATTTTTTGATTATTAATGTTTATCTGAATATATTAGGTTCACATTCGACTTTGAATTGAGAAAAGTAGCAGTTTTAAATAAACAAAATATGTACTCCATTCCTGTTTAAAAAATATAAGATATATTACAAATAACACGGGTACTCTCCAAGATGGTCATTTTTTTCACCTTGTCAGTATAATTTGAAATATTTATCTGATCTATATAAACACTTCTATTTCACATATATTAGCTTACGCCGAATTCATTTTCAGATCCTAAAATAACTACTTCAGAAACACTGTCTGCAAAACTTCACCCTCTAGCAACCATGATGGTAGCTGGTAACTTATAAAATAATCAGTTTACTCAAAATCTGGAGATGTTCTCTCGATGGAACTAACGTAATTTTTCCTATATAACTATATATAACTTTTTAATATTACCAAATAGTTGATTCAAAATAAAATTAAATATTCAATTTTCGTGAGTTACACATTCAATCTAATTCCAGTAACCGACAATTTGAATATGTTCATAAAAATGCTGGGAACAATAATTACTCAAAACATGTCATTGTGTTCATATTTTTTATTTATCTATACTTAAGAAGGACAAGTTCTGTTACTGATAATCTTTTGTATTTGGTGCCGACATCTTTTGTCCAAATACAAAACCACTAACTTGAAAGTACAATTTTGAGAAAAGTAATTTTATACTTAGACAAGAGATGTCAGCAACAGAAACAACAGAAACATGAGACGTTCACAAACAGATAAAGAAGTGTCTGAATAACACTTAAATTTTGGAAATAATCGTAACAAATCACATTATGATCAAGCAATGTAAACTTCAACGGCAGGGTATAACTATAAAAGCTATTTTCCAGGTTTTTTGGCAGTGGTCTGGAGGTTTTTATGCCTGGCGTTTCGTTCGAACCGCGGTAGATGATGTGGTAACGGTCACAGTGTCTGAGTTGGTGCCCGAACACATGTTAGTACGTTGCTAGTATTTGATTCTGGTTTTATATTATTATTAATGGGCGTGGCTTAATTTCTCTCAATTGGCATTGCCTTGTTTGTGTACCTCTGAGGACAGGTAGCCAGACCTTATTGATGTTCGTTGCCTTTTTTTTATTGAAATTATCCCTGTTTTTGTATTTCTATTGCCTCTCCATATACACTTGGATAGTAATTGCGAGTTTTATCGTGTATTACTGAATCTTCGAATGAGATAAAACTCAAAATTCAACTATCCAAGAATATATAGAGGGACAATAAAAATCCAAAAACATAGGGATAATTCCAATAGAAAAGAAGAGGCAATGAACATCAATAAAATCTGGTTACCTGTTCATATTATACACAAACAGGGTTAGGTATTCCAATTCAGATAAACCCAAGTCACCTCTACCAATAATAATATAAAACCAGAGTCAAATACTAGCATCGTAGTAAATGCATTCGGAACAACGGGAACACCAACACAGGCACTACGACCGTTACCACATTGCCTTTGAAAATGTCAACCGCAGTAGTAGACGAAAGGGCAGGCATCAAAACCTGCAGACTACAGTCAAAAAACACGGAAAATAGCTTTCATATAACTTGCATTATGGTTTCAAATGACAGTTTATAAACATATTGGAGAAAATATAACCCATATTACATGATGGAGCAACCCAAACCACAAATGTGACTGGATTTGTTTTCTGCAACTAAATAATTCCAATCTTCAGCATAGCTACTCTACACTCATGATGACCAACTACTTCCAAATGAGTGCCTGCAATTTGAACTGTTTTGCCTACTTTCAATCTATAATTGAAATATTCCATACATATTAATTTATAACCCAATTGAAGATATATCTCCTATTCACCAAATCATGGTTTTCCACTTCCACAATTCATCGTCATCTGCTATATTATTAACCGAGAAAAAAAATTGAATCACTGATTAGAATCAAGGTTTCCAATAATTCGTTGTTTCGTACATGCCTTTTCAGTTTGAAATTGATTGCAAGATATTCAAGTTCAGTATGTTTTGAGAGAACCACGATTATCAGAAAATTTCAAATATGAAATCTAAAACTGGTGCCTGAAAATTATAAGACACGTCTAGTTCTACATAACATAGTAAAAGATCGCCATAAAAACTTTACATAGAATAACTTACTGAACAGCGTGAATAAATCTTTTTCGTACATATAAAAAGAGAAACAAAAAAACAACTTATGCAGTAGTAGTTCTTTTTTTAAAACAGCCTGCACGTAGTTTTATTCAGGTTACATTTTGCGAAATGTAAAATTTCCTTCCACAATAACTTAAATATTAAGGACACACAAAAATTAAACGTTGTTACCATCCTCCACCACTTTCTCTTCTCTCGGTTTGGCCCCCCCAAATATAGAGGAAGTCTGAGACGATTCTGCTATGGCATTAACAGGGGCTTTTACTGTTCTCGGCAACAGTTTCAATTTCGGCCTTCCGCTTGTATCTAAATTAATAAAAGAAAACAAATGATTATATAATAATGATAAATAATTGAACCAACAAAATTACCTGGTGCTGGGTTAGGAAGATCCTCAGAGAAACTTTTCCTTTCTTGGCGAGGTCTACCTCCACCACTAAATCCTCCTTGTCCTCCCATATTTCCTCGGTTACGGTTGGAACTCCATTCACCTCCGCCTCCTCGCTGTTGATGAGGTCCTCCATCATCACCTGTTCAATTTTTATTATCAGAACTTGATATAAAATTTCAAATGATTTTTTATTTCATAGTCTAGTGATAGATATCAGCAGAGATTATTATAGTACCTCAAGTTTAAATCTTGAGGCTTACATAAGAGAAAAGACCTGCTTTTAATTGGTTTATTTATTTCACAGGATAAAAATCATTTCAATGAAATTACAAAATTGAACCAACTGCTTCATAAAAATTAAGAGACAGCATAACACTAAATGAATGAAAAAAAAAATTAAAAATACACTACAAAATAACAACAATCGAGAGTTTGAGATTTCACCATTGGCTGGTTTAGGATGAAAGCATAAGTTGAAATGAATATAGCTTGTTCTTAATGAATGGACGATCAATTCTCATAGAATATTAGTGTAGTCATGATTTGTGCCCTGTACTCTTTCTATTGCTGCAAAATAGATTTAATTGGCTGAGGACCAAATAATTATACTATGTTATACACTTCCATTGAGACGATTGGGCTTTGGTTTGTATGTCATAACCATACACTCATGATTCGTCATCAGTTATGACCCTTTTAAGACGATCTGGATCGCCGTTAACGTCACTCAACAATTCCTGTGTGATGCTAATGCATGACATGAGCCAACCGATATGCCGACATACTTAGCAACTTCTCTGATAGTGATTCGACAATTCTCCATTACAATTTCCTTAACTTTCTCAACATTTTCATCGGTTGTTGATGTGCTGAGGCGTTCAGTGCAAATGTCATCATGTATATCTTTGCACAAGAGCCTCTTAGAATGCAGGGTTTGGGTACGCCGGTCGGTAGGGTGACGAGAAAAGGAATTGGAAACACCAGTTAGCTACGATTTTGTATTTCACAAGTAATGCTGGATGACAGTAATATGGCTTCTGATTTTGAGTATCTATAATAAAATATGCGTCTCAGTACGAACATTTTGTTACAATGAGATCTGATACCTCTCACGACCACATGGCGTAAAACATTATTCACTAAGCAAGTAACACTTTCAATCACAATTACCATACCTAAAATAAAATATGCGGGTGCAAGATCCCGTGGAATGCACAGTTCTTTGAAAACCCAAAGCAATCTTCTACCATTCGATACTCTGCGATTTCCGTACCACACTCTCTAGAAAAAATACGGCCCGTTTTCTTCAACACAGAAAAAACTAACCTCACAACGAGAACGAATATTCAACAAGTGAAACGCGCGGCGCCCCCCATTTCCCTCCTATCTAACCTTGAACTAATAAGCTGATGGGAAAAGATCTTTAACAGTGCCCTATATATCTTACTACCGTTGTGTGTGGCAGAAGTTCGCTAAGAGATGGCGCGGTGACGTAAAGTCGCTTTTAGTTGAATTAACCGAAATGAACTATAGATCCGTTACATCTTCTTGATCTTCTGTGAAAAGCTGTCAACATTTCAAGTGTTTTGGCACATAATTCTATTTCTCACACAAAATTTTATGCAAATAAGGAATGTTCCTCAATTTGGGTTATTACAGCAAATGCAAGTTTGAACAAAATAAACTTGAGTTTAATTCATGAGTTTTTCAAATTCACTTCGAAAAGTATTCAAATTGATGTTTCAAATGTTGGGTTTTAATTTTTAAAGGGATTTGTTTCTAATTCACATATTGGCAACAGCCCTTATATCAAGTTGAAATAATTTATACGTACCTAGATATTCTACTTTAAAAAAGGAAAATTATCTTTATGAATCAACAATTAAGGCAAAATATAAATTATAGTTCAATACCACCTCCACAAGCCACATAAACAACAGTTGTTTTGTTATTTATTTATATAGATTAGGTGCACAAATGGCATATGTCACAGAATGTCTCGGAACTCGGAACATAAGTAAAAGAACAGCACGCCTCTAAAATATTTCTTCTTTGTTTGTCTCATACAGGTAACAGATTCATTGTCCTTTATTAGCTATAACCGATGTTGCCAAATGGTAAAATAGAAAAGAATCCCTTTAAATGTTGAATGCATTATTTCATCCCTCTTTTTTAAGTAATTGATTGATTTTTTAAAGAAAAAGGTTGAAATGATAAGTTTAAAATGCGTTGTTTTAGAGCTCTTTTATGAAAACTACTTCATTTTCGTCAGGAGGAACATTCCCTATTCTTTGATACAGGTTTTTGATAGCAAAAAATCGCTGAATAGGCAAAACACTTCTAACTTTTATGTCTCTCACAAACAAACTAAACATGTTAAGCAGCTGAAACTGTGTAAATATGTTCAAGATAAGTGTACCAACATAAAAAAAATTAAAAATCGTAGCCCAAGAAATTTGAACATTCAACTCATTATTTTGAACAGACCTTGCAATGCATATATTTCATAGATACCAGACAGGTTGAGGAATCAATTATTTGAAGGTGATGGTTAAAAACGAATTAGTGTGCAATATGTGGCGATAAAATGATTTTGCATATGGAAAAAGTTATTTCGAGACAATATGACAGAGTGCTCAAGAGAATCTACTTCAAGAAATCTATGGATTTTATTTCATAAAAACTGTGCTATTGCTGAATGAGACAAGGCTAACTTGAGTTGAGAAATCGAATCATACATTTCATTAACAAATATACTGACTCTTTGGAAAAAATTATAGCATACACAACTTAAAATCAGAAATGTGTTTACGGCAATATATAAGAAACTGAAACCCATATTTTCTATGTTTCATATCCAAATCTAAGAGTATTTCGAATTTTAAATATAACTAATGTAGTGTAGCTAATTTCATAAATCAATTTTGAATAAAATTCAGAACAGAAACAGTTTGAAACCATATCAAATCAATTTTTTTACCAATTTATATCAATTATAATAAAATAATTATTATGATAAAAATTTTATTGAAAAAGTAATTTTTTACCTGTGAAATTTCCATAATTTCCTCGGTTACCAGCTCTGTCACGGTCATTAAAATTGCCTCTTGGTGGCCCTCCTCTTCTGTCAAAGTCGTCATTGCCATATCTATCACCTCTGAAACCTCCACCTCCTCTGCCACGTCCTCCTCGCCCAGATCTGTCAAATCCTCCACCCCTATCGTTGCGTTTTCCTGAAAGGAAATGTAAAAAAAATTAACTACATAAATGTAAACAGGCTCGTTATGATTTATAAAGGAAAAGTGCCACATAGAGAGCAAATATGTTCGAGTACAATGTTATAAACGGTTGAAAAATAAACGATTTCATTGGTAGATTCAAACTAAAATTACAATAATGCCAAAGAAAATGACCTGCCAAAAGGCAAAATTAGTACCGGTTCGCACCCAAACAGGGGTGGGACAAGTACTTTTTTCCTCTCAACCAAGGTGGACATGTTCAGTGACATCTTTCAGGAAACCAACAACATAAAGTAACTGTCAAATGAAGCTGTCATCCATAAAAAAAAGCTTGCTATGGGTAGTCAATTCACAGGTCTCCAAAATGATGGTGAAATAGCCAAAAATAGTTTCAGAGTATTTGTTTCAGAGTATTTGTTTCAAAGAGCAGTTTTCAAAGAAATATGTAAAAACCCTTGAATTCAACCTAGAACATTCAGTTGTTTTAGCTAATGCGCCGTCCTTTCATGGGAATCTTCGATCGTGGAAATAGGAAAAAGTTCCAGGAGGCCAAACCTAGTGAATACGGTGGCTGAGGCATGATTACAGTGTTGTGATAATACTTCTTATATTGACCGTACGACCATGTGGCAAGAACTGCTGATGCACTATGCCACGGTAATCAAATAATCCCTAAAACCGATTCCAGCAAGAATTCTCAGAGCTTTTTTCTGTCATATAGTTGTAAAAATAGTTGATGTAAATAAAAAAAGCGAGCCCAAAACCCATCCCTGCTGTTATTAAAAAAACCCTCTGGAAACGATTATTCGGGTAAGTTTCGGTCAAACCCAAAGGAGTACCTCTCACACCATAATGTGAGTTTTTCGAGTATAATGCTGTGGGAAATGCAGTCAAAGGTCTCTGACAAGTCCAATAGTGCAACATTTACAATAATATGAATAGTGAAATGTTGATCAAATATTAATAATGAAAACTTACTATTTCATCATATAATATTCATGAACATGTTCTTATTCTCCTACTTTGTCAAAATTGATATTTGACAAAAAATTAAAATATATATATCAATCCCTTCGAAATATTTATTTTCTTATATGTAATGTATCTCTCCTCGATACAGTACTCAAACTCATTTTGATTTCGGTCAGAGAATTGATACACTTGGGATGTTTCTGTCACGCTTGGGGCTTTGTTCACAAGATGGAGCTGTTACTAGTTAACAATCTTTCTCTTAGAAGGTTTCATACATGCAGTGGATCAGCGTTGGAATTCATCGAGTCCCAAGCACACTGCTGTTTGGAATCTTTCCTGCACTGATAAGAGGTAATACCTCGAAACCGGTCTGTAGGTGATCTACTCAACTGATTTAAGTATGTCCTGCTGCTGGATGAACGAGAAACATCTGCAAGATTAATCTCTGTGAGGTATTTTGCATAAATGTCTGTCAGATATAATTCAATGTCCAACGTGGTATTAGCCGGGGAGGTAGTTGTTTTTCTAAGTTGAGTTGATTCGAGTTGATAATTCCACTAAAATCATCATCAAAACTGACGTGATATCAGTTAATTATGACTTGCCACAATGAATGAATCACATCCGAGTGGAAATGCAAAGTATATTATATTAGATCAAATATTGGAAAACAATTCATTTATTGGATTAGTTTTGGCAAATTCTCCGAAAAATGTCAGCAAAATGAAACTAAAAAAACCAAAAAATATCTGAACTTTCTGTTAATTTTTTCTATATTGTTTTTCCCTAGTATAAACACTATGTTTCTTGGGAAAATTATTATTATTATGAAGGATCTAAAATAGAAATTGGAGTTGCTAGATGTACAATGAAAAACAAATTTTTCACATATCATTTGACATGCACTGAAGTAATTATAATTCAAAAGTTTAATTACTAATATTATTTTTCATGGGATAAACAGCTAAAACTATTATTGTCATTCAATAAGATAAGTCAGAAGGTCGAGCAAACTTCAAATGTGCAACCAAATCTGTTATTAAATTAAAATATTTTGAGAAATTTTGAGTCAATGTTAGGTTTACAGTATATTGTATTCATTTCGCTAACCCCTTCATTCAAGAACAAAATACTAATGACAATATTTTTAACTATCTAATTTTCAGATATTTGGCTTTCTAGAAATTGGAAATTTCAGATAATGTATTATTTTTTTAATCTTTGGTATTATTTACGTTGACTTTATCGTTTTTCAAATTCACTTCAAAAAGTATTCAAATTGGTGTTTCAAATATTGGGTTTTAATTTTTAAAGGGATTTGTTTCTAATTCAGAGATTGGCAACAGCGCTTATATCAAGTTGAAATAATTTATACGTACCTAGATATTCTACTTTAAAAAAGGAAAATTATCTTTATGAATCAACAATTAAGGCAAAATATAAATTATAGTTCAATACCACCTCCACAAGCCACATAAACAACAATTTATATAGAGGAAGGTAGGTTAGGTGCACAAAATGTCATATATCACAGAATGTCTCGGAACTCGGAACATAAGTAAACAGAACAGCATGCCTCTAAAATATGTCATCTTTGTTTGTCTCATACAGGTAACAGATTCATTGTCCTTTATTAACTATAACCGATGTTGCCAAATGGTGAAATAGAAACGAATCCCTTTAAATGTTGAATGCATTATTTCATTCCTCTTTTTTAAGTATTTAAATAATTTTTTAAAGAAAAAGGTTGAAATAAGTTTAAAATGCGTTGTTTCACAAGATATTGCCAAAAACGCTTTCAAAGAAGTGGTGCTTCTAAATAACTTTCAAATATCTTCAATATTTTTCAAGACATTATTTCCTGCATAAAAAAATACAGCATCAAATTCACTAATTCAGTTAATCGCTTGGTGAACATAATTTATTCAAAACATAATAAAAGCAGTATCATTCTTTGAGCTCAAGTAATTCAAAGATGAACAAAAAACTAAATACCTTCAAGTTCGAGGAACTCAATAATTATGAACAATAATATTTTTGACCCCTTTGAGTTCAAAAAATAGCGAGAAGTTGCAAAGATGGCTCAGGGTCGACCATTTTTGCAATTGGAAATATGAATGAGCTGTTATGTATGTATATAAGTTGTTTGAGAGTAGGTAGAGTCGGAGCCGCATAGTTTAGGGCCCGGCTGGCAAGAACCACCTGCCCTAAATGAGCAGTCCGATACAGGATACTAAAATGCTGCAAGTGAAATACCTAGAAAAAGTACCAAAATCATTGAAGAAAAAGAAATAATGAAATAAACTCCCTTGGTTTTCTCACGAACGCAATACATTTGACAAACGGTATTGAAACATTTTGATATAATAAAACATGCAAAAGCTAGTAACTATTTAAACTCATTCAAAACATACCTTCTGCTACATCAATTTTTATCATATGACCTTCAACGTCTATGTCACCGTTCAATTCAATAGCTTTCACCAAGTCATCCAATGTTTCGAACTCAACGTAACCAAATCCTTTGAAGACATCAGTCTCTTTATCCATAACGAGCCTTATATTCTTAACGTGGAGTTGAGGAAATATTAGTTCAATATCTCCTTGAATGATGCCCTTAGGAAGATTCCCAACATAAGCTGTGAATGGAGGTTCTGTTGGAAGGGGTTTTCTCCCCCCACCCCTTCGACCTCCACCATAGTCTCTGAAAGGTAACAGAATAATAATAAAAAATGCATTCATTGCTCACAACTAATAAAAAGTTGATCAAAATAAAGTTGAGACACATGAGAATGAGTTGAAAACCACTGATACGTCCAATTTTTACTGATAAATTATTAATTGCTCTTCCAGTTGACTTCAAAAAATTGATGATAAATAATAAAGATCGTTTAGCACAAGCCTAATTCCTGAATAACATGATTTCATCAGGTAATTTAAAGATGAGAAATATCACATTTTTTGTACTTAATTGAATTACACAGGAAATAAAAACAAGAATAATAAATTACATTAGGTACTGTCAAAGAAAATATGGTTAAGAATTTATAAACGCGAAAATATGTTTCTAATTGTGAATGAAAGCGGGGTTTTTCAATTTGACTTTGAATATAATGAGACTTCCTAAAGTCTTAAGGTCATTGGTGAGTTTCTTATATGCATTCAGCCCTCAGAAGAGAACTGAATTTTAGGATGTTTTTCTTGTAACACCTGGTATAGAAAAATATTTTGTGTCCTGGTATTGTAATTGTGGTTTTCAGAAATAAAAGTGATTTTTGTTTTGTAAATAACGTGGAGCTTGATACAAGAGGAATTTATGAACAGGCAACCATTTAAACGAACAAATCCCTTATTCGAGTTAGTTTAGGACAAGATAACGTCATTCACGTTGCACGACTTTTTTTTATAATAATAATAATAGCACCATTTACAGGGTTAACTAAGTATGTTAAAAAAATTATATCGATCCTTATAACTACAAAGTTACAATTTGAGAAAATGAATGAATTTATAATATAAAAAAAACTATACCAGAAAATTAAAATTTCTCCATGAAATACTGAGATGCAGTGTCAACAATATATTCTAGGGAATCAAAATTGATATCACACAAATTTGAAATTAAATTGAAATTATTGCAAATGCTAAAGATAGGTGACTTGAGATACAAATTGGTTCTCGCCAGTCAACTGTAAAAAGTTTTTGTGCTTCTAGTTCTAAAATGAGGCACACAGAAATTTATAAAAGAAAACACCTCCATAGCATCTACATTGTTGTACAGTAATTTATACAGAAAAATTATTCCAGCAAGTTTTCTGCATAATTGAAGACTTTCAATACTAAATGTTATGGTAACAGATTCATATGGAATACCTCTAACAGGATAGATACCATAAGATTTGAAGTAAATAAACTTTAGGTAACGACGTTGAACTTTTTCAATTAATGTATTATAGCAATTGTAGAATGGAGACCATAGAACAGAGCCATATTCTAATTTTGACCTTACGTAGGCTACATAAAGAGTCAATAGAGCAGATATGTTTAAAAAAGATCTACAATTGCGAACTATGAAGCCATAATCTCTCAATGCTTCACTTACTTTTGATCGAATGTGGTTGGAAAAAGACAAATTTTGATCAAAATATACACCAAGATCTTTAATTGAGTTACTTCTTGACAGTGAAATAATATCTACTCGATAATTGTACTCGATGACTGACATTTTCTTACTATAAGACACTACTTTACATTTGGATGCAAAAAATAACTTTTACAATGGACATAATTATTGAGGTCATTAATAAATAATAAGAACAGAAGTGGAATAAAAAGAATCATAGCCGTTATAAGATAGAAAAAACTAAATTCACTAATAGCACAGAAACCATCTCTATCTATTAGAAACAATTTCTCGAATCATAAATTTTATGACAGGTTCATAAATTTATCGAAAGTTCAGTTCACAGACATGGAAAATGGGTTGATAGAAAAAGGTTTCAAATACAACATTGGACATAAAAATAGCACTAACAACTTTGAAATTTTGGGAATAGAAACTGAAATGGCATTAGGAGGGACATTGAATAACATTAATAACAAACATTTGGCGTCACATATCATAAAGTCAGAATTTCTGAAAGAAGGTACTTTTACGAATGAATTGAAACTTGTTAAATCAATACGTAGTAAAATTAACGAAAATAATGTTATATTAACTAGAGCAGATAAAGGCAATACTGTAGTTGCTATTGATCGAAAGGACTATGTCAACGGAACCCTTGATTTCTTGAATTTAGGAAATTTTGAAACGCTGAAACGTGATCCAACTAATTTATTTCAAAGACAAGTGAAAGATTTTTTGAAAAATTCTAACATACTTTTTACAGAAAGGGAAAAGTTCAAATTAACATTGATGAACCCCCAAATGCCAAAATTATATTCACTCATAAAACTGCACAAACAGGGTTATCCAATTAGACCAGTGGTTTCCTTTGTCACTGCACCATCAGTGAAATTATCAGAAAGGCTTATCAATATCATCTTAAACCATAGTAACTTCCAACCAAAATTTAGTCTACGGAACTCATATGACTTAATCAATAAAATAGAGAACTTATCTCTACCAGACAACGCAAAATTACTATCCTTTGATGTGCAGAATCTATTTCCCAGTATACCTCCAGATGATACTACTACTTTGGTAATAGAATTATTAGATAAAAATAGAGTGAACCCAGTCATAAAACGAGAAATAATTGACCTTCTGTCATTATGTCTCAACCAAAATTATTTTCAATTCAACAACAATATTTATTCCTCCTCAAAAGGTTTAATTATGGGAAATCCATTAAGCCCATTACTTGCAGAAATTTTCATGGATAATCTAGAGAAGTCAATCTTTAAACATCCTTTGATTAAGAATTTCTTGTATTGGCATAGATATGTGGATGACGTTTTGGTATGTTTTACAGGTACTAAGAGGCAATTAGATACTTTTCATCGGGATATTAACAAAATTCATGAGAACATTAAATTCACTATTGAAATAGAAACAGACAACTCAATCAATTTTTTGGACCTAACAATTAGTAGGAGGAACAACAAACATGATTTTTCAATTTATCACAAACCGTCCTATACGGATATTACGATACATTACGATTCTACCCATCCGTATCAACACAAAGTATCAGCTTATAATAGCATGATTCATAGATTAGTCAATGTTCCTCTTTCAATAGATAATTTTGATAAAGAACTCAATATCATCAAGCAAATTGCGGTAAACAATGGGTTTAAAGCCGAATTAATAAACAAAATACTTGCCAAGAAAGTCTACACAAAAGCGATGCGAGACGTTTTTCCCATTGATAAGGTAGATAATCAAAATTATAGAGCTTTAACCTATTTTGGACAACCAACGGAAAAAGTGGCTTCATTTTTGAGAAATAGAGATATTAAAATTGCATATAGAACAAGTAATACGTTGGGAAAGCTAGTTAAAAATAATAAAGATAAGACATCTAAATTCGAGAAATCAGGGGTATATAAATTAAAGTGTGGAACGTGCCCTAAGGTATATATTGGTCAAACTGGCAGGACATTTAGGAATCGAATCCAGGAACATCATAAGAGCTATGTAAACAAGAAAACAAATTCAACGTATTCAAATCATCTTCTAGAAGAAAATCACATCTTTAATGAAGAATTCGAAATTTTGCACATTGAAAATAAAGGTTTCAAACTGAATCATTTAGAAGCAATGGAAATTAATAAACTTAAAAATTCAAATATTCTAATGAATGACCAATTAGATTTGAATAGATCACCATTATTGAACTTGTTTTCTTAAAAACCCATAAAGAATTATTATTGATGTAGATGGTAGGCAATTTGCTTTAGGTAAGCATAATCGAGCAGGTATGTGATGTAGAGATTCAGGTAATTTCTTACAGGTAGTCTCGATTGTGGTTACCTGTAGTATATAAATATGAATGTAAGGATGCTTGGATGTATTAATCATTTGAAAAAGCTAATGTTTTAGCGAAACATGTTATGATTATTTTCAATAAAGTTAGTGGAGATCAAATCGTTTAAGTGTAGTTTGTGAAATTAAGATACAAACTGTTCACGTTGAAGTAAGTAGGATTTAATGAAAAGTACTGCTGAATTATGGAAATCAAATTAGTGGAGTTTTTGTAGACTGATCATGTGATCAAGTCGATCAAATGCTTTAGCAAAATCAGTATATATCACATCAACTTGACCACGATTATCTAAGATATCACTGACATTTTGAGTCAATACAATTAAATTTGTTATGGTGGATCTGTTTGACATAAATCCATGTTTTTGCGGAGATGTGATATTACGAACTGAGGAATGTATGCGATTATAGATGACAATTTCGAAAAGTTTTGCAAAGGATTGAGACAGGACGATAATTCCGAATATCAAATGGATCTCCAGACTTAAAAATGGGACAAACTCGTTATATCTTCCATAATTCAGCAAAATTATTATTTTTAACTGCGAGATTGAAAAGTGTCAGTAAGGGATAGACCAATACACCGATGCAATCGTTTACAAAAAAGGACGGTATCTTATCAGGACCAGAAGTGAACTTATTTTTTAGTTTACGTGCCGCAATCAAGATTTCCTGTTCGCTGATGTTTGCAAAGTTTATATTATTATAAAAACAATTTGAAATTGATAAGCATGGATGCAAAGTATTTTCATCAACTGAAGAGTTTGAATATGTACTTTGAAAAAAATGTACAAAACTATTTATAATTTCATCTGGAGAATCAATAGTGAAGCCATCATATTCCATCCTACCTGGAATAGAGGTTCTATTCTTGGAATGTACGTATGACCACAATGATTGAGGATTAGATACTACAGATTCTTGCATAGAATTTAAATAAATATCATATGCAGCTTTGATTTGGTTTATGATGACAAGTCTAAGGCTCTTGAATTCATAATTGTACTGCATATTACCAGTTTTCTTGTACTTCTCGAGCAGTTTAGCTTTCTTTTTGATATTGCAAATAATAAAATTTCCATGTTCTCAAATATTCAACCCTCGGTTTTCAATAACACCTAGATAATCAAGTGTTTAGCACCTCATCATTTTTTTAAGCTAACCTACTATGAACGGACTACTCTTTCTCTCACATTTCAACATAATTTGAATTTACTTTTTTAAAAGTAGTTTCAATAATATACACAACGTCTGTAAATATTTTCCAGTTTCTTACTGATTACCTTGTCTACTTATTCATAGTTTTATCCTGAGAAATATTGAAATGTATTATACCAAACAGGTGAACTGAAAACTTTCCAGCATTCACCACTGTCATAATTATCTAAAATATAAAAATGGATGTTTGTTGGTTGGTAAGTGATAAACTTCTACATCGCTCAACCGATCGTAATGAAACTTGACATGTATAAGTAATTTTTCATAGAGAAGGTTTTTAGGCTATCAATTTTTCTGTAACTTGCCACTAGATGGCGCTGTAGAACAATTTTTTTAAAGCAGTGTTCGTTAATTCTGATTCTGTCAAAAAATTGGAACAGCAGCGATACAGCAACATAGTACTAGTATAAAATATAACAAAGCTCTAAGAAGCACACCTTTATCATTCTGATTTCTTCAGATAACACCTACATTGCACAAAAATTATACAACTCTCTTTCATATAGAATAACCAGCATCAACATTTCTTTTCTATTCAAAAAAACCCTATTATATTTTCTTCAAAAAGCACCTAGAAATTCAATTAGTGACATCATCGAAGGAAAAAAATCAATAATCTTTTGAAATGTAATCTGGTTTGTACAACTTACTATACTATGTATTACTGTATATTATATGCGTGCGTCTGAATAAGTATATTCAACGTATAGGTGTGTAAGCAGATGTGTGAAGTGTATATGTTGTTTTTTTTTAATTGGAAATTGATTAGACTTTTGTCAGATTGTTCATATCGTTCGTATATTTTATGTATTTCTATTCTTGTTTTACCACTTTGAAACAAGTATTAAGTTACTTTTCAATTATCAGTTATTTATTCATCCATTTGTATCTTATCATTTGTACTTGTATGGGCGTCATTTTTAATCATGAATAATATTTTTTAATAATAATAATTCATTGACACACAAGTTATACAAAAATGTTATGTGTTGCAGATGAATTAAGGTAACTCTTGAGCGTGAGCTGCTTAACCACAAGCTAGACATTAAGACAGTTGAAAATTTGTCAAAGTATGGTATTACAGACTTACTTTTCTCTTTTTAACTGCCACCTAGCATATGGCATACTTTTATGGGGTCAGTCTTCAAATGCAATTAAAGCCTTTGGTATCCAAAAAAAAAAGCAATCCGGATCAGAGCCAATGTTTCTTACAGAGAACTCTGTCGTCCTCTATTTCAAAAACTCAAAATTCTACCTTTGCCATGTATTTTCATACTTTATAACATTTTAGAGATTCACAAAAATAATACTAAGTACCTTACAAATGCTGACTTTTATAATTACCATACTCGAAGAGGTGCACACCTGAGGCCTCAATTTTATAAACTGGATCTATCAGCTCGAAATTCACTCAACTTACATTTATACAATAAAATACCAACAGACAGTACCAGTCCGAGTTATAACCGTTTCAAAGCTAGAGTTAAACACTCGCTATTAAGGCACTGTTTCTACTCCATCGAGGAATATTTGAATTGTGAGACATTAATATTTTAATATGTTACATGTGTTTTTTATTTTTTTTTATTTCCATAATAATTGTTTTAGATGTAATCAGCGGGTATAACAACAACTATTGTTCAATTATTGTTATTCTTGTTTGTAGTTAATGTGATGAAATAAACATATTCTATCCTATAGACATACGAGTATACACAAATATATAAATACATGCATAAGAAACACATAATTACAAAAGGAATAATATTTTTTTGAATCACATTCAAATTTATGTATCAGTGTCTTAAAAAACTGAATAATTTTTAGAAGTAATTAACATTTTTTACATTAAATTTCGATGAACTTGAAGGCGGGGAGTTTGGAGAACCCATGACTTGGTTTTTCTTTGAAAAGTTCTAAATATTTTGAGGGGTTTCTCACTGGCCATGACTCAGTCCGGCAGCTGTACTTCATTTGAAATTTCAACTTTTGAAATAGGGACAATGGTAGAAACTTCAACATCATTGTCAAGTAGAGTCGGAAATGAAGTAGCCACAGAATTAGGGATACTTACTCTTTCCCTAACTATAATTATCAACATGTGGACAGAGGTTTCGGAACTTATTTTAGGTATTGAAAGTGGTGCCAATGTTAAAAAAGGAAATTTGAAGTGTTCACCCTTATAAAAGAAGAAGTAGCAGTGGTTGTGGTTTGTTCCACATCAGAATCACAAAGAAAAGTGTTAAAAACGCACTTGACTGACTATAAAAGAAGTTGCCTTTATGTCAAAAATGATAATTCGGCAGTTGCAGAACATACTCTCTTAGAAGGTAGCCCTGAAATTGTCTTCGAACGAATGATAAAACCAGAGGTACTATCTGAGGCTATTCAGAGAGTCCATTGAAATAAATAAACACAAAAATCATTTCAACCACAGGGAAGAGAGCTTGAATTGTCAAGAAGTCATGGATACCGGCACTACATAACACAAAGATTCTCCCAATAATTGAAGAAGGGTGACACCAATCAGGTACAAGATCAGATGGTCATCTGACACCTAGTCCCATTATATGTACAAACACATCAGGACTATTTTCATTTTGCATATCGCAACAAGATAGCACACTTCGACTATCGCCTTAGATAATGTCTGCTACAGTAACAGACAAAAGGTGAAGTAAAAAAACCTACAGATTACGGCTAACAGACCAGGAAACATTGAACAATTTGTTAGACACCAGCCATGGTAGCTTACTAACCATGACACGTTTTGTCTCACAAGTTTTGAGACATTATAATCATCATTATTATTATGAATTATTGGCGCAAAACTTTCAGACTGTTGAATTCAAAACACTTGCATGAATGCTTCCGACTCGAAACCTAAGATGTAAAATAGCCACAAAAATCCTCTTTAATTGTTACAGGATTATATTTGTATTTTTAAGTGACATTCATAATTTCATCTACATTAGGTTGTTCTTGCTATAAATGTAATCATCAAAGTTATCAAAGTTAGATAAAATCTTCTACAGTATTCTTGAGAGTAAAATACATTCATTATTGCCTTTGATAATTGATATTCATACTGCTCCATTCGAGGCACTTTAAAATCAACTATAATTAATATCTATTTTCTGATTTAACCAAATTTAGGTTCCTTTTCCAAATAGGTTCCTTTACTCTTATAAAACAATGACAAAGCTAATGAACCTGGTCAAGCCTTTAGATACATATGAAATAGATACTTTCAACCCGCTACTTTGAAGCTTGAAAGAAAAACACTGGTGCATATTAGAATAAAGAAATCATGTATGTTTGTTGAAATTTTCTACAAACTAATTCAAAAAGTAATCAAATATAGATTGCAAATAATGCATTACAATCGATACCAATACATAATAAACTACGGATGTTTTAATTTTATTATATAAAATAACTTCAAAGCAGTGAAACCTCTTTGAATGGCGAGAATAAGCATGTGCATCCGTGGACAGCATTGCCGCCTAACTTTGAAAATCACTGATATCACTTGGCATTCATCAATATATCAATTTATGATTACAAAATAATATTCGGACTTAAATATCACCAGAAAACATACAATAACTACAGGCTGGTTAAGTGTAAATGTTTAATTTTTACCTGTTTTCCCTTTCATCATACTCGCTGCGACCGGCCATGTTTCACATTAAAGGGCCTGCGCACTGAATCCGAGTCCTACAATTCACAAAACGTCTGCTAACGATAACAACGTCATTCCATAGTTTTATCATACAAAAATTTATATTGTATTTGTAAGGACAATAATAAATGTGATTTGCAAAATAGATATAAATGATATGGGATCCTTTAATTGTCTGACAATAATCAACTTGTGATTTTGAAAACAAAAAATAATTTATTTATCATAACATTCTGCCAACCTTGACTCGGTCGATAGACCGAATTTCACTCTAAACATATAAGGCATTTTATGTTATAATATTGGCTACTCTTGCTGTTGAATATAATAAATCATGAAATATATTAAAACACCTAAAAATCGTTTATTGCAATCAATCAATTACAGCTACTACGAAACCGAACTTTTAATATTTGCCTTGAATAAAGGTAGCTAACAATAAAATACAAAATGCCTCATCTTTTGTCAAGTGAAATGCGGTTTATAGACTGTATGAAAAGAAAATTTGTTATTAGTATGGTAGCCAACTGTACAACACGAAATGCCTCTTTTTGACAAGAGAAATATGGATTTGTTATATTATCCATCTTGATTTTGTTCAGGTTGAAGCCTGGCTCCCGATTTGTTATGTGAAAATTTGTTTGTTTCATGCAATGATTCCCTCATTGGATTCATGTGAAAGACAGTATTCAACTGAAAATATACATTTCATATATTTCATTTATTCGTAAGAGTTTTTCATTCTAATCTTGCCGTTTGTATAATTTTCTATAAGGACCTATAATGTCCTATAAGGACATTTTCAAACTCATACATTTAACAGCTATTTAAGTTTCTGGCACTTGGATGTTTGATTTTGGCTTCGTTTTAATAATTTTAGATTTAATTTATGTGATTTTGGCAAATAAATCACGTGTTAATTAAAATGTCTACGAATTGATCAGAATGAACATTTCACTCCGAATGAATACGAGTTGACAAAAAATCCACCTGAGAAAAAATGAGTATGAAATTTTAAAAAATATAGAAACACTAATTTGAAAATAAAACAAATTATTGTGACTTGAAATGAAATCATATGGATGGAATAATAAATTTAGGCCAAGAATATGTAAATAATAAAAATGAAGATGAATCAGTTGGATTTGAAATATTTATTCTCATTCATGAAAAAACCAAAAGAGCTGACCTCACGCTCCTCAGCACCCTCTCACGCCAAGAATGTTCGTGGTTGCATTCATCGTTTATAATTATAGTACAGTTTGTGACACACTGTATTCCGTAGTTACATTGTTACCTATTGTATTTTCTTCATTTTCCCATTTTTTTTTCTAGTTTCTAGCCTTCATATCACCTTTTCTTTTCTAGTTTCATTTAATTTTTCCATAAAAGGTACTTCTGACAAGCTTTCTAAACTTTTTTGGAGTTTCAGTAAGTTCTTTCTGTGTAGATTGAGAACATTTTTCCTTCTCTGAACGGCAACTCAGATTTCTGATCTTTCCATGAAGGCATGGAATATTTTCAAAATATATTTCCAAGCAGGCATGGAATTATGTTTTTAAATATCTTTTTATGCAGGCACGGAATGATTTTTTAAATTATATTTCCATGCAGACACGGTGGTGGTATAAAAAAAAAAGTTAGGAATACATTTTTGGAGCTGTACAGACTAATTGAATCTTTATAAATTTAAAAGAATTATGATTTACAAAAATAACGAACGTTGTTTGGGTAAAATATATCAGGTAATTTTAATCTGATGGAAACGTTCTACTAATTTTATTTTTACTATATATAAAATTCATTTCTCCCAACTACCTGCACGGTAGGTACAGGTAAATGCATGCTGGAAAACAACTACTTCCCCGGCTAATACGTCACTGAATATTGAATTATATCCGACAGACATTTATGGAAGATTCCTCACCGAGATTAGTCTCTTAGATGTTTCTCGTTCTTCCAGCAACAGGACCAACCATGCTTAAATCGGTCGAGTAGATCACCTAGAGACTGGTATCGGAATATTACCTCTAATCAGTGCAAGAAAGATCCGACCCAAACAGCAAAATGTCCTTCCTCCAAGAGAAATAACAACTCCATCTCGTGAACAAAGTCCCAAGTGGAAAAGAAAGATCCCATGTACCAATACTGAAACAGTGTCTGTACAAGGGATGTTCCTATCCTACTACTACTAGTTAACAATCTTTGTCTTACATGAAGGTTTCATAAATGCAGTTAAGCTGTGTTGAAATTAATCGAGTCCCAGTCACTTTGCTATTTGGGTCGGATCTTTGATGCACTGATGAGAGGTATTACCTCGAAACCAGTCTGTAGGTGATCCACCCGTATAATATCAAGATGATACTGCTACTGGACGAATGAGAAACAACTACGATACAAACCTCTGTGCATAAATGTCTGTCGGATATATTTCAATATCCAGCGTGGTATTAGCCGGGAAAGTATTTGCTTTCCGGCAGGCATTTACCAGTATATACGATGTAGATAGTTGGGAGAGATGAATACTTCGAGATTTTATTTCATTTATTTCAACTCAGTTAAACAAAAGTATCTGTTGAGCTTATTCACAAAATTTTGTAATTAGGATAACGATGTTATATTCCGTTCTCAAATTACCCCCACATGTAAGCAGTATTAGATGCGATACAATCAAGGGGAAATTATTTAGTTCATTTCAATAAGGAGCATATAAAGAAACTAATGGCCATTTATAACTTTTATTAACTTATTTTTACAACTTTTTTCTTGGCTCCAATCCCATCATCTTTATCTAGCTTCTTTTTCTTTTGTGATTTTTGTTTGTACTGCCCATTGGGTAAATCATCTGCTTCTTTGTCTACTTTCCTTTTTTTAGTATTACTTGTCTTTTCACTACTGTCACTTTCTTCCTCTATACCATTTTCCGGATTTTTACTGGATTCTAAAACAACATCCGAAGGTATAGCATAGGTGTCTACTGATTCCATATCTATTTCTGCCCCAGCTTTGAAGTCTACCCCTCCGAATCCTTCAGACAAACTTTTCAGCCTCAATTCCTTGGCCTCTTTCTTCAATCTCAGTTTTTCTTTATTTTTAGACTTTCTTTTCTTCTTTTCAACGTTTTTCTCTTCATCATTATCATCGGCATCACTTGTGACAACTTTTGCCGAACTGATAGATCTAGGCTTCATCTTCACAACATTAGACACACCTAAACGATGGCAAAGCCTGTTGAAACAAGCTTTTGAATCCTTGGAGAGAGTTACCGTGCTTCTATATTCCCTTACATTTTCTGCAATTTCTTGCCACCGAATATTATCAACATTCAAACAAGTGGATTTTATTGTAGCTAATAAATCGAACAAGTTACAAACGAATTTCTCTTTTGTATTCTCTGCTTCGGCGTTCTCGGAGAGCTTTCTAAACAAGTTTAAAACATTTTCAGAAAACGTTGAATGATCTTCCGACAGAATTTCTATTACTTTATCTGAATTAGAACTCAGATATCTTTGATTTGTATAAAATAATTTCAGTAGTTCGAACACTTGATTTTTCTTGAAGGGCTTGATATTCTTATCAAAAATATACTGTAAAAGTAAAGACACCAGCCCAAGGGAACCATCCCAGGACTGCCGAAGAATATTTTTGAAGAGTATCAGTGGAGTGAAACAATCTCTTTGATGCATGTATATTTCCAATTCTTTTGTTATCGTTTCCTGTATGGAAGACTTCAATCGTTTCTTAATCTTCTTAGGGGTACCTTCTGAAGAAAGTAAAATATTTGAACAACGAATGATAAAAAGGCAACAATCTGCTATCTGTGAACCCATATCTTGAACAATCCAAGCAGTTTTACTGCCCTTGTCTAACAAACTTTTCAGTAGGTCATGCAGAACAGTTTCATTTACCCCGTCGGTATCACTGAACTTTTTCAAATTTGTCAGTTTCTTCAAGCATGATTTCAACCTTGTCATTAGAGCTTTCTGATGTTCATCTCTTATGCAGAATTCTACAGATTGCAAAAGAGGCAGCATTATTTCAAGTGAAATGAGCATGGAGGGAGTAGACTCTACATAAATTTCAACCAAGTCTAATACCCTTATTCTGAAGTGAGTTAAAGTTTCCTCATCTTTGGTTTGCTTATTACGTCTACCATGGTTGGGTTTGAACTGCCTGAAAGCATCTGCTAAAGCTTTGTCAAGCTTTTCACCTTCAGTTTCGCTCATTTGATCAATGTCAATGCTTTCTTCATCAGATTTGTAACCATTACTTATCAGCACCTTATGAAGAGCCATGCGCAGTTTATCATTGACAGTTTCATCATTAGCATCTTCATCGTCGTCGTCGTCATCATCATCGTCTTCTTCAGAATGTTCTTCCTTTGTTTCATTTTCAGAGTCATCATCTTCTTCACTGCTACTTTCCTCAGTGCCTTTTGACAATGGATTATCTTCGTTCTTCGGATCCATGACCGAAAGTAGTTGGTGAATTGTTGACGGCGTCATATATTGACACAAATGAGGGAAAACTGTCTTGATTATGCTTCTTAATAAATGAGAGTTGTGAGAAAGCAGATTCAAAATCAAATCAATAACCACTTCTATCCACAACAGATCACTGTTATCATTAGAATGATCTTCAACTGTATCGTCAAAGTTTTGGGAGATATCTCTATTCTTTTTTGTTTTTTGGTAGCAAATGAATAGCTCGTTGAGGGAATCTGTGGCTAATTTAGGTTCATTGAATAACTGAAGACCCATATGAAGAAATAGAGTAAGAAACACAGATTTAAGGCCCACTTTTTTCTTCTTTTGGAGTTTATTGAATATTTTTGTTATGATTTGAAATGTTTCTTTCCAAATATTGTGCTGTTCTTCTGTGAGAGGGTTTCTCAAAATAGCTCCTAGGTCTTCTGTATTTAGTTTGGAATCTAAATGTTGGACAAGTTGGATCAGGATGGCATGTAAATCTTCCAGTTTTGTTAGCTTCAAATCTAAGGAACCGAAGAATGCTGTTTTCAAGGAGGCTGGAAGAAATATTAGCTCAATAATACTACTTCAATTTCTCAAATCAATTCATAAAAAGTATTACTTTCAAGCAAACCATTTTAAATATAATATAATTCCGCAATTGTAGGTCTCAGAATTTTATCAAATCATCATACACTCAAATTATTTGCAAAATTTGGAAAATATATAAATGCTCACATTTTAATTGATTTGTTCAGAAAGTATACAATCCTTCAATAACAGAAATATGAAAACTTGGCAATAGAAAATACAAAAATTAGTTGAACTGATAGTGCAACAAAATATTGAAAATCAGAGATTTGTTGAAAAAAAAAACAAATGAAACAGAAAAACCATTATAATGGAATACAGTAGAAAAAAATGGAGGGAAACAATATTTAAAAAAAATGTTTGAATATACGGAAGATAATTGACATAAAATTAATTTAGGAATTAAGGAAGCAAAATGAACATCTCTTTGGGAAAAAAGTTATATAAAAATACAGAGAAACTATTTTTTGGACTGCTAAAACAATCATGAAGACCATAAAAGGAGATAGACCATAGAAAGATTTGATAATGGATATCTGCAGACAAGAACTTGAAGAACTGGTAAAAGTTCTGAAGATATTAAGGAATTTGAACATTTAAAGCATCAGGATCTTATTGAGACCTAGGTACAAATACAAAGTATTTGTAACTATGAAGTTTTAATATTCATTTTTCATGATGATCTCCTACCATGTAGTAACGGCGACATCTATCAATTTATTTCATATTTTAATTGTAGATGTTACAGATCAAATTGAAAAAAAAAATTACCTGCTAATTCAGAACCTATATGTGTTCCATTCTCGTTTCTCAACAACCCTAAATTCATGAGATAAGAGAGTTGTTCCACTTTCCAATCATTTTCTTCTTTTACGGCAGTATGATTCAAAAGTTTGATCAATAAATGAGCTGCATACAGTTTATCATTATTTAGCCAATCTTCACCATGTCCATATTGACTGTCAATGATTTCAGTACCATCAATTACTCCTCGATAGAGTTCTGCTAATTTTTTTACCCCTTTATTATTCAAATTGAGGGTGACAAGTTGAATGAGCTTACTTTTGGTGATTTTTTCAAATATAAATGTTCCAGGGGAAAGAAGGAGCTTCCTCAGAACAATAATTTTTGTTTTAGATTTGACATTATCACATTTTAATGAAGCGAGCAACTGGTCAAAGAAGTTTTGCATTATTTGTTGAAATTCAGGGTCCTGATTTTTACCTCTGAGAGTCTTATAAAAGTTCAGAGTTTGCTGTACGAAATTTTTGGTCAGAAAAACGGGTATGACTGAGGGGTTTTTCAACTTTTGCAATACCAACGTAAAAATGTGGGCTACAAGCAGCTGTTTATTTCTATTAGGATAATCTATGTGCTTATCAAGTTCTTCCACGAAATCAGACAGTAGAACAGAGTCAGCTATTTCTTCTGCTACAAGTTCATAAACAAAATGCTGCATCGATGCCAATCTTAGTATAGACTGAAATGAAATATTCAATGTTATTATAACTTACCTCAAAATAATAAAATTAATAAGAGAAGAATTAGTAACAATAACCTACCATCAACACTAAACACAGATTTCCAATATTCTCTGGGCAAATAATTTCATGGGTACCAATGACTTTTTTCAAAAACATTTCATTTATGATATTCGGACACTTATTTTTGATACTGTAAAGCATATAAAGTGTGTCCAGATTTTGTTCAGACCAGGGCTTGGCAATTTCATTTTCTAGAATCGGCAGTATCTTCTGAAAGCCTCTTTCATCAACCTGAAAATATTATAATACATATCCCATATTTATAGACAATTTGAGATGGCTGCAAATGACAACAATAGTTTTGATAAACTGAAGAAAATATGAAAATATTATAAATAAATGCTATTTCCGGACTAGTGTGTATGGAATGTGATGCAGTTTACCATAATGCTTGTGGAGATAGAACAAAGATGATAAACTTGAAGAAAAATACCTGATGACAGATAAAGTTTACTTGGCTAACAAAAATTTTGTTGCTCAAACAAATAATTGCAGATAAAACCATCATCTTTAACGATAAAGAGTCACTGGTTGAATCACTTTATTAAATCAAAAAATATTACTCCTTGAAGAAAAACTCAAGTTATATATGGCACAAATTCAGATCATCAACAATCTTAAATTTCTATAAAGATGCATTCAGCGATAATGTTGAATAAAAAAATCAATGTTCCAAAAACACATAAAAACAATCAATTCATGAACAAAAATAAACTTTGACATGTCAACTTGACAGAGTCACATGGCAAAGTTTTCAGAACGTGTATCAAGTAAGTTTAATATTTATGACAAAATATTTTACATAGGAAAGAGGTTCAACTGGTTACACCACCGATTGATTAAATACTTCTTGTTATAGCTGTTTATTTAGCACATGTAATTCTTGTTATTTCACTGATGCCAGTTGAACACCAAGAAACTTCACTGAAGTTATTTTGAAAAAGGAAATTCAAACAAGCTGAAATAACAATCACATATTACTGGTACAAGGAAATAGGTAAGATTTCAGATATTTGTAACTCACCTTGTCTAGTGCTGCTATTGCAAATTGATAAGCAAGTATTTTTAGATATGATCGTTCCCTAGAGGATTTCATTAAACATTCAAATACTTTGAATTTGTCTTGGAATGAACTTCTTTCCCAAAGATTTGATCTGATAATGGCCCCACATGCCAATATTTGTCCTGAAGAAATATCCGCATTTTCCTACAAATAAAAGGTAAATCCTACTTCGTATATAAAATAGTCATGAACTTACTGATTTACTATTACTACCCGACTTATTTAAGTGTTTCAGAATGTGTTCAAACAAAACATCTACTGTTATTTCATTTTTGATATTCAAAAGTGCCACTAATGCCGTATAAAACCCCGTCCTTGCATTACTAGTAGAGGCCCCTAATCCTCTAATTATTCTTCCAAATGCATATTTCACTTCATCATCCTAAAAAAGAAAATAAATTACCATGCTTCAGGAGTGTTGAATAACCTCACTTTTACAGAATCCCCATCTCCGGACAAATGTCTGAGAAGATTTATGATTCCTTTAAAACGCACTGCCTCTTGTTGATGCGTTAAATAAGTAAAATTATCAATAACCGTCCTATTTAACGCCTTTTTCACTTTTTCAAGGCTTTCATCGTTTACCTCGACCATTTTTACCTCAATGTCTAAAAATTTTAACAAAACATAACCAATAACCTTTAAGGTTAACCTTGTATTCTTCTTCCTCGTTTGTATGGCCACGGATTTAGGACCATCAATAAAGACAGTCCGTCATCCAATATATGGACTAGTTCTTAAATCCTACAGAAAAATTCTGATGTATAGCTACGGCTTATAAAAAACGATAACGAATATGTTTTACTGTATCTCAAATCATCTGATTGAGCTGTTTTATTTCAGTTATTATTAAAAAAACTACTTCCTGAAGAAACAAACTTGAATGTGAATTTTGATATGAAAAATGTAAATTTACATTTCTCAATGGTATTTATATATTTTAGAAACCTATTCATGTTTATGCCAGTAACGGCTCAAAAAAAATGCCGATAACCGTTGTATCGCTGAAAAAGTGCCGATGAAATAAGGTTTTCTGGGAGGTTCGCTTTTTTCATAGTTCTTGACTTAATTTCTGATTTCCTTGCAGTTTCTTCTAAATTGGGCTCTTGATTAAGCTACCGCTGTCAAAATCAAAGAGACCCAATAAATTACTAATCACAAAATTTTTACAAAAACATTGCAGTGTAATCAGAAACATTGCATTTTTGATCTTCCGTAAGGAAAGTATACCCAAAGGGATGCATTTTCAAATCCACATCACAAATAGAGTAAGTAATTTGTGATCCACATTTACAGACGTAAAAAGTCCTCCCTGTTAACTTTCGAATGGAACTAGATATCAAACTACGCAACGAATTTTGATACGGGTTTTTTTCAATAGAGTATACAACATGTATAACATAGTGGAGGAACACTGATAATTTTTAGGGGTTTCTAATGTGATGTCATAAATAAAAATTTTTTCGCGCTTAAATTGCAAACTCTGGCTGAACCCTACGAAAAAGTCCACAATCTAGGATAACCTATAAGAACCATTTTTTATTTTCGAGTAATAATGGCTTATTAACAAAGTAATTTCAAGCAATCGGCCAGTCGCTAGCCAGGCGTTCGATGTGGGTGCTTTGTTCACTCACTCGAATTTAGTTTCGACTTCTGAGAGTTGTCGTTCGTAGGGGTGCGACAACTGGTTAACGGAAAAACAGATTTTTTTTTAAGAAAAGAGAAGTGAAACTTTCTATGTTTTCTACCACTTTTATTTGTAACTAACGTTACTGCAGTTTCGTCCTATACGGACATTTTCAAACTTATATAATAAACTTTTTGTGAAGGATATATCCCCAAGAGGACTTGGATGTGTCCCTCTCAAGAAACAAGTCCAAAAATTTGAAAACAATTATTATGATTTCATTTGAGTCATCCCCCGTTTTTACTACGTACTGTTTCATGTATTTACTGTGCCATGTGTTCAAACTCTACAAGTGTTCTTATATCCTTCAGATTTAATGGTTCATTAAAACTTCATATTCATAAATTAATCTTTTGTAAGTACTACTTTCCATTTTTTTGCAATGATTTATATAATATCTCAATGTACTATATGTTATATTCTCTAGGGAATGGTGTCTGATGTGGAGACGAGATCAGCTAGTTTAAGCCACAAAACAGCCACACATAGAAATGTAAGTTAAATGGCAACACTTGGTTATATGTTACGCGGCTGCCAAACCAGGGATGGCGACACTATCGGGGTTTTCTCCAGTTTTCTGTAATGAATCACGTGCCTTCTGCGCGCGCATGATTCAAATTACTGTTTACAGAAGAAGAATGAACTCAAATTAGGTAGGACGTCCGTTAGTTTTGTTGTGATAATAATGTATAAATATGGTTTGGGACTGTTTTCCTTTTGAAATTGTGTTTTTGCTTGTGTACTGTCAGTTTCATATTTTTATTTATCGTAATGAGTACTTCCGAACATAAACGATATCGAAAAAAGTGCTGCGTTCCTTCTTGTGAGGATAGGAATAGTAGTCAACATCGGTTTCCCAAAGATGACCCCTCTGTTTTCGATGTTTGGCTCAAGAATATAAACAATAAAGAACTCTTCAATGTACCCCATGAGACAATTTATTGTAACTCACGAGTTTGTGACAGACATTTCGCTGTTGAAAATAAAACTAGCAAAAGAGGTTTAAAACGACATGCTGTACCTGTTTTATTTCTTCCTGGTAAGTAAGCATAATCCTTACTCCTTTCGATATCTTGCAATTCTAGTTTATAAATCTTATTCATCATATTCTCATTATTAAACAACAATTTGATTAACCACTCATCGAGTGCACCATAAGTATTGCTATATGAATTTGCAGAAAAATAGAGATGTTATCATGTGGTTGAATAATAGTGTTCTACATGTTTTCAGAAACTATCGAAGAACCAAGAGGTATGGCAAGAATGAGTAGGTCTTTTGTGGCAGGTAAGAATTATTGTAAAACTGTAGTTCCAAAATATATGTAGTTTATAGAAAAAATCCATACAAATGCTGCAATTTCATTTTATAGGCCAAGAACAATATGAGGACATGTGTCAGCCCTCCACTTCCATACCTGAGCAAGAAATTTGTTTTGGTACACCTTCCAGAAATGAAATTATCAGTGTTACCCAAGGTTTGAATAGAAAAATCTTGGAATGTTCATCATACACACCAATTTGTTAATTTTACACAATATATGAAAGAAAGAAAGAGAAATTATATATTCATGTAATTTTTCAGGTCATGGAAGCTGTGATAATAGCTATATAAACCAGCCATCAACTTCCACTTTTGAGCAAGAGCAAGAAAGTCACTTCCGGACACCAACAAGGAATAGAATAAGCGTTTGTGTAATTTTACAAATATTTCACAAATTTTGAGGAAAATAATACTGGAGCAACTATCCTTTAACCTAGTCAACTGTCCAGATAATTCTGACAATGATTCAAAACTGTGTCATCTGATTGTTAGATGCTGTTTGTATTTTTGGTGTAGAAAAGTCAATTTGGTTACTAGGGGAAGAGATAAAAAATTCATTAGGTTTTTGAACACCCAGACAAACAGCGATTTCATTGATCCAATTATATTGTCTGCTCATGAAAAATTTTTGAAGAAAAAGAATCGTTTATTGAAAAAACATTAGTGTAAGTTGAGGTTTACGTATTTCCAATAAATTTTGAACTGAGTTCATATAGTTTCATTACCACATTTACACAAATTTAACTGAAAATAAATATGGTTGATCATAATTTGAGGTAATTCAGTTCACATATTTATTGTTGCTTCACTTGTTGATATTTTTGATTGGTCAAGGTTTTTCCCAGATGATTTCTGTGGAATCAAAACCTGACCGGTAGTGAAGCAACAATAACGATAAATGATGAGATTGGAACCTGTGGTGTAACAGTTGAAACTTTTCCTGGAGATCAATCTCCCTAACACCAAACTGATATTTTTGCACTCGACGCGCGTTTCGCTATCAAGGTTAGCATCTTCAGGAGAAGAAAATTGATACTGTATCAATTTTCTTCTTCTGAAGATGCTAACCTTGTTAGCGAAACGCGCGTCGAGTGCAAAAATATCACTTTGGTGTTAGGGTAATTGATCTCTAGGAAAAGTTTCAACAAAAAAGTAAAATGAGAACAGCCACTATTTGAATTTCGCGCTATATCTCTTAGGTTCGGCTGCCAAACACTGGAGGCGCTGAGAAAAGTGGTTCTGTCGTCAACATTGCCGTTACCGTTCTATGTGTGGCTGTTTTGTGGTTTAAGCTCACAGCAACGCTAAGATTAAAATGAGGGATCTAGATTTATACCCAGACCAAACAGAAAACGGCACAAAATGGAGGCATTCAGACCACCTAACCCTTTAACAGAATATGATAAAAAAAAACTGGTCAGTATGTAAACAGAAATTTGATATTTATTCACGAGCAGCAAATAAAAAGAGTGTTGATGAAGATACCAAAATAGCGATTTTATTGAACTCACTAGGTGATGAAGGACTTGATAGTTTCAATACAATACCATCAGAGCAAACGAAAACCTTAGCAGATGTCTTGAAAGCATATGATGAGTATTTCATTCCAAAGAAAGTTATACCAATGGAAACATTCAAGTTCAATAACCTTCTTCCATCAGATACATAAACGATAGAGCAATATCTTACAGAACTAAGAACTCAAGCTAAGTTGTGCAGTTTTATATGTGAAAAGGAGTATTGCAAAACCAGTTACAAAGAACGTATGATAAGGGATAGATTAATCCTAGGCATAAATGAAAAACAGATCCAAGCTAGGCTGATAAGGGAGCCAGATATAACTACTGCAAAAATTGTAGACTACTGTGTCGATAGCCTTCAGTAAACAACATTCAAAAACATTGAATCCAGAAGAAGAAGTTCATGCCCTGAGGAAGGATGTGAAAACCTTCCAGCCAGAGAGAAAAATTTGTTCAGCCTATGGAACGACATGTGCATCCTGTCAAGGAATAGGACATTTTGCCAAAGCATGTTTCAGAAATAAAATTATGAAAAAACTGATGAAGATTTTAACACCACACCTGACACCATGTTAGATTCCCTAGAGAATATAACACTATACAGTTCCTGAAGAAGAGCCAATAATGCCTCGAAATCTTGAACAGAAAAAAAGTTCTCATTTTTCTTGTCTCCGACTGCAGTACCTGATCCAATCTTATACTGTTTCTCAACTTAGCTATATATATATATATATATATATATATATATATATATATATATATATATATATATACATATATATATATATATATATATATATATATATATATATATATATATTCAATATATATACATATTGTTTGAAAACACGAAATTTGTTGCCCCCAACCAGGAATACCACAAATATACGAATAACTTCAACAGAAAAGAAGAAGCTTTGAACTTCAACCAAATATGGAGTCCCATTCTAAGAAGTTCAAGATTAGCATACAGCATCACGGCAGGTAGAAAAAGGTCAACAAATGTTATTGACAAATTACCTAATCCACACTTGAGTTAACATAAATACGCTTTACCCAGCCATAATATCTAGTCATTGGATATAAACTCAGGATGTATAACCTCTGAAGAACCTAGCCACTCGCGCCAGTAAAATATCAGGATGAAATTCTAAAAATCGACAGCCTTCAAAACTGAAAAATACTGACACTGAAAACCTTGGCCACAAGAGAGAGAGAAAAACAAATTTAAAATTCGTGAAAATGCTCATTATTTGTCTCAGCAAAACTTTGAGAAACTCGCTCAGAACTATGGCAGCTGCAATACCGAAAAATGACAAGAGAGGATACATGCACCTCATCTCACTGAAAATTTAAAATACTCATTTTCAAACAACACTGATATTGATACCAAAACTGCTAACACCGAATTTTCCTTCGAAGAATATTTGTGAATGAAGTTCAACACTCTCTGAGGCACTGTAATTGGCGATTTCTGACCTTCTGCCGGAATCTTATAATAATCTCAATCAGATGAATTATGTTGAAAATATCTACAACTCTTGAAGTTCCCTATTTAAAAATATGACGAATATTGAAACAAAATTTATTACAACTATTAAATTACTATGCTTACATGATAATACCTAAATATACATTTTCAAGTTAATTTTTGAAAAATTCATTCTGTTAAAATTCATACTTCATTTTAACTTCAAACTTAACGGTAAAAAAACCACCCCCCTAACAATTTCAAATGGGGATGCGGTTGATGGCAACTTCTCAATATTTTTTAGTACAAAAAAATATAAAACAAATTAATTTGTGTTTTCTCGGCTTGTTGAACAGTTCTGCAGAAATTTGAGTCAATTTGAATTTATTTTTTTTTGTCTTTTGTTTTCAGTAGAGGACTGACTGTATTTATGCACGAGTTCTTACAGTTTTATCATAATCAGTTCGTTAAAAAAAAATTTACAACAAATTATTTTTTTATCAATAGTGATTTTGAAAATAATTATTTCTAGGTGGAGGCATAGGCATATTCAAAGGACCTGTGGGATAAGGCACTGAAGGAGGTCCAATAGGATATGGTAGTGAACTTGGAGTATTTGTGGGAATACCAGGAAAATAGTTGGAATTGATGTTGACTGGGGGAGCATTTATGTAGTTAGGATTACCAAGTGATGGATCCCTCTGCAATAGTTTTGAAAGTTTTTCTGCTTTCACCAGACGCATATGCATAATCTTACGCTTCTCTAAAAATGTGTCTATGAATTCTTCAATTTCTGATTCGCTGTCCAAGAATTTTTTTGCAACTTTGTCAGATTCTTCTTCCATCTCACTGGCAGCAGTTTGAAGCAATGCTAACGCGGTTTCTAAGGACATATCACCACCTTTATCTCCTACAAAACAAAATTTATTTTTTTTGCAACAAGATGAATGGAAACCCTGGTGAAATTTCTTGAACACTTTTATAGGCATAAATCTTTGTTGAAAAAAATCTGATATATGTGTCTTATAGTTGAATTATTGATGAGTGAAGTTAAAATTATCAGTAGAATAGTCAAGAATACTAACAACGTGGATCCATGCGACCGAACTTAACTAATATTTAATTTGATGCAGATTTAGTAAATCACCTCAAAAATTAGTAATCATGCCCTGTATATTTTATTGCAACCCTGGCAAAAAATATTTAAAAAAGTTGAATTTCTCATGTCATTCTCATTCACTCATTGAGTGAAAGAAAATTTGGATTTTGAAAAGGTCAACAATGCCGTATTTTCATTTTCTGCAAACAAGTATAATAAATCTAACAATAGTGAGCTGGTTACCGCAATATTTCATGATTTGTCCAAATCTTTTGATTGAATGAATCATGAGATATTGCTAATGAAACTTATTCATTATGGATGATTCAAAGGTTCACATATAAATTGGTTTAAGTTGTATTTTGAAAATCGCAGACAACTTGTCATATACAAAAAATATTGGTTGTGGTGTACCACAAGGACCACTTGGACCAATTTTTATCCTGTTATACATTAATCCAGCACACCTGAATTTATATAGGATATTTACACTTTTCGCCAATGACACCACACAGACCTGATTTTAAGTTACTGAAAAAATGGTTCAACACAAATCTACTACTGTTCAATTTAAAGAAAACTCACTGACTTTTCATGGTAATTTTGGTTCTTCATTTAAGTTGAGTAATGGAGAAATAAAAAACATGCGATTTGAAATTCCTGGGACTGAATATAGATAAAGATCTCAAACTCAACAACCATAGTGAACAGCTACACAAAAAAACCATCTTCTGCAGACTAGGCTGTGAGAAAGATTTCTAAGAAATGCTAAATCTGCCTATTATGCATTTTGCTATCTACCCTCTAAGCAACTTATGCAAGTTTTTTTAAGTAATATAAAAAAGAGTCATGCAAGGCTCTTTGCAACATAAACTAAAGAGGTCCATGTTGACCAATATCATAAAGCAATGAAATATGGACTGTTCGTTTTGGAAATTACCTGCGTGGTTCATAGTAACCGAGAAAGATTTAACTATACCTCATATCTATGATAACTAAAAAATTTTCACAAACATTTTTATTTCTAGATGCGTTTCTCTAACATCGTAATTTCCTCATAGCTTTCTACCGAGGAAGCTACGATGTTAGGGAAATGCATCGAAACATTTTGGTTGTCATTTTTGATATTTGACAGTGATCAATTGATTATTGCAACACTAAAAATGCCATTGAAGGATCTATAAAGTAACAATATCTAATCAAATCATTTCACCAGGGTTTTATCCATGTTGATTTATAAGCCAAGAAATGTTTACTCAATTCTTTGGTTTTTTCCTCAACACTTTTCGAAAGCTGTTCTCCCAATTCAGATAGTTCTTGAAGTTTTTCACGTCCTTCTACCAACTCAGGTTCTTTTGATAAGTTGAATTCAGCCATGGAATTATTACTGGCCAACATATTTTCCTTCTCATTTTCTATTTCTTTCAAGTATGACTAAAACACATGATGAGTAATAGTAATATGTACTTCTAGATATATTGAAAGTATACCTGATCCAACTCTGAGAGGATTTTTTGAATTTGTTCTTCATCATTCATGATTCCATCCAATTCGTCATTATTCAGATGACCGAGTTTAGCTACTGCTCTTTTACAATCGGCCTGTAGAATTTCTATAGACATTTTAATATGACTAAATAGTTATTGTTATTGTCCTTATTCCAAAGATAGAAAAAAATAGCTTTTGACACGTGACAAATCAAATGTCATCACTTGCCTCCAACATCTTCAAACCGATAAAGCCGCTTTACCGTTCACTTTTGACTGATAAACGGTAATTGTTGAATCTAGCCTCTATATAAAGTTAAATCTCTTTTTTCTTAACTGAAAGATTACGCTATTTATTCTGAAAATTGGCAATTCTGATTTTTTTATCAGAAAACTAGCATATTTTAGACAAGAATATAATGAAATCAAATATATTGGTCGCTAAAATGACTTGAGTGAATATTTCAAATTTTTGTATATATAACATAACTTATAATGCGTAGTTTATAATCATATAAGTATAAAATATAAAATAATTTATATAAGTATAAAAAAATGTTTGCCAAAATACTTTATTTTCAAATATAAAATTCTTACAATCCACTTTCATGTTTTCTAAAAGGTTTACAAAAGGAATTTCTTTTAACTTTTCCTCTCGTTCCTCCAGAAACCACAGATTTCATATCAGTTTCATCGATGAGGTATACTATATTTTACACTTCTTCGATCAACAAGAAAAGATATTTATATGTATATCTGACTTTCTTCAATTCATTAATTGAATACAGTTCGATACTGAATCATCAGGTATCTTTTTTTAAAACTTATTTAAAAGCAACAAGTAGATCCAGTTCGGAAACACTAAATATAATTATAATGAATGCATTCATCAGTTTTTGGGAAATATTTTCAATTTTTCTCTCATTTTGATCGACTCAGAATGAAATTGTTAGATCAAAAATGTGCAAACGAACGAACTAGGTAGCCTACCAGGTCTGGCAACGCCACCTCGAGGATATGGCCAATCTGACACTGATATCGAAGATTAAAGCAACTGAGTTGTTTGTATCTGAATCCCTGCAACAACTGAAAAAGTATATGATGTGGTTCAATTACTGTTATTTAATTAGATTATTTCCGACTACTACAAATCCCGTCATTCATAAATAGCCACAGAAACCTTATCCGTGAAATGGAATCGAAACACAGTTCTTTATCTGTAGTTAGAGGTTCGTTTTTCATGTACTGATTATTGGAGGCAAGCTGCCATTATTCACGTAGAAATGGTTGTAAATTTTTCAGTAGATTTATTATTTGTTCATCTCATGTAATCTTAATCTCATAGCAATGAGTACTTCAATTATTGGTAGATGGCATTGTTGTGTATTGTATTGTACTAAGAATAACATTTCACATATTTCAATTATTTTAGAATGAACAATATAAATCTTACGTGATTAGATAAGATACTGTATGACCGAAGCACTGAATTATTTCATTGAAAGTGATAAATTTATGGTCAATAACTCGTTTTTCTCTTATTTACTGGAGCCCGGAATCTAGATTTACCTTGAATGGGTGACATTAGTGATGTTGCCACAGAATAGTACTATTCTGTGACTTTGACATTATAGATGACATTTGTATAACGTTATGTCAATATGCACGAGGAAAGTTTGAAAAATTATTACTAATGACGAGTAAAAATGAAAATATAGAGTCGAACAACCAAATTGAGCTAGCAGATTTCATAAAAAATGTTCATAAACAATTGCGAGAAAAATATAAATTGCTAGCCGAAGAAGCTTGGGAAAATCACTGTGCAGATGAAATCTGTTTGAAACAATATGCTGCAGCCATGAAAGAACTAGCAACAAATCACTGGGAAAAGAACTCTAAAGATGTAACAAGAATTATATGGACATATAATATTAGTAATGATTATTTTGCCAAAGATATTTTTAACCAGCGCACAAAAGAATTTGGTGTAGCTGAAAAAATTGATCTAAAGATTCAACCACATTCAGAAAAAGTAAAGACCAGTTTCAAATTATTGGATGTGGGTAGTTGTTATAACCCATTTAATCAGTTTGACTGTTTCGAGGTTATAGCCATTGACATTGCACCAGCAGTAAGCGATGTTATTCATTGTGATTTTTTAAAATTGGAAGTTGGTGGAGAAACTACTTATTTTAATAACAAACTTGTAAAACTTCCAAATGACTACTTTGATATAATAGTTTTCAGTTTATTCCTAGAATATTTACCCAGTCCTTCACAAAGGAAAGTTTGTTGTGAAAAAGCTTACAGATTATTAAGTACTGAAGGAATACTGGTATTGATCACTCCAGACTCTAACCATATTGGATCCAATTCAAAAGTCATAAAGTCGTGGCAGTTTATTTTAGCCGAAATTGGATTTTCAAGAATTAAATATGAGAAATTATCACATTTACATTGCATGGCATTTCGAAAGGCTTTTAGTAAAAAAATAACTAGAAGATGGGCGGAGCTACATAGGAAAAAACAGGTATATGACCAAATATATATACCACAAGATTTCAGCACCACATTGAAATCTGTAACAACAGAAAAGGTAACAAACAAATCTTCAACAACTAGGGAAATATTGAACTTCATTGAGGAACTTCCGTTTTGTGACTCCATAAGCTGACTTTATTCCAGTATAGATGTAATTTATGATTATGCTTCTTCAATGTAATATATAAACCAAATGGGGGTAACAAAAATTTAAACTCATCAGAATGTGATTATGAACTATTTTCTTACAGACATATATTGCATAATCATGCAAAATTTGTTACCTAAAATATATAGTTTTGTAATATATTGATCAGATTCTATGAAGTTTGTTTTGATTACATAAAAAGCTTTCTGTGGTCTGCAGTATGATTATTTATAATCCAGGTTCAACAGGGTCTTGTGTTTTTATTGGTTTGACGTTTTGGCTTCGACTTTGAAGTCATTTGCAAATATATATATATATATATATATATATATATATATATATATATATATATATATACGTCAGGACGGCCTGCCCAGTACTGATGATGCCCAACAGGCTGAAACAGCTGTCTACTGGTGGCTCTTAAATTGAAATCAAATTGGAAAAGATCAGAATAGTACTCATCTTTATCGTTTGATTTCAATAGAATTATTTTCCAGCAGCTTGACTACATTACCCTTTCTTGATTTATATATGTAGTTTCTCACAGTCAAAGTATAATGAGCCGTTTTTCCAGGTTTCACTCCGTGTTCTGTGTTTTTGATCTTCAAGTATTATTTTCTGGAGTTTAGAACCTGAGGATGTTTTTTAGAGAAATTCTTGAATCAAAATCGGAAAGGACTCCGCCCTTTCGATTAAAATAATGGCAGGTTTATTTTTAATTAATTAAACCAAAATTAATGAGTCAAGATAGTGTTTTCTTCTGTTTATGTATAATGTGTACATTTTAACGATAAATAAATTCTATTCAGTATTACTGGGGAATTCCATACTTTTTCAAACCAGTTCTTATTTTTATACTGATACTGAAAGCTGTTTCTCTAGATAATGAATAAAGACTAGTTGCGGTACTGCAAATAGTTATGATGCTCCTTAGGTGGCTTGGAGAGTTATCAACATAACCTACTGGGAACGGGCTATTGACTACAGTAGTTGATGCTGATGACACAAAAAAAATATTAGTTATCAACCCTAGAATATTTCAATGTATGCCGCTTCATTTTTTTTATTGAAAGAATAAATTAAATAAATCGGATTATATTATCTGTATTTCTATAACAGTAAAATAAATTATAACATCATAATTTGCCAGTTTTCCTTTATCATTAGTATCACATTTTTACATTTCATCATTAGAGATAGACTCTAAAAACTTGTGATAGCTCACTCATGACTTGTAAAACAATAATTCAATATTTTAAAATGCAAATATTTTGACGTTCTATTGACAAAAATAATTTCTAATATACAACAAATAAGCATGAACTGTCATTAAAACCATTAGTCATCTGCACATGGTCGGATTACTTCTGGTGAATTATCTAATAGGAGTCCTATCGTCAGCTACTGGCCTCTTTAGAAAGTTGCCTGCCTGGTTTGTTATTGACATATACTTTATCATAGTCTGTCTCTTTGAAATACAACATAAACATGAAAGATATTCCTAGAAACACTAGAAGCATATTTTCAATTTTCGTATGTTCCTTCTCTTTTTCACGTCTGATTATATACTCTCTTGTTCGGTTCTTATTTTCCATTTGACGTCTAAAGGTTGCCCCATAATGAGATTTAGACCACTCGTCAAAATCATAGATTGGTATCCCACTGGAGGGGGGAGGGGGTCTTGATCTGGTTTCTCTGGATTTGTAAAATTTGTCAACATCCTCTTCAGTTGCTGAAGGAGTAGAACGGAAATACAGACCTGGAAATGATGTATTCATATTCAAAGTACTTTTACTGAAAGTAATATAATTTTGGTTAGTAATAGTTGATGAAGATTACTTTTGTGAAAATTGAATGGGGTATAATTTTAGGAGAAATAAACTTTTGGGAATGGAAGGTTTTAACTTTCCACTTCTCCATCTTCATACAAAAATGTAGGAAAAAAGCAATTACTTCCAAAATGAATTCTGTACAAAAATGTGTAGATCATGTATATAAGTTACTTTCAGATACAAACTGGGACAAGAAGCCTTCTCGAGACAACTACATCTTACCTTTGTCATATAATTTTCTTGTTTTAATGTTTCCTAAAACTTCATATGCTTCTGTGATATCTCTAAACTTTTGAGCAGATTGGGCATTTGAATCTTGGTTTTTGTCGGGATGGTAAACCATAGATAATTTGTAATATGCTGATTTTATCTCACCTTGTGTAGACGAAGGAGTTATACCAAGAGATTTATAGTGGTCTTTTGGTTTTACACTGGACATTAGCCGTATTTGGTTACGGATTTTTAAATTAAATATTTTTTTCATTATGAAGTTGGTTTTTAGTCCAGTGTCCTTTACCTACTCAAAAAATTGTTTGATGAAATTTTACATATTACCTGTTGGTTTTTGATGTGAAATGAAATAATATTACTCTTGAAAATATTTGAAAGGAAAATGTTAACTTTCTAAATGTTTTTGTGACATAATTCTATTTCTTCTTCTACTTTTTCTATTATTTTTGTATTATTTTAAAGAAATTACCCATTACCCAGTCTTCTCGTTTAGTTTATTTTCCAGGAGTGGTCGTAGAGTATTACTATTTTTTATTTCACTATTTCGGACTTCCATTGTCTACTATATAAATTGATTTGAAATCCCTGAAACAAGTAAAAAAGAATAATTAAAAAAGAATAGTTGAAAATAACAATTATATTAACAATTATATTAAGCAACAACGGTCAGTCGGTAGCCAAGCGGTTCGGTGTGGGTGCTTTGTTCACTCACTCGAATTGACTGCCGTGCTGGTCGGTGGTTCAAGCCCTAGTCTGAACGATCGATCTTCACTTGCTACCGACAACCCGTGTTAGGAATCACACGTTAAAAGGTAAGACCTCGTTAATCCTTGGCTCGCACAAGTTTCGACTTCTGAGGGTTGTCGTTCGTAGGGGTGCGACAGCTGGTTAACGGAAAAACAGATTTTAAACAGATTTTTTAAACAATAAACCTGAAATGAAATAGTAGACAATGGAAGTCCGAAATAGTGAAATTCATCACGAAACATTGTCAATCACCTTCAAACAAACTATTTTTTATGTGATGCGACCAGTGGGGCTATTCTCGAATCAATCGTAGTTCGGCGATCGTTCGTACGAACGATCCCTTTAAAATCAGTATTCTTGGAGTTTATTTTTCATCATTCTCAGGAATTCAAACATATTAATCGCAGAAATCAAAATATTCCTAAACTCACTTAGAGAGTGGGTTGAGTTTCAGATATTGAAAACTGAAAATATTACAATTTTTTATGGTTGCGTGCATTAATACAAATCAAGTATATCTTTGTAGAAATATTTCTTCTTTGGGCACGAGTACCTACAATTATTCAAGTTAGAGGTATAAAGTGAGTTCTCGAATCTAACAGAAAATTTTTGTATGCTTCAGCCAATGAAAACGCGCCAACGTTACTAATGGAGCAATAGATGAATCCATCGAATCAATCGGTAGACTCATCGGCCATATGAAGAACTCGTTTATATCGTCAAACAAAACATCAAGTGTCAAGTCAAAAATATTATTCATGGTAAATTGTGATGTACTGTTGGGAACCTTTGGTGTAGTAATGAATATTACTGGAGTTTTTTCCCAACACCAAACCGTTATTTTAACAGCTCGACACGTGTTTTGATCACCAAGTGATCATCTTAAAGACGAAGATCAAACTGATTCATAGTATAATTCAGAATAGAAATGAGTATCAATGGAAGAGAGACAAAGACAGCGCAGAACCTGCACAAGAAAAAATCTCGTTTATTATTGTTGCAAATTGGTAGTAAACAAAATATCTTGAAAGTGTGCAACTTGCACAATAACCACCCTGGCTAGTAACAATCAAATCAAAGAACTGCGAATGTTTTAAGGATACCGATATTTCTAGAATTGTTCACTATGACGTCATCTGCACATATTGATCCACTAGTGATTCAAAAATAAACGCGTCGTCACATCTTCAGTTTATTTTGTGTCAACCTAGTCCAGAATTAGCCCAGACAAAATGGTAATATTTCATGAAGCTCATTTACACATACTGCTAGTACACTCGCCCGAATTGGTGACTGGGCCCAGAGGACTATGGAGAGATTTGCACACGCAATACTAGTACTCGGTACAAAAGCAATCGGCCTAGTTCAGTTGTTCGTGGAAAGTGGTTTTGATGATATGGAAAAGACACAAGAAATTATGGGGGAACAGACAAACAGGAAAAATGGGTTTGGATTCGAAGGTGGATTGAACGTCGCTCAAATATGGGAGCTCTTCAAGTTCACTCTTGTCAGAACTTCGTGAGGAGGATCCTACAAGTTATAGAAATCATCTGGGAATGCCACCTGAAAATTTAGATTTTCTCTAAAAAAGAGTTAGTACCTACTTATATTCCACAGACATATTAATGTTGTGCATATAATTCAACAAATCTAAAAGTTTCTGCCACTCATTGTATTACATAAAATACATTCAATAATAACGAATACCACAAACGCATACATTTCACTACCCTGTGCGAGTACTTGTTAACACTTGTCGATTACTCCTGTGATTACTCTTGTAGCTTGTTATAGAGAGATATACAATTATAGAGAGTTGATTTTTAAAAAGTTGTTTTTTTGTGCTTTGGTATCTCATGCTAATTATCGATGATCCATTCGCTGAAATTAATTTCAGTATTTTGCATCAGTATTTTGCAGACGTTTAAACCTGTCTCACAAGAAAGGGTTTTTTTCTTCTTGTTAGAAGATTGCTCGCGTTCAGCCTATTCCCAAAAAGGGCAAGAAAAATCTTCCAAATAACTATAGACGAGTCGCTTTGCTATCAGTAATATCAAAAATCATGGAGAAGGTCGTAAACCACTATATCCTCAAAAATTTGAGCGATCATCAATATCGTTTTCGGAAACAAATATCAACAGGCGATCTTCTGTCGTATGTCACCTATATTTAGAATAACGCAATTGAAAAACATCGAGAATCAAGAGCTGTTGCGCTTGATATGTTTGTTGAGGGTTTGCTGGCCAAACTTCGATGATACTTTTTTAGGAACTATTATTTTTGTGTAAGAATGTTCCCTGCAAGTGGCCGTGGTTGGATATCTCTCGAATACTTTTTCCATCAACGCTTGTGTTCCCCAGGGATCCATATCGTCTCCAACCCTCTTTCTATTGTATATCAACAAATTATTGAAAAAAACTAAGAATCCAATATATTGCTTTGCTGACGATAGCACACTTGTCTCGTCATTCCATTTGGATTCCAGGACATTGGCTACGGAGGCACATATCTTCACCAGCAGCAGTAGATTGCATATCTTAATGAGGATCTAGAAGTGATTTTCAATTGAGGTGGAAGTAACCAGGTTCAATTCAATGACACAAAACCCAGGCATCGGTCTTCTCGAAGAAGATAAAAGTCTTCGAAACGGATATAATAATTTCGGGTTAGACAATTCCGCTTTCTGCTTCGATTAGTTTGTTTGGGGTTGAAATGGACACCAATATGTTTTGGCATAATCATGTCGCTGGAATTGCAAAGGCTGCTTCTCAAACGCTTGAAATACTGTTCCGAACAAAAAAACTGTACACACCTCAGTAACTTTTGATGCTTCATTAAGCTAAGATCAGACCTTCTTTGGAGTATTCTTCTCATGCATGGAGCTCTGCCCCCAAACATACCCTGAAGTTGCTGGATTCCATTCAGAAAAGAGCCATCCCACTGATTGGATGAGACGTGAACATCATGTGTAAACTCAATAGCCTGGAACATCGAAGAAAGGTTGGAGATGTTTCTCTCTTCTGTAGATACTTTCATGGGAGGTGTTCAAGTGTCTTGGCACATTTCATTCCGCCAAGAGCGGTTCATGTCAGAAGTACGCGATGGACTGTGGCTGCTCATCGTTTTGAGGTTCAACTCAGTACACCTCGAACTTCACAGGCACCGCTCTGAGAGTGCCTTAAAGATTTTCCTGTAGTGCTTATGTTTTGCCTTTAAAAACTTTCTCAATTTTCTCACAGGACCCTTGTCTGACTGTTTTAGTGCTGCAAATATAATTATAATCAGATGAGTTATTTTTTTCAGGAAGCGCGTCCCGTTTCAACCAGTATTTCAATGAATTTCGCTTCTATTTAGGCGCATTAAATGGCCACGCCTCTAATCAGAATAACCGGACGGCAAAATGTAAATTGTAACGGTCTGGGGAAACGGAACGTGGTCATGGGTATTTTTTAGAATTATAGGTTAACTGGACACATAGCCTTAGTTGCTGAGGCCATTGTATGGAAAATAAGAAGACGAAGAAGAATTTTAGGTTAAGTTGAGCAATTACCTACCAGCAGTACCAGCTACCAGCTACCAGTCGAAGACGAGTAAAGCAATATTGAAATTAATTGTACAGTAAATGTTCAGCGAACAAAGCTAATTATCAAGCTTAATATCTTTATTCAGTGGAGGAGGTTGTGAATAGATTTTCTGAGTGATAGAAAGTTATTTTGGTTCAGTTTGGTACTATTAAACAGCACATTTCCTTGACTTTAAGGTTAGCAATAGTTCAGTAAAAATTCGGGCCCCCTCTTAATTTTTTTTTTGTCAGATGTCCTTCAGTAAAGCAAAGCGTCTGCTTCTTGGATTGGGTGCAGTGTCCGGGGTAGTGACTATTTGCTATTTGAAAAAGGAAAGAAATACTGTACACGCAGCATGGACTACAAATTACACTCCATCTGCCTTTGCTAAATGGGACGATAATTGGGATTGTTGGAATTGTTTATTATAATATATCGATGTTAATATTTTATCTCCCTATAGGAATAATTTTGTTTTATGTTTTTGGTAACTATTGTATAAAGTAGAGTTCAGTTGTTAAAAATTATTAATAAAAGTCATTACGAGAAAAGTCAAAGTCTATTTTAAAACCGATAAAATTATAAAAATCCATCCCATTTACAACATTTGGCGACCGTGACAGGACATAAAAGATGGATAGTTTGAAGAAAAATAGGCAGCAGTTGAGGAGACTTTTCAAAAAATCTGTTGAAGCGCTTGATGGAGCTTTGAAACTGAGAGATTCGACCAAAGATGATTTACTGTTTCTACTGAGACAATTGGAGGATAAGAGTAGCAGATTATTCGAGGCAGATGAAGGAGTTAAAGAAAAATTGTCATTAGAAGCCGTCGATGATATTGAATTAGAAGAGGAGTACGACGAGGTAGAATATTACAGAGACGAACTGATAAAATATAAATCCAAATGCGAATTCCGTTTGAACGAGATTACGAAGACCCAAGAAGATAATTTGAGCTGTGCCAATTTCTCTATAACGGAGAAAATTCAGAGAAAATTTCATTTACCAAGAATAGAACTGAAGAAATTCGATGGGAACGTGAAGAACTGGATTGGGTTCTGGGGACAATTCAAGAAGATTCACAACGACCCAGAAATAGATAATGAAGACAAGTTTCAGTATCTTTTACAAGCGACGGAAAGTGGTTCAGTTGCTCGAGATTTAGTAGAAAGTTACCCCCCGTCTGGGCCCAATTACATTAAAGCCATTGACCAGTTGAAGACTCGTTTTGCCAGGGACGAATTCCTAATCGAAGTTTACGTAAGGGAACTATTACAACTTGTACTGCAACAATCTTCAAAAGCTAAAACAGGTATGTCTCTTTCCAATCTGTATGATAAACTTGAAACCCAGTTAAGAGCTTTGGAATCCCTAGGAGTTACTAGCGAAAAATATGCGGCTATGCTTTTCCCTCTTGTAGAATCGGCTTTGCCTGCAGAAGTTTTAAGAACTTGGGAAAGACATCGTAATTTCAATCAACGAAATGAGAAGGATGATAATGACACTTCCAAAGGTACTAATTATTTGAATATGTTATTAGGTTTTTTAAAAATGGAGGTTGAGTCAGAAGAACGGATAAATTTGGCACAAAAAGGATTTGGAAAAGGACACGAGCACAACAAATATCATGACAGTAAGAATAAATATTTTCCAAAACAAGGTGAGCCCGAATTATATACAGCAGCTGCTTTGTACACAGCTAATCCCAAAGATTATTTAAAAGATAAGCAAAATAATTGTTTATTCTGCGATTTGAATTCACATGCAAGTAAGGATTGTTTGAAAGCTCAAAGTCTTTCAATTGATGAAAGAAAATCTAGAATAATGAAAAAACGTGGATGTTTTTCTTGTTTAAAATTGAATCACATTAGTAAGAATTGTCGAGCTGTAATTAGGTGTTTGATATGTTCAAAGAAACATTACCCCATTTTATGTCCTAATTTGCATGTGAAGAAAGGTATCACTGATCAAGATGATAAAAATCCAAACAATAAGGTTGAAAATACTTTAACTAACAATTTTTCGAACGAAACTCTATTGCAAACGGTTGTTGTCAAAATTGTCAATAATGACAAACAGAAATTGATTAGAACGTTACTTGATTCAGGATCGCAAAGATCATATATTTCACGACAATGTGCAGCTGAATTACGATTGGATAGTGTTCGTCAGGAAAATATTGTACAAGGTGTTTTTGGTGGGTTTCAGTCAGAACCAAAAATACATGATGTGTATAATATTATTATTCAAAATCCAAATAATACGTTTGAAACAGAAGTGAATGTGGTGGAACAAGTGAAAATATGTAACAACTTACCTCGTTTGATTGATTTATCCGTTATAGACTATTTGAAACAAAGAAATATAATTTTGAGTGATACTAGAAACTTTGATGTTTCAAATGAAATACAATTATTATTAGGAGCCGATGTTTTTGGTAAGCTTTTGACAGGAAAAATCGAAAATTTGATGAATGGCTACGTTGCTCTCGAAACTTATTTAGGTTGGACAATAATGGGTCAGAGAGTAAGTGAATGTTCGACATATTCTACTATATTTGCCGGTTTTACTGAGTTTTCCATTGCAGATCTATGGAATTTGGATGTGATAGGAATAAAAGATGTTGCACATATCAAAACCAAAGATGAACATGAAGAAGAAGTTTTAAAGAAGTTTAATCAAACGATAACTTGGAAGGAGAACAGATATGAAGTTCATCTACCTTGGATTGAAGGTCATCCAGAAATAATGAGAAATGATGAAATGGCCAATTCTCGATTGATGTCTACTACAAAAAAGTTAAGAAATACAGGTAAATTACAAGAATATGAAAAAATTCTTCATGACTGGGAAACACTGGCAATTATTGAGGAAGCAAAACAAGCTGAGGACAAAAAAGTACACTATTTACCACATCACGCTGTCATTAAAGAAGTCAGTATAACCACAAAGGTGAGGCCGGTTTTTTATGCTTCGGCAACTGATAAGAGAGGTGTATCTTTGAATGGGTGTCTAGAAAAAGGTCCAAATATGATTGATTTAATCCCATCACTTTTAGTTAAATTCAGATTAGGAAAGATAGGAGTAACAGCTGACATTGAGAAAGCATTTTTACAGATCAGTGTTACTGAAAAGGATCGGGATTTTCTAAGATTTCTTTGGTGGCAAGATGATTCATATGAAAAAATAAAATTTTTTAGGCATCGTCGAGTAGTTTTTGGTTTGAAATGTAGTCCATTCCTTTTAGCTGCAACTATCAACTACCATTTATCTAGATCACCTCCAGAATTCCAAGACACAGCTTATTTGTTGAAGAAATCGTTTTATGTAGATAACTGTTTATGTAGTTTTGATTCTGAGAAAGATATGAATAAATTTATTATTGAATCCAAACAATTAATGTCTTTGGGAGGCTTCAATCTTAGAGATTGGACTTCCAATTCCAATTCAGGCATGAAAGATGAAGTAGCTCAAAATGAAAATATATATGTTTTGGGATTGATTTGGAATTTTCATAATGATGAACTCTCGTGTGATGTAAACGCACTCATTCAATTAGAAAACACTCCAAGAACGAAAAGAGGAATACTATCAGCAGCACATAGAGTATTTGATCCGATAGGTTTTACATGCCCAGTAACACTTATTCCAAAATTATTATTAAAAGAAATTTGGAATCTAAAAGTTGCTTGGGATGAAGTTTTGCCAAGTGATATTGTGAAACCGTTCGATATGTGGTTGAAACAAATACATTTTCTCAGTCTGTGTAAAATTCCAAGATCACTCAGTAGTGGCCAAAGAGTTGATTATAACCATGCAACGATTCATGTGTTTTCGGATGCTAGTAAATCTGCTTATGCTTGCTGCGTATTTCTAAGAAATGTAGTGGAAGGAAGAGTGTTTGTTGAACTTGTTGAGGCCAAATCAAGAATAGCTCCTAAAAATATAACCCTACCTAGGTTGGAATTGTTAGCCACTGTTATAGGGGTCAGACTTTGGAAAACTGTAAAAAGTGTGAATGAACTGAGTGTTCTGAAAACGTACTTCTGGAGTGATTCGATGGTTGCTCTCACATGGATTAAAACACAAGGTCACTGGAATACTTTCGTAGGTAACAGAGTGAAAGAAATAACTTCAGTGAGCAATGTTAATGATTGGCGACATGTACCTGGTCACTTAAATCCGGCAGACGTTGCTTCAAGAGGTTGCTCGAGTAAGACTTTGGTTGAGAAACAATGGTGGAAGGGACCAGAGTGGTTGAAGAATGATCCAAAACACTGGCCAAACGTAGAGATTTACTGTACGAATGATGAAGTTGATAAAGAAAGAAAAAAGACTGTAACTTCTTGTGTCAGTAATCAAAACCAGTGGTTTACACAAATATTCAAATATTTTTCTGTGTTCACGAAAATTACTAGGATGATTGCTTGGCTATTCAGATTTTGTTATAATGCGAATAAAGAGAATCATAGAAAATCAGGTCCATTAACTTTCGATGAAATTGAACATGCTGAAATTTGTTTATTCAGAGCAATACAGAATGAAAGTTTTTCTGAAAATATGGACGTTCTTCAAAATATCAATTTGTTTCGTTCAGAAGATGGTCTGTTGAGGGTAAAAACTAAATTAATCCTAAGTGATGATTCATTTGATTTCAAATATCCTATTATATTGCCATACAAACACGAACTTGTAGAAAGAATGATTAGACAACAACATCGAATACATTGTCATATAGGAGTCCAAACTCTTCTAGGATTATTGAGAGAAAAATTTTGGATACTGAAAGGAAGGAAGTTTGTCAAGGATGTTGTGGCAAAATGTTTGATTTGTATGAAACATAAGAAAAACCCCGCAGATACACCGTATGCACCGTTACCTTTAAATAGAATCAAACAGTCTTCACCATTCCAAGTAACTGGTGTGGATTTGGCAGGACCGCTTTTTCTTAAAGGAGGCGAGAAATTTTGGATTGTTATCTTCACGTGTGCGGTATACAGGGCAGTACATTTTGAATTAGTGCGATCCCTGTCTACTGAGGATTTCTTGATGGCACTCAGACGATTCGTGGCAAGAAGAGGAAATATTTCTGTAATCTATTCGGATAACGGTGGGAATTTTGTAGGTACTTGGAATTTGCTGCAGAAAATTTCGTGGAAAGAGATTGAAGAATATTCGACAACTAGAAAAATTAAATGGATTTTCAATGCTCCAACTGCTCCTTGGTGGGGAGGATGGTGGGAGCGAATAGTCAGAATTATAAAGGAACTATTGCGTCGTAATTTGGGAAAATCATCGTTAAATTACGAAGAACTCATGACTGTTTTGTGTGACTGTGAAGCAAATATTAATGCTCGACCTCTCACATATATCTCAAGTAGCGAAGATGATCTGATTCCATTAACGCCTTTGATGTTTATCAGTTCAAACTCAAGCACCGATACTCCAGAGTTGGATATGGTTGATAGAGGTCATCTACTGAAAAGGTACAAGTATCTGCAAAAACTTCGAGAGGGCCTTCGTAGTCGATTTAGGAAGGAATATCTGGCAGAATTAGTCCATACTGGTCAAAAAAGGGTAACTTCACTCAAAATTGGAGATATTGTACTCATTGGAAGTGACAACAAAAAACGAGTAAACTGGCCATTGGGGAAAATTTTACAACTGTTTCCAGGAAGAGATGGAATAGAAAGGGTAGCACGTGTTAAAACAGAACGAGGGGAATTAATTCGTCCTCTTCAGCGATTGTTTCCATTAGAAATTGAGGCAGACACGGCGAACCAATTAAAGGAGACTAGAGAAGGGGATACTAACGAGATACCAGAAAATCGAAACGTAGAAAACAATAGCATATACAATGGAAAGGTAACACAGCAAGGAGAAGATGAAGAGGGAGAAAATAGATGCGAAAGAAGACACCAAGATGCGACGGCTTCATCACAAGTAATAACAAGATCTGGAAGAAGAGTGAAGATACCGAAGCGTTTTGGGTTGGAATGATTTTGCAATTAGATTGCAAAATGGGGGGAGAATGTTGGAATTGTTTATTATAATATATCGATGTTAATATTTTATCTCCCTATAGGAATAATTTTGTTTTATGTTTTTGGTAACTATTGTATAAAGTAGAGTTCAGTTGTTAAAAATTATTAATAAAAGTCATTACGAGAAAAGTCAAAGTCTATTTTAAAACCGATAAAATTATAAAAATCCATCCCATTTACAACAGGGATCAGTAAGTAAATATGATGAATTTTCATCATTGATACCTTTCTTTACAAACTTTTTTATTTATTGTTATTATAGTTTTTCATTTAAGAATAAATTGAAATTCATTGAAGAATAATCATTCATATAGTGCAATCAGAGTTGCTATCTCAAATCAACTGGCAATTACTCTGGATCCTTGAAAATTACTTGCTGAATATGTCACAATAATAGTTCATGACAAGAGATTTTTTATTGATTCATGAATTAAGAAGAGACAGGGCGAGACACACTAATTTAGGTGTCTCATTTTATTGAAGAAAATTTAAGTAGTACTTTGTAATTGGTCACATAGACTTGTATTGTTATAATATGGAATATGGAAAGTGCAAGTTCACAAAATTCAAATTTGAAATCAATGTCAATTACTATTTCCTCTTATATAATATTTAGTGTGTAATTCTTGTTCATTGAATAATTGATTGTTACAGATTCCTTGAAAATCACTATTACTCACAAATTACAGATAGGGTTGAAATTACAATTTCAGAAATTGCTGGTAGATTGGCGACGCTGAATGCAATAACAATATTTTAATATACTTATTTTCTCATGGATATAGCCAGAAAAATTCTTGATTTTTATAGAAACATTTTACTACATATAGGTACTTATTCACTGTTTTGCGCTATAACTTGAGTTACTGATAAGACATTAACATCTTTTTGATTTATTCAAGTCGATCTCCACACTCTATAACGAAACCACATAAAAAATTGAGTATTAAAGAAGAAAATCAAATTAATGAAGAAAAGGAATTGTCCATACCGAAGGCCTGTAGACATCTGATTCTTATAAGACATGGACAATACAATCTGAATGCACAAAAGGATGAAGACAGGTGTCTCACCAAATTAGGTATGTAATCCCAACGTAACTCCACTGCAATTGAATGTTTTTTGGTTATTTCTATTTTAATACCACCTTTTTCTCATCTCATTTTCAGGAAGACTTCAAGCTGAATATACAGGAAAAAGATTAAAAGAATTGAACTTTCCTTATACAAATATAGTTAAATCTACCATGTGCAGAGCGTCAGAAACTGGCAGCATCATATCAGAATTTATTCCAAATGTAAGTAAACATATATAAAAAGTGAATGAATTATGTGTCCATAATGAAAAAAACTTCGAGGTACCTATAATCTGTGTTTACTGAACGAATATCTCGATAATCCATCAAAAAACTATGTCGGTTTTCAAAACCTCAACATATGTTTAATAGTACACACCTGAAGAAGCTATTATTTAGTGAAACACATGTTAGATTTTGTAAACTGTTACGTGAAAAACTCTCGATAAAGTATTACTCAATTACGTCGAATAAAAATTAAACTTCAAAATATCTGTTTTTTTTTTACAGTAATGGAGACTGTGAACAAATTTTGTGGATTTACTCAAACATTACTGAGTTCTTCCACATTATCTTGTATTGTATGATTAGGTTATGATGGGTTAGTTACTGATTGTTTTCGAAGATCTTATTAAATTATTAAGAGTACCACCCCCATTCTATGTTATGTACTTTACCAAATTAATGAGCATAACGAGGGTTTATATCCTCCCTCAATATTAAGTTCTGTATATATTTAAAGGTGATTGTTCTTTAGGTACCTGTGTCAAACTGTGACCTTTTAAGAGAGGGAGCACCTGTTCCTCCAGAACCCCCCATTGGAGGATGGAAACCGGAGAATTATGTAAGAATTTTTTTTTTCTGAAATTCAGTATATACCATTCTTTTTGAAAACAATTATTTTTTCTTATATTCAATAGAAAATTTTTAAGTCACTTTTTTGTTGTCAATAATATATTTACTTGCTTATTTTTAACGATTTATTTTTTATGTAAAACAAGAAGTATTACCAGGATGGATCAAGAATTGAAGCTGCATTTCGGAAATACTTCCATCGGGCAGAACCCAGTCAAGAAAATGATTCATACACATTACTTGTTTGTCATGCCAATGTGATTCGGTATTTTACTTGTCGGTAAGATAATAATGATTTATTTATTTATTGAGAGGAAAGTCATATCTATTTGCAAGTCTTGGCATTCTGTTGACCTGAGCATGAAATATATAATTAGTGTGAGACATAGCTGTGTGAAAAGGTTGTAGATTTCTAGATCGTTTCTCAGAAATACTCGACCCAAACTTTCCTTAACCCTTTCAGACCCATAGTACGCTATAGTGTACATACTATTAATCAGTTATTATTATTATTATTTTGTTCGCAATTTACGTTTTAGGACCGTGTGGCATTTCTCATGTACATGTGTTTTGAAATACTGAGAAGACCAGCGACATCTAGTAGGTAGGGACTAAACTAATTTATAACTTGTTGAACATGGCCGACGATAAATTGGATTTGCCTGTTGAGTGATTATTCATTGTAGTTTTTTGCTGAAACTTTAAGTAATTTCATTTGAATTTTCGCACAATAAGTTACTTATTGATGAATATGTACTCTCACATAAGTCTACGAAGCATGAAATAGTATATTTGATGTTCAAATCCACGTTTTGAATGAGTGTACAGTATCATGTACATTAGGTCCTCGTAACAACTTTTGTACATAGTACATTAGGTCTTGAATGAACGCTATGTTGACACTAAAATTTCACCTATTCAAGGTCCATCAAGGACACCTACACAAAAAAGACAGAGAAAAGAGCATTATAATCTGAATAATGGTACAGATATACAAGATCTATTAGAATATATTCAAGATGACACTTCAGATATAGATTTTTGGTCGGATTATAGCAGCGATGATGACTATGTTCCACAACAAACCAACAGAATTGGACAAAAAGAAATCGCTAAAAACGTATCATCAGAATCCTTCAACGAGTCTGAATCTGAAGAAGATCAACCAGAACTTGAAGAAACCATAAATGAGTCATCAACTCAACAAGTACCAAGAAGAAAAAAACAAAATCAACAATTGTTTGGATGCGAGAGGCAATTATTACTCCAGATACTACATTTTTACAAGATTCAAATAACTACAGTCCACCACAAAGTTTAGATTCGCCATTGCAGTATTTTTTACGATATATTGGAGATGATGTTTTTCAAGAAATGGTTCAGTACACCAATATGTATGCTCTGCAAAAAGGAATACCTTCATTCAAGCTAACTAATTAACGTGAAATGAAAACTCTTATAGCACTTCATATTGCCATCGGTTCCCTTAACAAGTTTCCAAAACTCAGATTATATTGGGATACGACTCTTGGTATCAGTCTATTTCTAGAAAATATATCACGGGACAGATTTTTTCAGCTACGAACATGTTTGCATTTCGTTGACCTCCTTCGCCATCCTGATACTTGCAAAGACAAGTTTTTTAGAGTTCGTCCTTTGTTAGATGTTGTTAGGAAACGTTGTTCCTAACTGATTTTAGAGGAAGACCTTTGCATCGACGAGCAAATGGTTCCATTTACCGGTAATCTTAACATCAAGCAATATGTAAAAGGAAAACCATATCCTTGGGACATAAAAAAATTATTGTTTGTGTGGAAAAAGTGGAATCGCCTATGATTTCCTCTTCTACCAAGGAAAAGAAACGGGGTTAGATGAGCAAAATCTAAACCAATATGGACTAGGGGGCAGTGTTGCCTTACATTTTGCTAACAGAATTCCTCCAAATAATCATAAACTCTACTATGACAATTACTTTTCATCCTATAATGTTTTGAAGGCTCTGACAGAAAAAAAATTTGGGCAGCAGGTACCGTGAGACTGAATCAGTTTCAAAATCCACCTGTGTTATCTGACAAAGAAATAAAAAAAGACAAAAAGGGTTTTACAGGCGAAGTTAGGAGTGCAGATAACATCTCACTGGTTAAATGGTTAGACAATAAAACTGTTTGCATGGCTTCCAACTTCATTGGAAAAGGAAAGGAAGATATTGCTAGAAGGTGGTACAAGAAATCTAATAAATATTTGAATATACCGAGGCCTGAAGTCATTGCAAAATACAATCAATCAATGGGAGGTATTGACCTATTAGACCAAATGATTAGCACCTATAGAATTTTCATAAAATCACGAAAATGGACTTTGCGATTAATAATGCACATGATAGATTTTGTTCTGGCTAATTCATGGCTGGAATATAAAAGAGACTGTCAACTAAAAAATATTCCCAAAAATAAAGTTATGGATTTTCTTCATTTCTGCTTTGATGTAACTAATGGTCTCATAAAAGCAGGTAGGCCCATTGAGAATATAAAAAAAAGAGGAAGACCCAGCTCAGCTTGTGATGATACACCAACATCATCAAAAACTGTCAGAAGAGGCGAGAAAAGACCCATTGCTGATGTTCAATTTGAAAATGTTGATCATATGCCTCTGTATAGCAATAATAAGGAAGCCACTAGATGCAAACTGGCAGGTTGCAAGCAACGAAGTCATATTTTTTGTCAAAAATGTAAAGTCCACCTTTGTCTTGCGAAAAATCGCAATTGTTTCGTGAAGTTCCATAGAAAATAAAGTATTATTTTAAAGATGTATAAAATTTGTTTTGCTACCTTTTGGTCGCAAAACAAATGGAAATGTACAACGGCAACTTTTGAGTCCCAATGGACTGTATAATGTACACACCATAATATTTTTGTTAATAAAATTATTTTTTTTTTGACATTACGATTCTTTGATACGATAGAAAACACTTAGCAACAACAAATATTTTTTTTATAAAATAATAAAAATCAGGTCTGAAAGGGTTATAGTTCAGGACTGTTTGTAAAGAACTGAAAAAAAATTTGAACTGGCCATAAATTTCTACTAAAAACAAACTACAAAAAATCGGATGATATACATGGGGTATATTTGGATAAACCTTGTTGCAAGGAATCTATTATTTACTTTTTAATGTTTTGGTTTGGACACCCTGTATAACAATACTCATTTGAAATGTATTGAATGTTGATGTCGAGAGGGAGTCAATCACACTCCCATTACCCCTCATAAGTCCGCTTTTGAGTTGAGACAGCAACAATATTATTTTTCACATTCAGAAATTGGCCTCTATAATCAACAGGGTTTCATTATGAGACAAAATATAACCTTTGTACTTATAATATAAATATATATATTTTAGGGCACTTCAATTCCCAGCAGAGGCTTGGCTCAGATTGTCTCTGTATAATGGAAGTATCACATGGATTTCAATAACACCTAGCGGAAGGTGTATTTTAAGAGTTTTGGGTGATACAGGCCACATGCCACCAGATGTTATAACCAGCACGTGATTGGGATACAGACTTATTTCCAGATACTGGACTTGGGAATAATATTATCTATTTCGGATTTGAAATGGAAATGTTAATATCATCGAATATCATACATCTGAAAGATAGTATTAAGCATATATGAGATAGTAATTCTCATGCATCAAAAAAGTTATTATTAATGTATTAGGACTTCCAGTGAATGTTTGTATTTCACTAGAACAAAGTATATATTTATATTTTTTTCAATCTTGTTAGGTTCAAACATTTGTAATTTAAGTAGTAATAAAAGTATTTTGAGGTGTCCTTTAAAATATTGATAATCAAGTAAACCTATGTCACAAATTTTCAGGAAATGAAAGAGGACTTCACTATTCCACCTGTTAATCAATTGGGATTATTTTGCTTGAAATCATGCAAATTTATTTGCAGTTATTTTGTTTTGAGGTGTGTAACGCAAAAATGAGTACTTCTAGTAAAAAAACAAAATACAGCGTGTAACTGAATAAGTGTAAAACATTCAAGGAGGTGATTCCTTATCGAAAAAAAGATAGGATCTGTCATACAAAGAAACTTAATTGAAGCATCCCTTGTTAAGATACAGCCCCTTAAAGGGGGTACATAAAATTTGTATAACAATTTTATCACAAGCACTGAAAAAGTTACAATATTGAAATTAACCTGACGTTTTGTACTACCAAAAAGACACTTAGCCAGTAATTTATTTGGTTTACCCCATGGTTGTAAGGGGTGGAAAACGCAACCCCTAAAATTTATTCCCAATGTAACTTTTTGTCTTATTTGTTTACCATTTAAAAATTCAATTCCGATAGCCTGTTTCATTCTAAACAAAAAATGTCTCTTGGGTTTTTTGCCCAAAATAAACCAGTTCGCAGCAAAAAATTATTTTACAAACAACTGCTGAGATACATTGTCATAAATGCGAACTGGATTTATTGTTATTTTGTAGTTAGTACCTGCATTAAACGATTAAAAGGTAATAAACAAAACAAATTTATTAATAATAAAACACACAACATGTAGAAATCATAGTAAATGTTCAATATGTCTACCTTCGGACATTAAGCATGCGTCTAGACGCCGGCGCATTGAGCCACGCATTTCGCTCAAATATTCCTGGAGTCTCTCTGATTACCCTGCACGCATCGATGATGCGGTTTCTTAAGTCCTCTATATCGCGAACAGGAGTACGATAAACCAAATGCTGTAAATGGCCCCAAATAGAGAAATCGAGAGGATTGAGATCCGGGGATCGAGCGGGCCAGTTCTGTGGTCCTCCTCAACCTATCCACTGATTTGAATTTGTTTCAGTTGAATGCTGACGTGCTACTTGACTAAAATGAGCGGGAGCCCCATCATGCATAAAAAACATATCCCTTCTGACGCCCAAAGGAACTTCCTCCAGCATTAATGGATGCAGTAATGTTGTCGCGACAACATACTTACCCCTCAACTGAAACGGAAGTTATAAGTTTCCAACCCAATGGTGTCGAAACTATATTGCCTCCCAAAAATCCATAAACCAGGAAAATCAATGCGCCCCATCGTGTCAGCTATTGGAGCTCCTACCTACCAAATAGCGAAGTGGCTCACTAAGGAATTTGAAACCTTGTCTATTGCAGAACCAGGTTTTAGTATAAAAAACTCTTTAGAGTTCATACAACATACAAAAAACATGGTTCTGCAAGAAGGTGAGATTTTGGTTTTCTTGATGTTAGTTCATTATTTCCTAGCATGCCAACTCCATAGACCTTGCTATACCTCAGGGAACTACTAGAGAAAAATAATTTCAATAACAACGAAATCGATGAATTCGTTTCTCTTACCAATTTGTGTATGAAACAAAATCGTTTACAGGTAGAAGGTTACTTTTATGAACAACAGGAAGGAACGGCCATGGGAAATCCCTTGTCCCCCTACCTGGCAGACCTGTTCATGAGCAGATTCAAAATGGAAACTAAAGAAAAGTCAAAGTATTTTCCTAGGATTTGGCTAAGGTATGTGGACGATATTTTCGCGGTATTCGATACCAAAAAATCGAATATCGAGGACTTTGTTTCCTTTTTAAATAATAGATGTCCATCAATAAAATTCACGTATGAATTAGAAAATAAGGTACAACTACCATTTCTTGACGTTTTGGTAATGAGGAGCAAAGATGGAGGGTTAGAATACGATATATTTGGAAAAGAAACAAGTACGTACAGGTATATTTCTGACAGTTCACATCACTGTGGACAGCACAAACGTGCTGGGTTGAATTTTTTGGTGCATGGTCTTTTGACTTTCCCTCTAACACATGATAGGTTCACAAAAGAGAAACGTACAATACAGGAAATAGCAGCCACTAACGGTTTCCCGAGGGGTATTGTAGATGACATAATTAGGAAAAAGAAGTTTAGGTTAAGAATGAACGAAATCTCGACTTTCAGAAAGGACAAAAACCAAGATAAATACATCACAGTTCCATATCACCAATATACGAAGAACTTTGGAAAGATTTTCAAGGAACTAGGTATGAAGGTGGTTTTTAAAACAAGTCATACACTGCAGAGTCTTTTGGGAAGTCCAAAAGACAAAGTCGAGAATTTGGAAAAGTCTGGAATTTACGAAATTGAATGTAAGGACTGCGATGCAAAATATTATGGACAGACAAAAAGATCTATTAAAGTGAGATATAAGGAACACATAGCACACTTACAATATGGAAGACCTGAAAAATCAGCAGTCGCCCATCATATTTTACAACAAAACCATTCCATAGACTTCAGTTCTTTAAGATTAGTTAGACAAGTTAACAACAACAGGCAGCTAGATGCCTATGAGAGTGTAGAAATAAGTAAACATAATAATATTATGAATAACGATAACGGACCAATACCAAATAGCATACTATATAGCTTGTTGAAATAATATTGTTGGGTTAACTGATTACTACAAAAAGACACATTGTAAATATATTTAGATAGGCAATATGTGAAACTAATTTTATATAGTTGAAAATTGTTCTATATACATATCTGTAACATTTAAACATACATAAGGACATATTGTGAACTAATAGAAAGGGCAATTGTGAAATTAATTTAGGGTGGTGCACTTGTATGGGTGGTATTACTGATTACCTACCTGTATGATGTACCTGATTATAAGTAGCTTTAGTTTTGAGTAGTTTTTAGTTTTATCTTCCTCTTGAAGATGATCACTTGGTGATCGAAACACGTGTCGAGGTGTGAAAATAACGATTTGGTGTTGGGAAAAAACTCCAGTAATATTCACCTTGAATGTTTCACACTTATTCAGTTACACAGTTAGAGTATAGTCAAATCTTGTGTGAGCTAAGGACTAACGAGGTCTTACTTTTTAACGTTTGATTCCTCACACGGGTTGGACGATAGCAAGTGAAAATCGATTGTTCAGCCTGGGGCTTAACCCACCGACCAACACGGCGGTGGATTTGAGTGAGCAGTGAACAAAGCACCCACGTCGAACCGACTGGTGTTAAGAAATGGTGCTTTGTGACCAACACAGCTCATGTGACATCTTGAAACAAAACACGCCCCATTAAAAACAACCTAGAAGACTATTTTGTAATGAAAAGACGAGAAATGAAACGAATCCACAGCAATACAGCTGCGTCGTTCGCCCCATCAACAGGTAAAATTGTTGAACTTTCACTGCTCATAGCTAAAAACCTCATACTGTTGACGAGTCCCTAGTAAAGCTCTGTTTGTTAAATGAAAAGCAGCAGAAATAATACTCTGTCCACAGAATAAGAAGAATTTGCCAAATATTTCAGTCTCAGACAGTGAGAAGGCATATTGATGATATGGGTGTAGATTTACAAAACTAGATTGTGGAGGGGAGCAAATTTTCTCCCAGGTTTGCAGTCTAGTGTAGTGAAAGCACTGATGTGGCAAATTGTTGCCAACTTTTAGTATTTGCATGCTACATATATGAAGACAGCATAGAGGAGCTTCTATTTGTTCAAGATTGAAAAGCAACATCAAGCCTCTGATGTTATGGCGGCATTTACTGATTTTTTTCGATACTCATGAGTTTTGATGGAAAAATCTTATTGGAGTACGCCGCTCCTAGCATGATTGGTTGTTGTTCAGGATTTGTGAAGCTACTCAAAAAAAATCCGTCAATAATATCAACACACTGTCTGATACACAGACAAGCATTAAGCTGGAATTTCACTCCAGCTAATTGGATACTTTCATTCAATAATATTTTTTAATTTACGTACTCTATTTTCAAAATTGTCAGTTTCAACTGTGAAATGTCTACCTATTAGTAATTTGTGACGTGTTTCATATTAATTTCACTGTAGTCTGTGAAACCAATGAATAAATTGAATTGAAGACGCTTTGAACGTGAAAAATGGTGTGTCTGCTCACGATAATTTTAGCCACATGGATTTGACTGAATTTTGGATAAAGTATTCCATTTATACTGTTGTCGAAAAGGAAGTACTGCGTATTCTTTTACCGTTCTCGACTACCTGTCTGTGTAAATGGAGTTTTGCAATGGTGTTGGGTATAAAAACGAAGCCAAGAAATAAAATACATGTCGAAAATGATCTGCGCTGATCAATGTGAAGCCAAGAATTCATCGATTGGTTAATAACGTGCAGGCCCAATGTTCTCACCAATTATAATTAATTATATGCTATACTTCAGTTATTTGAATTAAATACCCACTCATAATTAATATACAGTTCATTAAAGTTTTCGTTTGTTTCATTTGCATCCTAGTTGAACTGGGACAAGGGTCGCATAGTAGGTATTTTAGCATAAACTTGAGACAGGCGCATAGGGTGAAAGATTGTTTAAGGTAATTATTTTTGGGTTAACTTGTACGGGGTGAGTTATCAAGATTAAATTATCTTGGTCCAGTCCTCTGGTGTTAAGTAGATATTAAACAAAACTATCTTCTAAAATTATTTTCTTTCATACTGGGTTGGAGATTTGTCTCTCTTCTATAGATACTTTCACGGGAAATGTTCAAGTGACTTGGCACATTTGATTCCACCAAGAGCGGTACATATCAGAAGTACGCGACAGTTTAAATTAGGCTCATAAAAACCGACAAAACTTTTGAAACGACTCAATATTTAATGGGAAAGAAAGTTTTTCGCCTTCGGCTTCTCCATCTTGATAAAAAAAATGTGGGAATTTTTCGAAGAAAGGAAGGAATTAAATTCAAAAAATCAACTTTATACAAAGATGTGTAGATCATGTGAAGAAGTAACTTTCAGACACAAACTAGAAGAAAAAGCCCTCTTGAAACAGCTATTTTCATATAAACATTGAATAACAAGAAAGAAAATACTTTCGAAACAAATACTTTTATATAAACACTGAATTATACGAAAAATCAGATATTCACAGAATTTCTACATAATATCTGATTTGACTTCATATGAATGTTTGGAACACAAATGGAATAGAAAAGTGTTTTTCGTATAATTCAGCGTTCATATAAAAGTATTTGTGTCGAATGTATTTTTCTTTTGTGTAATTCAATGTTTATACGTAAATAGCTGTTTCGACAGGGCTTTTTCTACTGGTTTGTGTCTGAAGAAGTAGAAGGCCAAAAACTTTAATTCAAAAAAAATCTCTCCTAAAAATATAGCCTTTCAATTCAATCAATATTTAACTTTTTCTAACTTCTGAAGTTTTCTAACTTTTCATTTAATGTGTTTTCCATGGAAAGTGGATTGAAATTAATTCTATCACCACTTAATTAGTACCTACACTGAAGTAAAACAAAGTTTTTGAGTTGAATATAAGTACAGTTTTCAGAGTTTCTGTGTTGCAGGGGCAACATTGCATGCTTGGTTGAAGGGGCAAATATTTTTATGGTGAAAATTATTTGTTGATAGAAAGTTTCAATTCTCTTTTCTTCGTTATGATTTCCTACCACGTAGTAACGGCTACATCCATCAATTTATTATTTGAGTCGTTTAGTATTTAATAAACAGTAAATAGGGACTAATAACATGGTGAATAAGGAGACAATATTCGATTAATGGAGAAAACTGAAAAATATATTAGCTCTTCGTCAAAAATATAAACGGAAGTACATACATACTTGTACTCATGTACTCAAAATACTTAACCTACAGTAAATTTCAACAAAGATGAGTCCTTTCTGAAAAGCGGTCGATAGCAATATTGAAGAACATATTTGATTTACATGATTTGGTTCACATAATCAAATGTGAAATACAAATACTTCAGAAACAGGCTAAGCCTAATCCAAACATAGTTCTTCTGAAATAACTAAAATTTCATTTGCCAGGTAGACTCTTTTTCAAAAAATGCTCATTAAATACATACAGAAAATCAACTAACCATTCTCAACATTAAAATTTAAGGCACAGGCTTGTATGTATGGAACAATATTTCCAAAGGATAAATTATATAACTAAACAAATTTTTACAAACATTACATATGGATTACTTTACAAACATTACATTTGACGATATTCCTATATTGTTGGAATAAATAAAAAAAGCACGGTCTTCTTACTGTAACAAATGTCTGCACACACTGTCAATTCATTGAAAGAAACTAAAACAAATACACTGAATAGATTAATATTGTCCTAAAATATTATTTCATTCATTCATTATCAAATTATATTTCAACAGTACTACGATTTATGTTATGTGAAACCTTCAAACATCGAGATGAAGAAATTACTAAAAATATGGTTACTTATATTTCCACAACAATGTAACAATATTTTATTAGAAGTTTACTATTCAACATTAAGTCACAGCTTTTACTTTCAACTGAAGTCATAACTTTTCAGTCAGCAAACTATAAATGGATCGAAATGGTGTAAAAAAGAACATATTTAGTTTCTTTGTACTTCATATTCCAGCATATATCAGTTGTTGCACTATTGATTTCCATAACACAACTAAATTAAACATTGTTTTATGGCTGATTCATCCACTAAACTTCAGGAAAGTTGTCACAATGTAAATCAATAGGAGAAGTCATATACTTTCACTTTATAACTATTATCCAATATCATTTGTAAATAACTGTTCTTTGTTTATATTGGCGTTTTGCTATGATATGTGAAGTATAAGTGACATCAATAAATAAATAATAATTTAAGGCTTTTTAATCCTTATTATTACAATAAAAGTTTGATGTATGAATCAGCCATTATTTCATATGTATTCTGATCTCAAAACAGAACATGATTCAATTACTCTGGGCCTTGTGATTTTCATAAGTGAACTATATATTTTCTGCATTACGGAAAGTGAATGTAATTTGTTGTTAAGGACATGATATGCGACCTGAGTGACCGCTCTGCTGCAGCATCTTGAGAAACTTCACCTAGAGCGTTCTGAGTAAACATTTGAAAATTTGTCAAAAATATCACAAAAAATTGTTATGCTCAAACACTATTCCATTACTGAGGCCTCTACATGAGTGTGTAGTGACCACCAATTTCTATGCTTCACATCGCCCAAAAACATTATTTCTCACTATTATTCTCATTATTATGTAAGAAAAACACTTTTATACAAATAGCATACTAGGTACTATAGTGAAAACCATATAAAATGCAAAGGGGCTGATCAAAAGCACACAATATGTCTTTTGTGATGAGCTTTCATATGATCCCTCCTTTTAAACTTCTTTTTACAAATGTTACATTCATGCGATAATCCTACCGTATGTACCAGTAAATGTTTAATAAAAATAGACCTAAAGTTTTTAGTTTTGATTGGTTTTTCACAGATAGGACAGAAGTTTCTGTTTGGAGAATCAAAATACTTCTCCACCTCTTCTGGTGGGAGAATTTTTATTGGAATATTACGACAGGTTCTAGAATGACGAAGAAGATCAAGAGGATTCTCAAAAAATTTGTGGCACTGTTTGCATTTTTTATCACTATCAGTTTTGTCCACTTCTGAAAATGATATCCCATCTTCATTGTAATCATATATAGAAATATCATTTGGCTTGCTTGGTTGTTTACTGTTCATGTCTACCGTAGAGTCCTTTGGGGTTTCCAACGTTATATCTTGAAATATTTTCAAGTTTGGGTTTTCATTGTTATTTTCTGAGAAGTTGCTATTATTTTCAGTTACCCCAGTTTCCATATTGTCCTTATTACTATTATTGGTGGTTAGTTTATTGGCATGCTTTTTCTCCAGTCTATCATTAACATTATGGGTTTCCATCATTTCAGATGTATCACTACTGAAATATTCACTTGCAGCTGAACTTGAATTTACATTGGTATCATCATTGGCATGGCTTCTTTCCAGTCTATTTTCAATATTATCAGATATTTTATTATTGAAATATTTACTTGTACCACGATCGGTATTTGAATTTTTACACTTTTTCATATGGTTGACTCCAGTGAGTTTTCTTTGGAATACTTTTGAACAGTACTGGCAAGGATAAAATATTTTTCCATTGGGTGCTATGATGGGCAACTTGGTAGGTAATACTTTTGGGACAGTATCTGTTTCTGTATTGTTTTTGTTAGTACTTTCGTCACAACTTCCTTTGAATCGCGAGGAGTTTCTTGTCACCCTAGTTGACATTTTGTCTTAAACAAATTCAATTTATCCACCACATTTTGTTTACCAATTTTTTTACTCACCTCGATATGTTGAACTATTTCTCAGTTCTAATAAATATTATGAAAATGAACTAATAATTGAAAATTATTAAAACGATAAAAAACATGAAAATATACAAAATATTCGAAAGTAAACAATATACATCTGCAAATGAAAATTAAAAAAAGAAGAAGAAGAAGAAGAAACAACCAGTCATTTTGTCTTGAAGAACGGTTACTCAATTCTCAGCAAAAGGAGACCACAGCAAAAGGGCGTCGCTAGCGTCAACGCCAAACTGAGGAAAATCAAATAAATAGGTTAAATATTTGTCATACAGTACGGCACATGCAGTACTTAGAGTATAATAATTGTCTCAGCTGAAATGTTCATCTGAAAAACACACTTATTTGCTATAAATGTTCAATTTCTGTCTCCTGGAAATCTGTTCAATTTCCTGAATATATTTCTTTGCTGTTTAGGCAAAAAAGAACGAATTACATTTTTTGCCAGATCAGTCAATGTAGATGTTTTTGATCGTTATTTTATATTAGAGTATTGAGGTGGAAGTAATTTAATCATATCCCACGAAAAATAAATCGAAACAATTTTTCTGACTTGAATCCTCTGTATCATTGAGCAAAGTACAAGTTGCCATTTGTAAACTATCGGAACATGTGTTTGCAAAAACATGACTGAGCCGCAGAAGCGGTTATTTACATAAAAAAAAGAAGCAGCTTTTTTGGGCATTAGGCGCGAATTCGACAATACACCCTTGGAATATTTTTATTATACAAGTTTGTTCGATTGATGCTCTATTTATTTTGTAAAAATTTATATTGTGTATAGGATGAAGAAAATACTTTTGTTTAATTACTACTCAGTTTATTATTTGTTACGAACGGTTTCGTTGTATAACATATTCCTAACTACATAATAACGAACATAATTTTCTAAATGAAAATATCTATGGTCATTAGAATACACGGATGATTCTCCAGAATAGTCTGAAACGCATTACTTATTCTTAAAAACAAATACTATATTTCTATTCAAAATAGTTCACTTAGTTTTTATAGCTGAATTAATTGTAAAGTTACTTTGTATGAGTAGGCATAATGGATCATGGAAGTACAAAATAATAGACCAATCACCTCTTTGTTTGTATCCAACCACCCCAGTTGTCGAGAGCGATTGTTATAACCCCTCAAAACAGTTTATATTCATAGATGAGTTGCATGATTTGTCACATTCTGTCACGTGCATAAAAAGTTCCAAAAACTTAATATAAAGAAAGTGATATCATCAAATAACATGCCAATCAAAAGAATTAACAACAGAAAAGTACAAAGGTGAGATACTTATATATTAATCCTTGTATTGACGTATATATTTTTCTAATCTAGTTTTGATTGTGATGATCAAGTCAAAATAGACATTTCATTTAATATTAACTCGCAAAGAGTTTTAAATAATTTACAGTTCATATTATTAATATAATTCATTGTTACATTCAAATCAACAGTTCAAAAATAACTTTTCAAAACACTCAAAGGTGCGAACTAGTTTCCTCCTTTTCATAAAAGAGAATGTATGCATCTCCACTCACAAGCTATTTTGGTGAAATTGGTGACACGTGTTGTTCCTACGGATGATTTATCGGAAATGTTTGTTTTATTTATTTTGCTCATGTACTATTAATTTATTAGAGATTTTTTGAATAGTTGGCAAAAATAAACAGAATTTTAATACTTGTCAAACATAAAAACCACGTCTTGTCATTCAAAGTATTTTCATTCATAAAACTATTAAAACCAAAGGCAATTTCAAAACCAAAACTAACCGGAGTCAGAGACATAAGTGGTCCTTTGACCCATCAAAGAATCTCCCTGTGGAAGATGGCGGAAAGTAAATTCTTACCCCTGAGAAAAAGTGAAAGAAAAACGAAAGGAATACCATCTGTAAGATATGTCGACATCACTCAAGACTTGGGAAAATGCAAACAGGCAGCGATGAATGAAGATGAAGTTTCTCGAAAAACAGTTTCGAGTAGTCAATCCAGGAAAAGAATGCAGTTGGAATTCGAATTCGAGAAGGAGAAAATATTGGCGGGAATTGAAAAAAGGCTGATTGAACGAGAAGCAGAAATGAAAAAAGCAGTGTTGTACAGTCTGAATTCAAGCGAGTTTTCATTTTGGATTCGTTGATTGACTGTTGAGGTGTTTGCATCGTGCTGTCTACCCAGGAGTTTTTTGCGACGAAGTTGGATTCAGGTGTGCTTTTTCCTATTAATTTTTCACATTTTCTCAATCTAAAATTTCATTCTCTTTTAACATAAAAGAAAAAAAAACATTTTCTTAGTTTGAGCTAATTTATAATCATGAGTGTTCATTCGGGTGGCGGTTCCCCGCCACCCACAAAAAAATCGTTTTTGCCGGATGATAAAAACTTGAATTATGAAGAGGATCAGGAAAATATTACTTTGGACGAACTTAATGATAGGGAAGTTGAGGAAATAATGAGTTTCAGTAACTCAAGGGCAACTCATTCATCAGATAAGGAAACAGAGGACGATTATAATGAAGAAAAAAGAGAAATTATTCTTCACAAAGAAAACGACCTTGGACCTTATCTGGTGATAGTAGAGGCCAACGAGACCTCAGGCAACAATATTGGTCGATTCAACCACCTAAAGATAGCAAAAGACATATGTGATTTGAAACTTAACCATATTATTAGAATTAAAAACAAAGGAAAAAATAAGATAGGGATTGAATTTAACAATAGGCATGCAGCCAATGATTTTGTTACAAACAAAGATTTAATTGAACAAGGTTATCAAACATTCATTCCGTATAATAGAGTAACATGTAAGGGAATTATTAGAGGAATCTCAGAGGGTATTCACGAGAAGTATTTAAAAAAAATTATCAAAAGTCCATATAAAGTGTTAGGTGTCAAGAGAATGAATAGGAAAGTGGTAAAAGGGGACATAATAGAATATCATGCAACTAGTACTATTCAAATTACTTTTGAAGGCATTAATCTCCCCAAACATGTAGAAATCTGCTACATGAGCTTTAACATTATTCCTTTCATTCCACCAGTCACCCATTGTTTTAATTGCCTCATGTACGGACATACTAAAAAGAACTGCAAGGGAAAACGCAGATGTCACAGCTGCGCAGAACAACACGAGGATGAGGAGGGTTATAATTCATGTCAGTCTGTAAAATGTTTCAATTGTAAAAGTGAATATCACAAAACTCTCAGTAAAGAATGTCCGGAATTTGACAGGCAGAAAAAAATCAGAGAAAAAATGAGTCTAGAAAACCTCTCATTTCATGAAGCCATTCAATTTTTTCCAAAAAATAACCACTTTAATACTAACAATATAACTGAATTCCCTACCCTTAGAAATAGATCAGAACCTCCCCCAAACAACATAATTACTACTTCCCAAAGAAGACATATCTACCATACAAACACACTTAATAAAAGAACCTTTTCTCAAACAATCAAAACTTCCAAACTTCCAAATGAGATGGAAAACTTAAACAAATACCTAATATATCCAAATGGACAAGTACTACAACCTAAAACAGGAGTCATGCCCAACAGGACTGCTAACACAAACGCGGGAACTTCTCAATCTACTTTTAATGTTTTACATCATCCGAACGAGGAATATAATATTATTAAAAAAATGAAAGATTTACTTTCGGGACTTCCCGAAAGTATTAAACCAAAAATAATTAGTTTATTAAACACGTATGAATGGTTGAAAAATTCCCAACATCCTGACGAAACGAGTCAGGATGAATACTAATTAATTAATTCAATCTAACAAAGGGGAACTACAGGGGAACAAGAACAGTACATTAATGATAATCATTCAATGGAATATTCGAAGCATAACTAGTAACAGAGATAATCTAATTAAATTAATTGATGAACATAACCCAGATGTAGTAATACTAAACGAGACTTGGTTAAAAAAAGACAAACATTTTCAAATTAAATACTATAATATTTTCAGGAAAGACAGGAAAGATGGATTCGGAGGTATAATTACCTTGATTAAAAATAATATCAAAGTAACTGAAATTAAAATAAACTGGGACGAACAAGAAGAACATTATCAATTCATAATAACAAAAATTAAGGACATTAATATAATTAATTCTTACATAACTAGCAATAATATGCCTAATATTAATAAAATTAACCGCATGCTGGGAAATCTAGAAGGAAACATCATCTGGATGGGGGATATGAACGGACACCACCCTTTGTGGGGTAGTAGCTATACTAACAAAAATGGTAAAATTATTCACGATATATTAGAAAGAGATGACCTCGTAATATTAAATGACGGAAGTGCCACAAGGTTTTATTATCCCCAAAATAATAATAGCCCAATAGATCTCACAATTGTATCAAACCCAATCGCCCTACAATGTCATTGGAGGGTATTGGAAGATTGCGGTAACAGCGATCACTATCCCACCATGTGCACATATCAAAAAAATATTTCAGAGTTTGAACACATCAATAATAATTCAGGAAAACATAGAAATTTTAATAAAGCCAATTGGAAAGGATATTATGATACGGTTCATAATCTAATTGAAATTAATGAAAAATACACATACGAAGAACTAATAACAATCCTAAATCAGGCTGCAGATACTAATATACCAAAAAAAAAATACCACTTTCACTCAAAAAAAACCTTCGAATCCGTAGTGGGATAATGAATGTGACGAACAAATCAAAATCAGGAGGGAAAAACTCTCATTATTTAAACAATTCCCCACTCTAGAAAATTATATAATAACAAAAAAAACCATATCCCAAACCCGTAGATTTAAAAAAAAAAAAAAGATCAAGTTTTATTTCATTCTGCTCCACCCTAAATAGGGAAAGTAATATTTCTCAATTCTGGAGAACATTAAAAAAATTTGCTAATAACTCAGACACATATAGTAATAACAAGAAATTACCTAACAGTACAGTTGCTAAAGAAATTCAAGACAAACTCTCTATATGTAATATATCTCCAGAGTTCACTTTACAAATAGGAACCTCAGATTCGGATCCATTTTCCCTCCCAGAACTCAACCTCGCGTTGCAACGCAGGAAAACCAAAACAAGTCCAGGGTTAGACGGAATTTCTTACAGCATGCTTACGAATGTACCTGAAATATTCAAGATTAAATTATTAGAAACATTTAATGAAATACTTAAGGGGGGTAATATACCCAAAGAGTGGAAAGAATCGCTGATTCTGTGCTTACTTAAACAGGGCAAACCGGACGGTGAAACCAATAGTTATAGACCCATAGCTCTAACCTCCTGTCCTCTGAAATTATTAGAAAAAATAATTAAATTCAGAGTAGAATGGCAAATAGAAAATAACAATACATTATCATTGTATCAATACGGGTTTCGTAAGGGTAAAGGAATTATGGACAATATATCACACTTAGTAACATACATCCAAATAGCATTTGGATTAAACCAATCAGTCATAGTGGCCTTTCTAGACATAAAAGGAGCGTATGATAATGTAAATATACATAAACTATACAAATACCTTTTGCAGTATGGAATAAACTCAGATATCAGTAATCTTATATTTAACATATTAATGAATAGGGAAAATATAATTATGGACAATGAGGGAGAGAAACATGGTCCAGCAGTAACAACCAAGGGTCTGCCACAAGGGTCCCCACTTAGCCCTACCCTGTTTAATATTTACATTGCTTCACTTTTTCAAATAATTCCCACTCACAGTAAATTAATAGCATATGCGGACGATTTAATAGTAATGGTGAAAGGATCAGATATTTCTGACATCAATCAAAAAATTAATAAAACCCTAGATATTATCCATCAATGGATGGATTATCACGACCTGACCATTTCACACGACAAATGTGAGGGTATTTTATTTAATAAAAAAAATACAAAATAAATCTCTTAATATAAAGATAAATAATGCAACAATCAATTTAAAAAACGAGGTTAAATACCTAGGTATGATCATAAATTTCAATCTGAAATGGGATAAACATATAGACTACATTACTAGAAAAGCAAGGGAAGGACTTAATGTTCTAAAATGTTTCTGCAAAGTATGGTGGGGATCTGATCCTAAAACTATGATGCTAACTTACAAGGGACTAGTACAATCACATTTAGATTTTGGCTCCATGTTCTTCAAACCCACCACTAGAAGAAACACTCTTAACAAAATTCACAATCAAGGGCTAAGGTTAATAACAGGTACAATGAAATCCACACCCATAAACGCATTACTAGGGGAAACTGGGGAAATAAAATTAGAATATCGTCAACTCTTGTTAGCCTCCAAATTTCTGACATACAGACTGGCATGCAACTCACCAATAATCCAACTTATCACTACCCTTAAAGCAATCTGCGATGAGAAATTAGGTTACTGGAAAAATAGAGAAAAACCATATTTGGTAACAGTATTAGAAAATCTTCAACCTTATAAAACTTGGGTATACACTAATGAGATTCCTCCTTGTTTCAGCTTTAACTTTAAGACCTACACACATGAAATGACAGTAATAAATTTAAATATGGAAAAAACAAATTTTAATAATAATATGATATTTGAAATAGCCACTGAAGAATTTAAAAATCAATATAAGTTCGTATATACAGATGCATCCAAAAAGGAAGGAAAAACGGGTATAGGTATCTTTATACCAGATATAGATTATTCCTTTTCAGCTAGGGTCAACGACATATTAAACATATGTGACGCAGAATTAATAGCTATCCACGAAGGTATGATGACATGTTTAAGAAAAAATTTAAAAAAAAATTTAATACTTACGGACTCCAAAAGTGCATTAGAAAAAATCTTGCTGAAAAAGGTCACGTCCAAAATCGACCACATTAGTCTTTCGATCAGGAATATGGCATATCACGCTTCTTTAAACAATATCATTTTCAAATTTGCATGGATACGTGCATGGATTGCTTAGCAAAAATAGGAACCAACTTGAACATCCCATTAAAAATCAAAATAGACAACAACACAATATACTCGATTTTAAAAAATAATATCATAAAAAAATTTAAGTCGCTATGGGAAAATGACATAAAAACAGGTAAATCCTATAACAAAGTACATGAAAAATACCCCAGTAAAATAGCAATATTCTCCCTTCCGTACATAGATAGGAGACACATCACCACCATAATACGGATGAAAACCGGTCATTGTCATACTAAAGAACATCAGTACAAGTTAGGAATAGTTGATCACCCATACTGTGAATGCGGTCTAGTAGAAAACGTAAACCATATTTTCCTGGAATGCCCTATCAATGTTATCCCTAACAGAGATATTTATTTTGAACTTATTAAACATGGTATTAATTCCCCCTTTAACATATTTCAAGTTTTCCGTAATCTGAATATACAAATCATAAAGATTCTTATCCAATTTTTGGATTACAATAAAATCAAACTATAAACCTTTAATAAACTAAATTCCTATACTTAAATTCCTTCATATATCCCAGAACATTTTGTTTGTGTTTCTTTGTCAATCCCTAACATTCTCATAGCACGAGAAGAAGTAGACGAACAAACACTAAGAAGACGACAGCATGATTCAGAATTAAAATATAAGGGTTGTTACTGAGTGCTAACCCAGACAAGGACAACCCCCCGTATTGAGCTGGCCCCAATTGCGCCTGAACAGGAAGCATCGGCTAATAAAGAAGAGAGAGAGAGAAAGAGTTTTCATTTAAAGAAGAAAAAACGGCAACGTATAAATCATCCTTCATTAAAAACTGGGTAAATACTGTAGACGAAAATGAAGAGATTTTACAAAATGTAAATAAAGAACAGGAACAAAAATCCACTAAGGCAAATATTCAGGGAAGTATGTCGGAAGAACATAAAATGTATCAGTTTATGGCTAGACAATCTTTCAGTAAAGAACTTCCAGTATTTTCCGGTGAGCCCGGAGAATGGTTGAATTTTATACATCAATTCCGAGAAACGACAAAACTCTGCGGATTTTCCGACGCTGAAAACACTGTGCGTTTACAAAAGTGCATAAAAGGCAAAGCAAAAGAAAGTGTAAATGCGTTACTGATTTTCACTCAAGAAGTAGACATAATTATCGATACCCTTGAGAGAAGATATGGCAGACCCGACATCATCATTAAAAATTTGAATGATTCTGTAAAAAAAAATCCTGACATAAAGGAGGACAAGCTTGACACCATTTTCAACTTCTCAAATAAAATACAAAATTTGGCTGTTACTATTAAGAGTTTGGATTGCTACGATTACTTGTCTAATCCACAACTTTTAAATGAGATTATTAAAAAACTTAACCCCAATTTGCGTATGGAGTGGGGTAGAAAAGTTTTACAATTGAAATAATGGAAAAATTCAGTTACCATCACATAATTCTCCATATGGCCGAGTGAAACTAGTGAAGCAGTTACATACGTTGTTGGTCCAGAATAGGAACAGGGCAGAAAGAAGTACGTTTTTACTACCAGTCAACAAAAAAAAATAGTTTATAAATGTTAATATTGCAAAAAAAATGGATATAAAGTTGAAACATAAAAATTTTTCAAGAAACTTGATATTGGAAAACTTTGGGAGTGGGCAAAAGAAAATAAAGTGTGTTTTACTTGTCTTGGATCGTCACATCTCACACAATTTTGCCGAAGTGAGAAAAAATGTGGAATCGATGGTTGTGCTTTCAAACATAACCCACTTTTGCATAAAGTAGTGGAAGATAATTTAGTTGAGGTGGAAGAGCAATTTAATCATCATGTCAATCATTCCCAGAAGACTGAAATACAGTTAAGGATTGCTTCTGTTGAATTAATCGGTCCTAGAGGTGAATTTAATACATTTGCCCTCTTTGACGAATCATCCACCATTACCATGATCGATTCTATGCTGACAGACTAAATGGGTGCAACAGGTCCATGTGAAACTTTGAAAATCAAATGGACAAAGTCAATTACATCCGAAGATTATAATTCGAAGAAGATATCATTGAAAATACGTGGTCTAAGTGAGAGTATTACATACAACTTGAGCAATGTCAGTACCGTTGACAATTTGTCTCTTCCTGTGCAATATGTGGATGTGAAAAATCTATACAAAAAATTAATTTACATAAAAAAAAGTAAAACTATCATCTTTTCAAAATGCAAAGCCAAAAATACTCATTGGGCAGGACAATATCAGTTTAATACTAGCCAGAGAATTCCAAGAAGGAGGAATAAATAATCCCATATTGTCTAAATCCAAATTAGGATGGGTTATACACGGCAACCTCAACAAAAGTCATTTTGGCAGGGTCGATGAAGAATATTCTCTTTTTGCCAGCCACCAGCGTGAACATTTGCAAGATTTCGAGGATCTTGTTGAGAATTCTTTCAAAATTGACAGTTTGGGAGCGAAATATTACAAGAAATCACAAAATCCAGATGATGTTCGAGCGACAACAGTCTTGGAAGAAACTACTAGAAGAATTGATTTGAACAAGTGGGAAACTGGACTTTTGTGAAAGAGTGGCCAGTTCAAACTCCCAAATAGTAAACTTACTGAACTAAACCGGCTGAAAACTATAGGAAAAAAAATGGACAAAGACAAAAACTTTGCTGTTCAATATGAGATAAAGATTTTAGAATATTTGGAAAAAGGGTATGCCAGGAAATTAACCAATGAGGGAATTCAGAATACATCCCAAAATATATGGTAATTGCCTCATTTTGCTGTTACGAATCCAAATAAGCCTGACAAAATACGTTTTTTATTTGACGCAGCAGCAAAATCCAGTGGCACCAGCCTCAACAACTTTCCTTTGAAAGGCCCAAACTTGCTGAACTCTCTACATGAAGTCATTTTTAAATTCAGGCAAAGAAATATAGCAGTAACAGCAGATATACAGGAAATGTTTCATAGAGTCCAAATTATATAGAAAGATAGGAGTGCACAGTGTTTTTTGTGGAGGGGAAGAAGAAGAGATGAAGAAAATCCTGAAGAATATGAGATGGTTTCCATGATATTTGAAGCAGTTTCGTCTCCAACTTCTGCCCAATTCGTGATGAGAAGAAACGCACTAGAATTTAGAGAAGACTTTCCAGAAGCTGTAAGAGCTATTACAGACAATCACATCTGGTGCAATTAAAGTACATGGAAGAGGAGGTTTTATCATACGAAATTGGTCGAGTAACTCAAGGGAACTCTTGAAAACCATTCCAGATGAATATCGAGCTATAAATAAAAAAGACATGGATTTAGAAAAAGAATTATCATTACCCATTCAAAGGATTCTAGGTTTAATTTGGAATCCTAATGAAGACAAGTTTGGTTTTTCAACAAAATGGAATGAAGATAATCTTCAGAACTTGACCAAAGCACCTGTTGCAAAAAGAGATGTCTTAAGAACAGTGATGGACTATCTTTGATCCATTCTGGTTCTTGAGCACCTCTACAATCATAGCAAGAATTCTGCTCCAGGATATTTGGCGAACAAAAATCTGCTGGGATGATGAACTTACTGAAGATATGATGGTCAAATGGAAGAAGTGGATTGACAAAAATTAAAAAATTGACTAATTTAATCATTCCCAGATGTTACGTTTCGAATGTATTCTGTGATGCTAGTGCTCAGGCTTGCGCTTCTGTTGCTTATTTCTGTATCACCAAAAAAGAATTTTGTGAAACATGTTTCGTAATAGCGAAGTGAGTTACACCGATGAAACAGCAGATATCCATCCCTAGGCTGGAACTTCAAGTTGCAGTTTTTGGGAGTAGACTTGCAGTGACCATTAAAGAACATTATAGCATCAGAATCAATTATGGATAAAATATGTTCAGAAGGAACATTTCCAAGACGTAATCAGGTACCTGCAAAATGATAGGAAAATTGAATCCTCTAGCAAGCTCTTCAAATTGTCACCTTTTCTAGATGATGAAGGAATAATACGACTCAAAAGTAGAGTTTTGTATTCATATGATTTACCTGATCACACAAAATTTCCAATAATTCTCGAATCAACAAATTACTTCACGAAATTGCTGATTTTTTACTATCACTCAAAAGCAGCGCATAATGGTCAATAGTATGCCGTAAATAAACTGAGACAACGTTGCTGGATTCTGAACATGAGATCAGCAATGAGAAGTTGTTGGAACATATGCCAATTTTGCAAAAATAAAAGGGCAAAACCAGAACTACCAGAGATGGCACCGTTACCGAATTCTCGTCTAACCTCATTTGTTGGACCTTTCACCATAGTCGGAATGGACTATTTTGGGTCTATGAATGTTTCTGTTGGCCGAAGACATGAAAAAAGATACAGAGTAGTGTTTACATGCATGAGCACCCGTGCAGTTCATCTTGAAATGGCATACTCTTTGAGTACAGATTCGGCAATAATGGCAATCAGAAGACTAATTGGTCGTAGAGGGCGTCACAAAAATGTATTTTCCGATAATTCCACGAACCTAAGGGGAGTAGCAAACGAACTTAAGAGAGCCTTAAAAGATTTGGACCAGAATAAGTTAATTTCGAACTTAACAACTCACAACATTGAATTCAATTTCATACCACCTTCCGCTCCACATATGGGAGGAAGTTGGGAGAGACTCATTAGATCCATCAAAACTACTTTAAATGTTATTCTCAAAGAAAAATTTCCATGAGACGAGGTTCTGCAGACTTTATTAATATAAGGCGAATCCATTGTCAGCAGCCGTCCACTGGTTCACGTGTCACTCGACCAAGCAGACCAAGCCCCGACACCAAATAACTTTTTGATGGAAACATCAAGTGTAACTCAGATCCCTGGTCAAGGCTGCTGATATGGTTATCATAGTTGACAACCAGTTTTCGAGAAACACCTGGCCAAAAGATATCGGTTATTTATTTTGCTCATGTACTATTAATTTTTTAGAGATTTTTTTAAATAGTTGGCAAAAATAAACAGAAGTATTTTCATTCATAAAACTTTTAAATCAAAGGCAGTTTCAAAACCAAAACTAACCGGAGTCAGAGACACGTGTGAATCATTGTATTCGTGTCACGTGTCAGTATAAGGATGTCTGCAGAATGCGGTATAATGTCCGATGTAGGGAGACCCACTGTGATTCGAAAGTGCATATAGATTATAGCGACAAGGAGTCACATTGTCTGCTGCATAATTATTCATATCTGATCCATCTAGAGGAAATTCGATGACAACATCCAACATCCAAGAAATCCAAGCACTGGAAATTGATACATGTGTTGAATACACTGTTGCAAATAGTATACAAGGCTATTCAAATTCGTTTCTGTACATGTGAATCTCGTAAACGATAAGAGATAGAGTGTCGATTAAATTGTGGCACAGTTGCGTATTTTAGAGACCTATTCAATGATGTGAAAAAAATCAAATATAGATCTTTTGGTTCTGGAGATATATGCGAAAAATAAAAAAATCCCAAATAATTTTTTTGCCAATATCTTCTTTATTCGCCGACATATTGAAAATCTGTCCGCATTTTGCTAAGGGCTATCAGAATATGCCCATGAATCTTTTATACAGGGTGTCATCTGACTTGGGCTACCCTCATCTTCGAATTTTTAAATACGGACCTGTATTTTTTGTTTTAGTTTTTGTATCGTCGACGTTCAATTCATACTGAGAAATTTCAATTCTATATTTCGGGATGTTTCCGTAATATTTGATTATAATTGTGTACATTATTCCCTTTTAAATTACGGCCCTGGAAATTGGTTGACTGAGTTGAATAAAAACACGATAGCAACTTTCTCGTCTCCCTATGTACCGTAGAGTTTTAGGAGAGTCTTTTTTTCATTTTTAGGTACCTTTTAATACTTTTTCCATTACTCTGAGCGTTTTCTGCAATGAACTTCGAATAAAAAAACCTTTTATTATTATTATCTGAAACATATCTACATCAAAAATATATTAAATATGTTTCAATAAGCAGAAAAAGGTATTATAGCAATAATAACATCCGAAACGAATACTATAATTGTAATGAAAATTGAAATGAAGTAATTTGTATACACAAAAAAATTAATGGCGCAATAAATGTTCGAATTGGAGTCCATCCATTTTGAGACATTTTTGAACTTGTTTTTTCACTTATTTGCTGCATTGCTGTGAAATCATTCAAAATCCTCAATCTCGAGTCTTCTACATTTTCTATCTCTCTGCCAGCGTAAATCCTATTTTTCAATGTTCCCCATAGAAAATTGTCCAAAATAGTAAGATTTGGTAATCTTGCAGGCCATTTTATTGGCCCATTATTTGTCTCGAAATGGAAGGACTCCAATTCAAACATTTATTGTGCCATTAATTTTTTGTATATAAATTATTTAATTTCAATTTTCATTACAATTATAGTGTTCGTTTCGGATGTTATTATTGCTATAATTTCTTTTTCTGCTCATCGAAACACATATAATATATTTCTTAGATATGTTTCAGATAATCATGAAAGGTTTTTTTATTAAAAGTTCATTGTAGAAATCGCTCAGAGCAATGGAAATATGAAAAAATATGAATAGGTAGCTGAAAATGAAAAAAAACTCACTAAAAACTCTACGGTACATAGGGAGACGTGAAAGTTGCTATTGAGTTTTTTATTTAACTCAGTCAACCAATTTCCAGGGCCGTAATTTAAAAGGGAATAATTCACTCAATTATAATCAAATATTACGGAAACATCCCCAAATATAAAATAACATTTAATTTCTCAGTATGAAGTGAACGTCTACGATCCAAAAACTACAACAAAAAATACAGGTCCGTATTTAAAAATTCAAAGATGGGGGTGGCCCAAGTCAGGTGACACCCTGTATAAAAGATTCATGGGCATATTGTGATAGCCCACATCAAGTGCCAATAGCAAAATGCGGACTGGTTTTCGATATGTCTGCGAATAAAGAAGATATAGGCAAAAAAATATTTGGGATTTTTTTGTTTTTCCTGAATATCTCCAGAACCAAAAGAGCTTTATTTGATTTTTTCACATCATTGAATAGGTCTCTAAAATACGCAATTTTGCCACAATTTAACCGACACTCTATCTCTTATCGTTTACAAGATCCCCATGTACAGAAACGAATTTGAATAGCCCTATATAAGAATTTTCCGCTGACCTCCCAATGATTATTTATAATTGGTTGTACAATATAGGACTGAAGGATATCAGTATGAGGCAATGTCATCTAGGCATGTAATGCCTTTTTGCATGATAACTATAACCTGGCGTCGATTTCCTTCGGAAAGTCCAAGCTTTTTTAAGTTTTTCCCACTTCCCTGTTTGAAGGATGCTGTTTTTTGGAAGTGAGTCAAAAACGAGGGAGTAGAAATAGAAAGGGAGCACTTCTCTCTATCAGAATCAAGAATGGTGGTCTAGATGACACGTAACTACTTGAAAACATCTGAAGGCATCATATCAGGTGTTCTGGTGGGTCCTGCTGACCCAAATGAGTTTTCAGATGATGATTAGTTACAGCGAGATGAGGTAACTCTTAATCACGACAGACTGGTCCGAGTGTGAATAGTTGACAATTACCCAAAACGATGCATGGGCTAACTTTGTCGCTAAGAGTGACCCCTTTGATCACCTGATATGAAGCCCTTGAGTTTTTTTATGATGATTCATGAAACTTGAAGTAGTTGCAGTTTGTAGACGTCCCAAACGTTCACCGTCTCCCAAGCTCCACGGCCACGTTTTAAATTAGCTGCTCGAAATTTTACTGTGGTAATTGATGGTGCAGAGTCCCCGTACACAGAATCCAACTCATCTTTGATTTGCGTAGGCGTATTGCCTTTCAAAAACAAATATTTAATGACAGCTGGATACTCGATTTCGTCTATTTTCATAAAAAGACTCATATCAACTCACTGAAACGATTGTTTCATAACAATTGCGCGTCCGAAATGGCTGAAACTTTGGTGAGTAACTGCTGAACAATGAAATTCACTAGCTTTTATTTACGAATACTATTTTCATGTTGGGGTCGGAAATTTTTAGACCACCCTCTTATTTTTTGCAGAGTAAAATGAAAATGTTTTCTAGTTATTCTGAAGAATTTCACGAGGAGAACATTGTAATAAATCAGCTATGATTAACTGAATATTACTGGAGTTTTTTCCCAACTATAAATCGTTATTTTTAACACCTCGACACGTGTTTCGATCACCAAGTGATCATCTTCAAAGAGGAAGATTAAAACATCATGAGTATCATCATATCATAAGTATCATCATCATAAGTATGATTAACTGGTTTTTATTTTACAATCGGTATGATTTTATTTGACATGGATAATTTATTCCCTCTTTTCTTTGTCGAAAAACATTGGTAACCTTTTTTCTTTCAGAAAAACATATCCCAAGAAACTCTTGTACTCAAATTGGGAGACTAGAAATGATTCTTCAAATGTCAACGCCGTACTACATCCTGATCTGGAAACGCCCAGGAAATTCATTCACCAAGTTCCCACCAAGCCTGTTCAAGAAAGTAAAGGAGTATACAGAAAATGTTGCCTTGGTACCAATACTTGCTACTGCAGGGAAAAACCAATAAGACCACGTTTACTAAACAAACCCAATAAATGCCTTTCATTGGAAGCATTACAACGAAAACTAACTGATGACAATCTATCCAGGACATCCCTTCGGTGTCTGTGTGAAGGTAATATCTATTTTTCAGTTAATGATATAGAGTCAGAGAAAGTAGAGATATTCTTAAAGTCAGAGATGCTTAAAGAAGTATATGGATCAAAGTTATAAAAAAAATGCCATCAAGTACCTGCCGATTCCATCACATACTTCAAAAGTAGACATCTGATATTTGTACTCATAGCCTTTCTAAAGTTGTAGATGATGGGGCTTCAACAAGCAATGTTAATGTGACGGATTCAGATTTGATAAAGAAATACAAAGAAGAGCTCGAAAAAAACAGTACTTCTTTGCACATTACCAAGCAGAGAGAAGATTACAATTTGTTCAGAATCGAACAAAATGAGAAGTACTTGGATGACGTAGAGAGGTATGACCTTGAGAACGAAAGTGCAAGATATGGATTGGAGGAGAAAGATAGATACCAAGAAGATATTTTGCATAACAAAAATAGAGATAGAGGATATATATCTGGGGAAATGAATGACATCGACAGAGATGTTTTGGAAGAAGACCGAAGTGAAGATAGAGGATATATAGAAGAAACATACAAAAAGAAACCTACAAATAGGTTTGCGAAAAAGAAGAAAACGTACGGATCTGGAAAAGAAGAAGAAGAAGAATCAGTTTCAACATTATTGGGTAATACGCCAAGAATAACCTGTTGAGTATATAATAATGTTTCAGTATTTAAAATATACAGGAGAGTTATTGTTGAGTTTCAGTTGAAACTTCTCTCGAAAGTAGGGAAAAGCTCCATTCAATCAGAGTGAATTTTTCCAATAATGAATTTCAACAAAAGTCTCACTGAACTCTATAATCCTCTATAAAAATATTTCACCTATATTTAACATTGTAACTTTTTTATTTTTTGTTATTGGTACTTGTGGCCAAATACTTTTTGACTACATTTTTAATAAGGAATTTAGAAATATAAACAATTTAACAATCGATCGTGGGGGCTGATGTGAATTTTCACCGAATTTACGCAGTAACTTATCAGAGTTTACTAGAAATTTGCTTTTTCTACACCCGCATTGAGTTCTTCATTAAAATTTTGAGTTTTTCAGATTGCAGAAGGTGAAAATTCTCAGAAAGATTCATAGAAAAATTGATAGATACATATCGAACAATTTTTTAAAATTAGCTGTAAAACTGCGCTGCAAAGCGAGGGGTGAATTTTCCACTGAAAGATTTTTTGTACATCCCCTGTAGATCGAAAAAGTTTCTACTGGAGTTTTACATGAAAATATCAATGATAATATAACGATGCCTCGCCTTGTTGACTGAAATTTAAAGACATTTGAACTTTCCTTCCTTATGTATTTGAGGTGGATTTCCACATCATCAAAAGTTAACCTGTATACTATTTTTGATGGTAGAATGCTCGAGAAATTTTCAAAATTTTGATCTAGTTGATACCTTCCTCATTTGATAGGAACGAGGCAGGTCGATTCCAAACTTGGATCTAGTGGATTCCTAACAGAAGGGTTAAATATTGATGAACTTCGGAAGTTCAGGGACGATCACTATTTTGAAACACACGCAGTAGACTTTTCTGAAGCAGAAGTTCCGAAACATTCCTGTATACATCAGTTCAAACTGGATAACAGACTGTTCCCTACTCCCATAAATGCTGATTCCTACGGAAGAAGCAGGTGCGGTATAGTTTTGTATTTTCAGAATAAAATTTCATTTAGTAAGTAATTGATAACTATCAATTTGCCTTTTACAAATGTGTGAAATAATACTTCTACCATATTAGAGTACCTAAAATAGTGTATAATATTCGTACTTTCTCCTTTTGTTCAGTTACTTGATTGTCTATCTCTTTTACTCACATATCATAATGTTAAACCTGTAATGACCTTAAAACTGTAATAATAACCTTAATAATGTGTAATAACCTTAAAACTGTAATGAATGAACACCAACTAATACAATTATATCACGTTAGAGCTGAATCAAAACTGAGATAAGGTCTTTGTTTCTGGGGAATATCTGCACTAGCTGACAAAGTGTTTGAAGCGCAGAAAAAAATTATCAGATGTATAGCAGGAGTCTCTTCCAGACAAAATTGTAAAGAATTCTTCATAAAATACAGAATTTTAACCTTACCCTCACTGTTCATCTTTGAGTTGTGTATATATACAGGGTGTTCCTTAAACACATGCTAATATTTAAGGAGGTAATTCTTAGACCCATTTTAAGGAAAAAACGTCCTATGGACATATGTCCTAAACGCCTTAACTTTTGAGATACAGGGTGGCAAAGTTTTCAAAAATAATCAGTTTTTTAATAATGACTAAGGTAATTTTGTAGACATCTTTGGCATATTTGGTACATATGTTCCATGCCTCAAGGTGCATTTTCTGATGTACAATTTTCTTAATTTCCTCTGCCAGTGGCGTACGTACGAGTTTTGAAATGTATATTTTTGACGAAAAAAATACTACGCCACTGCTTTATCTTGAATTAGAAATTATTTTTAAAATCTCTATACATTTTTGAGCACATTTGATTTGCTGGGTTTTCTTTGTCCGACGCATGGTTTTCGCTCAAAAAATTAAAAATCGCTTTACTTAAGGATAAATTCCTTAAAAATCTGATGCGGTATCATGCATCGACTGAAAGCAAACTAAGAGATCAGATTTGTTGCAAAATAATTGAGGATCTAAACGGTATTTGTTTGTTGTCAGATGCACTGTTCTCAATTAAAATTACGTCATAACGCAGCACCGCTTAATAATTTTTGAAAACATAAATTTAGTTATCCTGGAATAAATGACGTGTAGCAGAATTTATTTACTGCACCTCTTGGAAATATGGAGTTTGTCGATATGTGATTTCTTTTAAAGATTAAAAGCAGAAAAAACAGCGTACCCACCATAGCAATAAAAAATGAATTCTCTGTATGTACAAACGTCAGTAGCTAATATTGATGTTGGTTTAAAGTAAGGTGTTGGTGTTAAAAACTGTCACAGCGCGTTTTGATTGATTTTGAAGTGTTATTGAAGTTATTTTGGTAGTCCGCTGTTTTTCTGAATATCAGTAAATATGGTAAATTATACGAATGCGGAAATGGCGCAAATGCATTACGTATATGGCCTTGCCGATGGTAATGAGTAGGAGATTTGAGCCGGTTCTAAGCCTCCCCCCACCACTATGACGTATTAATTGCTTTTTTATTGGTTGTTGTTTGGTGAAGTTAATGTGATGTGACCTTGAAGGGTGTGGTGTATGGATCGTTCAGAAATTTTTTTCCGGTTCTAATCCTCCCCCCACCAATATGACGTGTTATTTGCTTTTTTTTGTTGTGCAGTGAAGTCAAGGCGTTATGACCTTGAAGTGTCTGGTGCATGGATCGTTCAGATTTTTTTTTTCATATGAGATTTTGTGTGTGTATGTGTGTGTGTGTGTGTGTGTGTGTGTAAGAGAATGCACGGTACAGGGTTTCATCATGTGCTTCTTTGTCTATGTACAAACATACGTCTGCATACTTCGAAGATCCTCCAAGTAATGAATGCTCCATCGGTGTGAGGGCACCAAGTTAGTAGTGGAGTGACCTCACAGCAATAACCGTTCAACGGCTAGAGAGCGACATGTTCACTCCACGACGTGTGGCAGAGTAATGCGTATTCATCGGTCTGCTCTCACCTCCCTCGATGTAGTGAAGGATGTGACGTAACGCCCCAGACTCGCCATCAATGGTGACACGCAGGCGGGCGAGGATTGTGCTAACGTCTGTCTTCTCCGAGAGCGCAACGACAATTGCTTGTTCGGCTATCGCTCTCGAAGCAGTGAATGATGTGACGTAACGCATCACCCTACCCTCGCTATTGATGGTGACACGCAGGCGGGCGAGGACTGTGCAAACGTCTGCCCTCTCCGAGAGCGCAACGATCACTGCTTGCTCGTGCCGGCAACTGTTATCGCATCAAATTGGGAGATGGGCTTGGCTGTGACGTCAGGCATCTCTAGCGGATGCATCGATGTGTCCTTACCTACCCTCACTCTCTACGGTGATGCGCAGGCGACGTGGATTATGGTATTTAAGAAGCGGGCGAGTGTTGGTTATGTCAGTTTCCATCGAGTGAGTTAGTGAGAACATATCAAAGAAAATGTATTCTTGTGAATGTGGTAAATCTTTTACCCGTAGTGACAACCTTCGTCGTCATCAGCTCCAGAGTTGCCAAGGAGGGCCATCAGTGAAACGAGTGAGATTAGATGACGCTGCAGCACCTATGTACACATGTAATTGTTGTAATGTGATGATTCCATTGACTCAAGTGAATTCTCACAATAGAACTCTACAACATAAGAATAATACATGTGTTCAATTCAGTGATGGTGTTCAAATTATAAAGAGCGCCTTCAAACGTCGGATTGCGACATACAGGGTGCAGAGTTCCATTGTTTCCACCGATTACATGTTATTCTTTAATGAAATCAGGCAGAAAGTTATAGAATTATTGGAATCGGCCATCAGAGTTCACAAAATCATCAAAGTGAATATGGAAGTATTTGGGAGTTATATTCTACAAACACAAGACCTGAAGGAAACGAAATCATTTAATTCACAGAATAGAACAGTTGATCAATCTACTGATTTGAATTCCTTATTTGATGGATTTCGAAATGGGATTATCGCTCAAACTACAGAATTCCAGGAACGTGATTCAGGTAAACATTTCTACCAAGTTTTAATTGGATGGATTAGTAATATTGTTCTGTATTTAAGGTTGGACTTGTGAAAAAATCATGTTTCTGGAGTTGAACATTAATAAATACAGCCCGCTCAGTGGATGTTCATATGTGAAGCTGCCTGAATGTATTGAGCGTAGGAAGGCCGTGGTTAATGTCCGTAATGAAGATCAGCATTGTTTTGCATGGGCTATCACTTCAGCACTACATCCTGCAATCGATAGAACATCAGAAATTTCATCGTATCCACATTTCAGTACAGTCATAGATGTAACAGGTATGAATTTTCCGGTAAAGTTGAAAGATATTGTGAAATTTGAAGACAAGAATGATATTTCAGTTAATGTGTACGGTTTAGAAAGTAAATTCGAGAAGGGTAAAATAATGTATGAAATAATTGGACCATTACGTTACTCTCAGAGAAGACTTAGAAGACATGTCAATTTGTTACTTATCACAGATGATTTCGGTAATAATCATTATTGTTGGATCAAAGATCTTTCAAGATTAGTTTCAAGCCAATTATCGGCTCATGAACATAAGAAATATTTTTGTGATGGCTGTTTATTATATTTTTCTAATGAACAATTACTATTACGTCATAAGATAAATGATTGTAATCACTTGAGTACTACAACACCATCAACCAATTTCAAAGTCAATAAATATGGGAAAACGGTACCTGAAAATATACTAACTTTTGAAAACTTTGAGAAACAAATGAAGGTACCATTTGTAGTGTATGCAGATTTTGAATCAGTACTGAAGCCGATTCAAACCACTAAACCAAATCCTGAATACTCGTATTCGATCAAGACATTCAAACATGAGCCTTATTCATTTGCTTATTTGATTAAATGTTCATACAATGATGATTTATCAAAATTTGTTTCGTATAGGGGTGTGGATGCAGCCCAAAAATTCGTTAGCAAAATCGAAGATGATTTGAAAAATATTTATGAAAATCATCTCAGGTTTCCTATTCCTATGGATGTACAAACTCCTGAGGAAGAGGAACAGTTTGCTTCTGCCACAAATTGTGGCATTTGTTCCAAACAATTTAATGATGGCGAAGTCAAAGTGAGGGATCATTGTCACCTCACAGGAAAAAAAAGGTCCCCTGCTGCTCATTCATCTTGTAATTTGAATTTTAAATTGCCAAATTTCATTCCTATAATTTTTCACAATCTCAGTGGATATGATTGTCATTTATTCATAAAGGAATTGTATAAAAACAAAGATAAAGTGGATGTCATCCCACAAACTAATGAAAAATATATATCTTTCACAAAACATCTCTTTACACACTCCTATACGGATAAAGATGGTAGGGTGAAGAAGAATTATTTGAAAATGAGATTCATTGATAGTTTCAGATTCATGCCTAGTTCTTTGGAGAATTTAGGTGCAAATTTAACATCTGATCAGTGTATCGAGATGCGCAAACATTTCCCACAAATTGAAAATTTCAATTTGATGAGAAAGAAAGGTGTATTTCCCTATAGTTTTGTTGATGACATCGAAAAACTGAATCATCCAAGACTTCCAACCAAAAATCAATTTTATGATAAACTCAATTGTGAACATATATCAGATAATGATTATGGGAGAGCTCAACTTGTTTGGAATTTATTCGAATGTCAGGATTTGGGTGAATACTCTGATTTATATTTAAAGTCAGATGTGTTACTATTATGTGACATTTTTGAAAACTTTAGAAATATATCTGTTGATAAATATAAATTGGATCCGGCACAATACTTCACTGCACCCGGATTATCGTGGGATGCCATGTTGAAATATACTAATATTGAATTGGAATTACTAACTGATATTGATATGGTTCACTTCTTTCAAAAAGGTATTCGTGGTGGAATAAGTCAATGTAGTGAAAGGAAACATAAAGCAAACAATACATTTTTACCGGATTATAATCCAAATGAACCATCTTCATTCATTTCATATTTGGATGCAACAAATCTATATGGTCACAGCATGTCGCAACCATTACCAACAGGTGAATTTTCATGGTTAGCACCTCATGAAATTCTCAATCTTGATATAATGAATGTGGATATCGATAGTCCTTATGGATATGTATTGGAAGTGGATATACATTATCCCCAAGAACTTCATGATAAACATTCCGATTTACCATTCTTAGTTGAACGTTTGATACCTCCATATGCAAAATCGAAAGTTCCCAAATTAATTCCAAATTTAAACGACAAAAGAAAATATATTGTTCACTATAGAAACTTACAGCAAGCTGTCAATCATGGTTTGATAGTGATGAACACACATAGAGTATTGAGGTTTAAGCAATCATGTTGGATGAAGCCTTATATAGATTTGAATACTGAAATGCGTAATAGGTCTAATAACAAATCTGAAAAAGATTTCTACAAACTAATGAATAATGCAGTCTATGGAAAAACAATGGAAAACGTAGACAATAGAATTGATGTTAGACTCATTACACATTGGGAAAATATAAAAAGAACTATAGGTGCTAGTTGTCTCATATCTCGACCAAATTTTAAAAAATGCTCTATTTTCACAGAAAATTTTGTTGCCATTCAATTGGCTAGAGTAAAAGTTCATTATGATAAACCACTATATTTAGGATTTTCCATTCTAGAATTATCTAAAACAGTTATGTATGATTTTTTCTATGGATGTATCAAACAACAGTTTGGAGAAGATGCGTCCTTACTCTACACTGATACCGACTCCCTTATTCTCAAAATAAATACAGACAATTTCTATGAATTTATCAAAAATAATATAAATAAGTTCGATACATCTAATTATAAAATAGGAAACCAATTCAATATTCCAGTGACAAAGTCAGTTCTGGGTAATTTCAAAGATGAATTCCCAAATGATCCAATAATCAGCTTTTACGGTACAGGTGCTAAAGCGTATTACGTGAAATCTGTTGATGGTGAACTGAAGAAGGCCAAAGGTGTGAAACGATCTGTTATAAAGAATGAATTGACATGTGAAGACTATGAAAAAATCATTGAAGAGGGAGGTATGATATTCAGGAAGATGAACTCGTTCAGAAGCGTATTGCATGATATTTACACTGAATTGAAAAATAAAGTCGCTTTATCGTATCATGACGACAAGAGATTCATCATTCCGAATACCACTCGAACTCTTCCATGGGGTCATAGCGATATAGAATTTTATCGAAATGATCCTAATGATAACATTCGTTGGGTGTCTGAAATCGTTCATTCTTTTTCTCAAGAGAGCGCCTTAGACCAACTAATCAATTTGTTGACTGTAGAGATGAATAATTGAATTATAATTCGAAGTATTATTGCTTATTCCTTCAAACCGGAACATTCTTATTTGTGATTATTGTATTATGTATTGTATATGTATCACTTTTACCAAGTTACTTAGATGAATAAAAAATGATAAAAATATTATTTGTTTCATTTCTATTTTCCTAACCAATTACTGTAAAGTATATAACATAATGTAAATGAAAGAAATATCAGTTTGAAAAGAATCATCGTAGAGTGCACAATGTCTAAAACAATCGATAAGTTTGGTAGAAAAAGAAAATTGGGTGGTAATGTCATTCGAGGTCCTCCCGGGATTGGTTTTAAATTAACAAAAGATGGTCATTATGACATGCAAAGAAAAATATTGAAAAATATAAGCGAACCAATTGACAAGAGTGATTGTGTAACTGTATCATATCTTGAGGGGGAAATTAACGGAACAAAGGAGGTTATACTTCTAGCCCTACAAGCTGCAATACAATCCACAATAGGTAATATTGCTCGCGATGCCCGTCAAGCATTTGACGATAAAATTGCAGAGGCTCGGATAACTTTCACTCGTAAATTTGACAAACTTACAAATGATGTGGACATAAAAATGTCTGACATAACAGCGTCTACAAATAAAAAATTTGATGCTATGTCAAACATAACAGGGACTACAATGAAAAAGTATGATGTACTAGAAGAGAGAGTTGAAGTTTTGGAGAAAAGCCATAAAGTCAGGCCATCAGGTGGACTGGGATATCCAGGACTGGACATTGATCCAAATGTTAGAATAATAGAACCAAAACCAAAACCAACAGATGACGTATTAATTGAACCAACATGGTGAATTTACTCCCGCGTTAGGTTAGATTAGATTAATACATACTGTAGGTTAGGGTCATAGGTGTTAGGTTAGGTTAGGTTTCACGGCGCGCGAAGCGCGTGGGTGGGGGTGGGGGGCGGCGGGGCCGCGCGTAGCGCGGCCCCGCCGCCCCCCACCCCCCACCCCCCCCCTCCTCCCCCCGGGGTGGTGGGTGGGGGGCCACCGCGCCGGCGCGCGAAGTGCGCCGGCGCGGTGGCCCCATTACGCTCGCGCCGGCGCGCGAAGCGCGCCGGCGCGAGCGTAGCGAATTGGGGCGTAAGCCGCGCGGAGCGCGGCCCGCTTTCTTCCCACCATTGCTCACCCCGCCCACTTCCTACCATTTCTCGCCCCACCATATTCCAACCATTGCGCATGCACGCCCCCACCTCATTCCCTCCACTCCCAATGATGTTGATACCCCGAGGAGCACGTTCTTCTACATTCAGTACGACAACTCCAGTCATCTAGAGCAGTCCAGCCATACTCAACCAGAAGCAGTGTACTATACGACGAGGAGCTAAGTTTGAGTAAGTTAACAATGTACTTTAATTTTTTACATCTACTAACTTTGTATTATTTTACATTTTCAGAATGGCATCCAACACTCAGGAATTAAATAACGCTGTGGCATCCATCATGCCTATGACAGAGCAGGAGAAGGCATCCACTTCGCGAGTTAGGTGCAGATCCACCAGCCCTGACTTATTCGAGGAGGAGGAGGAAGTCAGGCCTGTAAAGAAGGTTTGCCAACGACCTGCAGCGAAGGTTGGTCCTATTTCTAAGTACCGAGCTACTTGCAATAGGACTAATCCTTATGCAGGTAGTTGGTCGACCGCTCCAAACAGCTTAAGGCCCTCCACACCACCCGCAGCAGTAGTGGAACAACCTAGGGCGCCTTCTCCGGAGGAGCCACCAGTTGTATTGACCCCATCGGAGGAGGCTCCCATCGTATTCACTCCGTCGGTGGTGCCGCTTTCGCCGATGCTGGCAACACCGGTGACGAATCCTGAAGTGTTAGTGCCACAAGTGCGACAGCCTATCGGAGAGGTTAGTGAAATGTTGGACAGTTTTCTACAGAGATGTAAGGAAGCAGAACATGCTTCTCGAGCTAGTGAGGCCGCGTTGGTTAAAAGGAAGCGCGAAATGGCTGAAATTGTTAACCGACGGAGGGAAGCAGAAAAAGTAATAGCCGAACTAGATCGGAAGTATGCATCTCTGGAGAAAAAGTGTGAAGCAGATACCTCTTCGATAGAGACTTATAAAAAGTTAGTGACTTTTATAAAAACTTTCCCATAGATTAAGTGTAAGTGTAGTAAGATTAGTTTTAGGTTAGTTAGGAATATTTAATTAAGATAGTTTTAAGTTTATGTTTGTAATTTTAGGAAATAAAAATAAAATAAAAAAAAAAAAGAAGTGAAATTAAGGGTGTACATTGTTTTGGTTTGGTACACATTGAACAATGCGATGGTTGGAGCATTTTTCTTCACTTCGTCTCATTATTATTTCCTTTTTTTATTTCAATTACAAGTTCTTCTATGCAAATACCTCACATCAATTTTTGTGTTCTCTAATCTATTGTAAATAATCTCTTGGGAAGAAAATATGTTTCATAATGAAATCAATAAGTATATTTCATATAATTCATATAGTATTTTCAATTTTCTCTTTCATGGAATATAGCTCATGTCATTTTTGAAATTCATTCCCACTTAATCCCCTCTCCTCCCCACTCCTCCCCCACTCCCTTTCAAAAGTATAAAAGTAGGAATTATCTGTTGGAATATTCAGTTGATCAGCCACCTTCAACATGGAACCTGATTCAACTACTGAGCCGTACAGTGACCCAGCGCATCAACATCCTTACTGGGCTTCTATCCATGAAGGTTTCGTTACCTCCACGACGGCACCTCACTCGATGAATTATGATGACATAATTTATGATGATCGGATACAAGTCCTTCACGTTACTGGAACCGATCAAGCGGACCTGTCTGATGGGGATTATCCAGATCCCTATGATTGGCGGAATGATTACGAATGGGATACACAGTCCGGAAACACAGACGACGACGACAGCGATGACGATGATGACGGTGACGCTGACAATGAGTCCGATGATAGTCCTCCACCATCCCCTATCCTGATTGATGAAGTCCTGAATTCAGACGATGATATGTAATCGTTTCCTCATTTCTCCCATCCTTTCTATTCCTTTCCTTTCCTTCCACGGAGTACACACTTTTTGGTTGGTGTACACGAGGCACTGCGAGGTTGGGGCAGTGTCTTTTTCCCTCTCCCTTATTAGTTTTTTTATAATAATCACTCAGAGTTTCTCATAATAATAATCACTTAGAATTTCAAGAAAATTGTCATTCTTATTGCTTTCGAATTTCAAACACTGAATTGTTCTACATTTACACTTCACCCCCTCCTTTTTTTCCAATATAAATAAAGCATCAATCCCAGTTCTATATCATTCTTCCACAATGTCGAGTGCTGATTCCACCACCGAACCGATGAGTGTACCAGAGTGTTCTATGACGAGTACAGGCCCCATCCAGGTACATGGAATAGATTCAACGTTCGATCATTTCAGTACAAATTTTGCACAAATGCTGCAACGTATCTATGATCTACCTGATGATTTCCCGGCACGTATGGAAGAAGGTATGCAAGAGGAAGTAGAGGCAGAGTTAGAGATGGATGTCAATGAGTTAGACGATCTAGAGGATAACGAGCTAGATAATTATGCTAATGATGATGCCATTAGTATATCGTCTGATTCAGATGATTATGAGGATGACATCATCAGTATATCATCAGATACAGATGATGATACAATCATCATTGTTTCTGATGATGATGAGGAGCGTTAGTCCATACCATTGCATGGATTAATAAAAAAAACAGCCCTTTTCAGGGCTACAATTGAAGACTGAAACAATAAAAAAAAATAGCTCTTTTCAGAGCTATCATTATACTTTCAAACAGAAACAGGTTCATACCATTGTTAACATTATAGTCTCAAACAAAATGTATGTATGTAAAAGTATTCATCATTATATGCATACAATGATTGACAAAATGCCAACTTCAACTTTCATTTAAAGTAGTACTCATCATATGCATAGATATTCAATGACTATCAAATTCCAAATATCGACTTTTCAGTCAAAGTAGTAATTTATTTGTCATATAATGTATAGATATTCAAAGACTAACAAATTACTTAGACTTTTATTAGTCAAAGTATTCATTTGTCATATAATCTATGAATACTTATACAACTAACTACTGTTTGTGTGAATAATGTAGCCCTGAAAAGGGCTGTTGTTTTTTTTTTGACCAGTAGGTCCACGGTTATTGTGCCACAGGTTGGACATTATTACATATAATACATGTAGATACTCGGGTGAAGTTTGTTAGTGGCCTCTCGCAAGCTTCACACCAATTCTGCCCCATTTCCATAATTGAGACAGTGTTGTGGGTGTTGACATGGGCATACCACCCTCCATTATTGTTTCTATGCGAATAAAACCGAAAGCAGCACCAACATAGTTTTTTGTTCTCTCCATCTATTGTGCTGATCAATACGTATGCATCCATTGCACAATACAAATCCAAGGGATCTTCCAGTGTCTCACTGACATTGAGCGTTCGCATACCGATCCTCAAAGCACCATCGCCTTCAGTTGTGTCAGCTTCTATCCCTTCATCATCTCCTTCTTCATCCATGACCCTCTCAAACTCCATCACGTCATCATCTTCGTCGCTTTGGTTGGCCTCGTTTTCAACTTCGTCTATCTCATCTTCATCGACTCCAACATCTTCTGCTTCAACTATCACTTCCTCTAGTGGAACATTGACATCCTCATCATCTGATTCGTCTATCCAATTGTTTTCATCAACAGCAGATATTCTATTTAATGCAGCATTTATTTTTGCAGAATTCATCTTGTTGTTGTTTGATCACAGTTGTAGAGAGTGAATGAATGAACTCTAGGTTTGCAAGTCGACTTATATAGGAGGTGATGCGACTCCCACTTGACTCGTTTAGAGTGGAATAGTAGGAGAAGTTATCCCACTATACTTTCACATGATGTTGATTTGTATAAATAGGAATCGTAGGTGTAGGAGAGAGCATTCAGAGTTTCTGTAAGTCATCTCTTAATATTTCTAATCGAATTAGTAAAATGCCGTTTCCAAAAGAGTGGAATGAAAAACCAAAAGTGTGTGTCTACCCAATGATGATTGCAGGGGCTATTGTGTGCTACTTTTGTCAAATAAGTAGACCTAAGGATTCAATCAATCCATGTACTGGTATGTGTAGTGATTGCGTGTTGCGGATTCAACTATCGCCTCCTTCTCATCCACCGAAGCGAACAAAATCGGATTATCGTCAACAACAGTTACAGTGTCTGAAGTGTTCCGAACCTATAATATTTAACAATATAGGTATCTGTAGAAATATTTGCGGTACCTGTGCTGCCGTTCCAACTCCACTGCAACGTTGTTTGCGTTGTGATACATATTCCATGAATTGTTGGAATCATGTATGCAATGCATGTAGAAGTACTTGGGATCTGTGTGAGAAGGTTGGTCAACTCTACCCCAATAGGAGAATCCATTTTTTTCAATGTTGGTGTTTGACGCACGAGCAACAACTATTGAGGAATAGAGTCAAAGAACGTTCCACATCCACAGAGACATATTAACATTTTTCATTTTATATTTTTTATTATCGTTATTGTCCTCTTTTATTAATAAATATATATATATATATATATTGAATTTATTTGTATTATTTTCCAACATTTAAAAATACATGCATGCAACACAAAGTTTTCCTCTTAAATGACAAAGATTGTTACATGCGTGAATAGTTTAGTGAGAGAGCGCATGTGCCAGTTGATGAAAGAGCGCATGCGCTAGTTTATTTTCTTCTATAAATGGTGAGGTCTCAGTAACATCATCACCTTTCCTATCCACATTCTATTGCTATCACATATCATTCCTCAGACCTTAATAATCATGAGCTCTATGCCGCTATTGATTGCTGAAGATGGTTCACCACTTGTTGATATCGATCAGACTGATTTTGAAAATATTCCAGTATTACATTTATCCAGTCAAGATTCGATAAATGATTTTGATATTAACGACTTCGTTAACTTTGCTGATGTGCCAGAACCAAATGAGCAAATTATTATTGAAAATCCGATCGTTTCGCAATTATCATCACTCAAACACTCTTCATCTACCCTTCCTCTTGGTGTTGATAAGAAATCTAGAACAATCAAGAGGAAGGTTACTAAGGCATCTTCATCGATTGTCACTGACTTTAAAGAAAAGAAAGAATCCAAAAGTGTTGTGCGACAGAAAAAACCCGCAACGAAAAGTGACAGATCGAAGAGGAAGCCAAAAGGTACTCCTAAAGAAATGAAGAGTGATTTGAAAGCTGAACCGCTATCTTCTTTCAGTCCCCTCCATCGGTTTGGGGAAATGAAAAGGAAAGCAAAATACCGTCTTGTAAAGGCACAGATGACTATTGCTGAACTCGAAAAGAGTGAGCGAGCTATTAATGCTAATAATGAAACTCTTGAAGCATTAGATGCCAAGATTGCATTAGCGAAGGTTGAATTGGCTAGAATGTCTAAAGATGCTGATGAACTCCGTTCAAAAATAGGTAAAGATAAGCAATTCCATCAACGTTCGAGAATGCAAGCTCAGGCTGAGCTTGAGCAGTCGACTAAGCTTTATGAGACGGCATTATCAGTGAGAGATAATTGGCAAAAAGAGTTGGATACTGCATTTCAAAGTGACGGCGATTAGTTTTGGGAATGATAATGTGTTTTCAATATCGTGAGTTGAAAAATATAAGCGGGAATGGAGTATACAATTAATTTGGTTTGGTATACACAGAACATTGCGAATGGCTGGGGCAATGTTTACCGCTGCAATATTTTTCAATTCACATACTTATAATTGAAATGAAAACAATAATGAACTTTAATATTACTTTATTCATAAAAGTCACTATTAGATACATTTAAACCATATTTGATTCATCAATCCAAGAATTTTGTTCGCTAGGAAGACCTAACCACTTTACATATACTTTATTTTTTCTTCTCTTCAACACCTTCTCAATCAGATATACGTCAGGATTCTCGGTTCGTAATAACTCTTCTTCGTAAAAACATCCTCTAATCGGCTGTTCATTCATATCTTCAAGATTATAAGTCGTTGGGATGGTTTTATTAATTTTAACAATCTTGAATAGCTCCGTGGTAAAATTCGCAGTGTAAGACTTTTCAAAAATATTTTTGTATTTACTTATACGTACAATATCATTCAATTGGAATTTGGGTTTACTTTGTCTTCCTCCAATTCCATTGATACCCTTGAATTTCAATTTTGTTGTTGAATCAACATTGATGGGTGCCATACCTATTGTACGATGAACTTTATTATTATATCTACTAGTTATAATTGGAAGAATATCAAGCCATTTGTGGTGACCTCTCATCGAAAATTCCTTGTAGAGCCATGCCTTTATTGTACGAATCACTCTTTCTGCTATAGCTGCCTTCTTTGTGCTGAATGTTGAATAATGATTGATATTATATTCTCGCATGAGAGATGAGAAGCTTCTATTAAAAAATTCTTTCCCTTGATCGCTTTGTATATGTTTAGGGGAAAATTTGGCTTTCTTCAGTACATATTTCATTGCATTAGTTATTGTACTACCTGTTTTATCTTTAACTGGCACAGTCCATAGATATTTTGAGTAACAATCAATTACTACAAGTATATATCGGTATCCTTCATTACTTTTTGCATAAGGTTGTAGTTCAGCTAGATCTATTTGCCATAGATCTGCAAAACCTTTGATGGTAGTTATTCTTCTACGAAAATTACGTCTTGCAGGTCTATGTAATTCATTAACAACTTGTCGTTTGATATCACTTACTTCATTAGTCATTCTATTTCAATATGATTAAAGAGAAAAAAAGTGATAATGTTACTGCATTGAATGATGATGTGACAGTGATCATTACTTATGGATATATATTAATATATTATACCTTCTTCACGTAATTCTTCAATTATTGAAATTATTTCATTATCATGTCCGGTATGTCCAGCTGACTTTGATGCTACCAATAGTCGTAGGCGAGCAACTAACTCTTTCGGTGAATTCCAGTACACATAATTCGCAGGTTTAGAATTATATGTTTTCTCCATTTTCACTCGTTTGAGTGCTCCACCAATTTTACTTCTACTCCTAATTGGATATTGTCGTGAGTCTAATAGTGGTTTGATGACTTCACGAAATTTTTTAGAATTTGTATTTTTAAAACCATTCTTCAGATGATATTGTTTATATGGAGCATTCGTTATTTTCAATATTTTGGAATATACTTGACGAGTTTCTTCATTATCAACATCTTGTGGATTCTTCAAAAAGATCATATCATATAATTCTGGACTACCTGCGCATTCATATTTTTTCACTTTATTAGCATCCCAAAATGAAATGTTTCCATCTTTGAAATGTACCACTAGACTTCCCATTTTCAGCTTTTGTGTAATTGGATCCATACGTACGCCAAATGTTCCATCATATGCTGGATTTCTAGATTTTACATTATTCAAATGTTTCATCAAAACATCTTCACCACTTTCATTCATAACAGGTGAGATGTCAGGATCCGAGGAATCGATGTGGGACGATGATGGTGTTTCGAATAGAGTTGTTCTCATATCGTCTTGAAGTGTGCTCGTGTCACTATTCACAGATGATACACCATCAAAAGATTGTTTTCTTCCTATTGGAGTACTCATGGGATAATTTGAAGTAGATTGAACAGATCCACGATTTGGTGATAACACTGCTGATTTAGAAGTAGCGTTTGATGATAAAACATTCAATGGTTTCATTATGGGCTCATACAATCTTTCAAGTGTCGAACGATTTTCAATATTATCATTCTTGATAGAGTTGAATTTCTGTCTGACAGCTTCTGTTGTCTCTACTAGTTGACGTTTCAAATTCATTTCATTGTTTTTATGTTCAGAATCGTTTTTTGTATTCATAATGCCCTTTTTAAATTATAGCTCAATTCGTTGATGAAGTGACCTCTACAATATTCAGTGATCGAATAAGTTTCAAAAACAAGATCATGGGTATATAAAACTATCGAATCCTTTGCGATATCTACCTTCATCTATTTTTCTATCCTTATCAATTACTAGAAATCCATATTGATCCTCCCAGCATTTAACACACATCAATTGGAATTGTTTGAATGTTACATCGGGTGAAACATGATCTGAATAAATGTGATGTAAATTCGTCTCATCTTGTTTGAACATTATAATGAAATTGGTATTGTCACGCACTAACTGTTTGGGTACCCGTGAATATGTCTGTGCTAGATAAAAACAATCAACATCCTTATGACGTCCCATACAGAAATATGATCTAATAATATCTTGCTTTTCACATATCACATCATCGAAAATGAAAACAGAATTAGGCTTAGCGTCGGAGGGTTCCACTATTTCTGCATTATTGCTGAATGTATAAAAACCTAATCCTTTTATAGGTTCCAAAACACTTCGCAAGTACTGATATTTAGGTTGATTGAGTGACTTCGAATAGAGATACACATTTCTAAATCTCAATCCTTGTGGATGTGTTAATAGTGATATCATTGCATTCGTCTTTCCACAATTTGAAGGTCCTATAATGAGTCCTCGAACTGATGATGGAAGTAGTGGACCATGTCTGAATACTCTTTGTCCATTCAATCCACACCCAAATTTCTCATCTAGATTATCTACAGCAAACTTTTCTTTCTGTTTTACAATGCGCATCGTGCCGTGGTTGGAGACTATATAAATGTTATTAGCTTATTCATTTCAATGTGTACCATCAAACGATACGGACGTATTGAAAGTGATCGTAAAATTAAAAGAGGTTGTGGTTTTGTTAATGATTTAATAAACAAACTTCCTTTCGAATTACATCTACCTGGAGGATATCAATACTGTGGACCGGGTACAAAATTGAAACAACGTTTAGCTCGTAACGATCCTGGAATCAATAAATTAGATATTGAATGCAAAAAACACGATATTCAATATTCTAAGCATCCATCTGATCTTGCAGCAAGACATTTAGCCGACAAAGAACTTGAATACAGCGCTTGGGATAGGGTTAAATCAAAGGACGCGAGTATTGGGGAAAGAGCAGCTGCATTACTTGTCACCAACATTATGAAAGCGAAAAGACATATGGGCATGGGTTGTAGTACCAATAAGAAAAAATGTAAGAGGAAACAATCGAAGAAAAATAATATTAAAAAAGTTGCATTTGGTGCTGGGATAGTCCATAAAGTGCGAAATGTATTGAAGAAAGCTGGAGGGAATCAATTTGTGACGAATAATAGCAAAAAAGCTATCACTGTGGCATTGCAGGCGGCACGTAAATACCTTAAAGCTGCCGGTGGAAAGAAGAAAATCCGCACACCACGCATAATTCCTGTTCCCAAGATCGGTGGACTTTTACCATTGATACCAATTTTTGCTGGACTATCCGCACTAGGAAGTTTGGCGGGAGCCGCTGCTGGTATTACCAAGGCCGTGAATTCGGCAAAAGCCAGCAGAGCGGCTTTAATGGAAGCCAATCGTCACAATAAAACCATGGAGGCTGTAGCATTAGGCAAACGCGGAAGTGGAATATATCTCAAACCATACCGTAAAGGTTTAGGACTATATTTAAAACCATACAAAGCCACAAACAAAACAAAAAACTGATTGAACCCCTACCTCAGAGGCCTCTTACTGATCTCGATCTCAGTTATTATGCACAAAAAATGAAAATTCCACATTTTCGTGGTGTTTTTATGCGTGATAGATTACCATCTTCAGGTCCAAAACAAAACGAGACAGCTATTGTTAATTTAGATGGAATAAGTGGACCAGGAACACATTGGGTGGCATATAAAAAATGTGGGAAAGAAGTCACATATTTCGATAGTTTTGGAGATCTACCCCCACCATTGGAATTGACTCGATTCTTTCGAAAATGTTCGAATGTAAAAATCAAATATAACTATGATCGACAACAGAAATTTAATACAGTTCTCTGTGGTCACTTGTGCTTGCAGTTTCTCTCTAAATAATTTTCCAAATAAAAATGGATTCAACACCAAAACTGGATCGGGAGGCTATCAAGGGAATGGGGTTTTCACTTAGAATGTTTTCAAAATATGGTACCTTGAAAAAAATGGATAAAGTGATGCTTGCAAATATGCCTAAGGAAGTGATACTTGCATGTGTTGCACATGAGATTGCATATGTTTGGGAAAAGTTGCCTAAGCATCTGCAAGATGACATCGATATAATGAAACATAGATATTGTTATGAGCACCACCACGATCAAAATTCAGATTCGGATGTTAATGATGGTCCTATACCTCGAAAATCTATGTGTTGTATTTGTAATATAGAGGATGTGAATATTGGTATCAATAAAAATGATACTTATTACAATACAACACCTTCCAAAAAGTGTAAATTGTCTCAAATGTGCTGTTGCTGTGTACAATAATAAATTGAAATGTGTTTCAAAATATTCATCAGTCATGTCACGAAAGTTCGAGCTACAAGCTGTCGGGACAAGTGTCTTGAGTGCGGATTTTTTTCCACCAATTGAATTGGATAGGAACAGTCGTTATGGATTAGGACTTTTGGGATTCTATGGATGCAATACAATCAATAATATAACTGAAGCTAATAACTTAGTTAGTTTTAGAATCAGTAATGACAACTCATCGATACCCCAAAAGTTGACAATTGAAATTCCATGTGGTGCTTACGAAATAGAAGAGATCAATGCCGTCATACAGAAACATATCATGTTCAGATTGTTTCATGATAAAAAACCAAATGATGTCGTTGCAGATGATATTTTCTATCTACACGCCAATAATAATACATTCAAATGTGAAATGCGATCCAAATATGAAATTGATCTGACACATCCAAATTCTATAGCAGAAATGATGGGGTTCGCTCATGGAATATTTCCACCAAATCAGATACATGAATCATCATTACCAATAAACATTACAACTGTGAGACTTATCCGCTTAGATTGCAATATAATATCAGGTTCATATATAAATGGTGAAGAATCTCACATTCTTTTCTCATTCGATATTGATGTTGAACCTGGCTACAATCTTACTAAAGAACCACACAGTATTATATATATGCCTGTCAGTCCAGAAGGTCGTCAATTGATTCACAACATTACAGTGCGTATTTTGGATGAAAAAAATAACCTTATCGATTTTGGAAGTGAAGAAGAGATTTTCATTATTTTGGAATTGAAGAAAATCGAATAACTGTTGTTATGGGTTTCATTTACAATAGACAAAATCGCATTGAACAATCCCAAACGAGTTGCACTATCAAAAAGAAAGGTGTGCATAAAAAGAAAAGTGTGCATAAAAAGAAGCTCATTCCACAAGTGTATGCTAAACAGTTAGCACATAACGCTCTGTCTGTGAGTGATCTTAAATTTTTGAAATCAATTGGATTGAAAGTGAGAAAATAACAATGGTGCTCGAAACAAACAGTGAAAAGTTGAATATATTCAATGAACCAGTGCTCGATCATTCTCTCATAAGTTTACATGAGCACACATATAAGCCCTATGGATCACCGCTATTCAGAAATTCGGATGAAATCAGAATTGCAATCAATAATCAAGATGTTATACTAGATATTGCCGACAGCTTCATTTACATAGAAGGTAAATTCACCCCCAAAGATGTAGCGAAAACATGCTATCTCTCGAATAATGCAATTGCATTTCTCTTTGACGAAATTCGTTATGAAATGGGTGGTGAACAAGTGGCTGTTGTTAGAAAACCTGGGATAACATCTACAATGAAAACCATGATATCATTTGGACAATCTCATGCTAACACATTATTGACATCTGGTTGGGGACTTTCACAATTGAAGCAAGATATCTTGGATACAAACAGTCATGTTTTTAGTGGAAAACTACCACTGAAATATTTGATGGGTTTTGCTGAAGATTACAACAAAAGTATCTTGAATGCCAAACAGGAATTGATTTTGATTATCGCTCGATCATTCAAAAACTCGTATATAGGTGAGGTTGATGCTGATTTGGAAATAAATAAAATCGAATGGAAAATAAGACATATTGTACCAGATGATAAACACAAGCTCAAACTTTTGAGTAGAATAAACAAAAGCGGTCTGAATGCCAAAATCAAGTTGGCGTATCGTATGTGGGACCTCTATGAACTACCATCATTACGTGGGACTTCTTCAGACATATGGGCCATCAAAACAACTAATGCATTGGAAACTCCTCGTTTTGTCATCATCGCATTCCAAAGTACTACCACATCTGAAGATAGAACACAGGATATTACAAAATTCACAACTGCTGATATCAATAGTATTCGAGTATACTTGAATTCTGAAGTTTATCCATATGAGCGTTGGAATTTGAATTTCGATAAAAAACTTGATGCTCCTGCTTATTATGCTTTTGAGAGTTTCCAGCGAAGTTATTATGATAAAGATATGAGTGAACCTCTGATGGACATTGGGCAATTTAGAGAGAATCCACTATTCGTCATCGATTGTTCCCATCAACCGAATGCAACAAAATCATCAACTATTGATATAAAGATTGAGTTTGAGACGAGGAAGACCAAGTTTCCAGACAACACTAAAGTATATGCATTAATTTTGCATGATACAGTTTTAACATACAATGCATTGGATGGTTCAGTTCATAGCAGATATTGACACTTTTTTTCACTCTATCATATACTATTTTTATGATCTTTTTTTTATTTGTAACTGACTTATATCATGTATTGTATTTTATATCATATTTATTGTTTTGTAATCATTTTCTATTGTATTTCATGAGATTTAAATAAATAAAACATGAAAATAATACAAAGTTTTTTATTTGACATTATTTATGATTTACAGGAACATACAGACTATCTAAAATAACTTCTTCCTCATAATCATCATTTTCGCGACCATCTTCAATTTCCTCTCGATTTTCATCATTCAATTCAAAGTGATGAATAATCCATTCTGGCAAGTATGGTTGGAGGCTATACAGGAATCTTCTTAGGTTCAGTTCAATCATAACCTCACAAAGTTGCCACAATTCCAATTCATTATCCAAAAATTTGTTACAAACTTCTGCACCACTCCAATACTTCTCAGCATCACGAAGGCATAATTCGATTTGTTTTTCATCATAGCATACACTCATATCATAATTGCTTGCATGTTCGGCTCCATCACCCAACACCTTCAATTTAGACGACAAATGTTGAACCGATGATTTGAGATCTACAACATCGACCCAATCTTGACTTGCGTACTGCATCCACATCTTTAAATGGTGGAACTGAAATCGAATAAAAAAAAACAATAAGCAACCTCCAATTTTTCAGTGATATAATACTCACATTCCCATTTTACTTGTAGTTACAAAGTGGGTGTATTCAACTAAGTTAGTAATGTTTATATTTCCATATAATTATCATCTAATATATGAATATTAATAAAACAATAAGAAATTCATTATAATTACTATTATTATTCAATCATATTGAATTTGACTAGAGTTAGCGTTTTCACACCAAAAAACTTTGTAAGCTATGACCTAAAGAAATTCGCTATAAATTATTACAATTATTATTCAATCATATTGAATTTAACTAGAGATCGCGTTTTCATGCCAGCAAAACTTTGTTGGCTCTGTCCTAAATACACCATCGTATATTTACCACCTGATGAGTTGATACAAGATATATCGTCATCACTGAATTGCAACGAAATACGTTTTGGTAGCCATGTTTTAAATAATTTATCATTGCTCACATCTTGCAAAGTTAATAAAATTGATTTACCAAATCGTGTAGAATAAGTTGACATATTTTTAATTACGTACACTTCATCAATTGGCAATGATGATAAGGCCTTTTGCTCTAGTATTTCAACCTCCTGTACAATCAAATTATTAATTTTATTCAAGTCTACTTTTGAAACGGACATGATGATAATATATATGAAAATATAAACAATTTCCAACAGATAAATACACTCACCGTCTTCCTTCTATTACGAACTGAATAACACTCTACCAATTGCTAACTGCTGCAGATATATTCGTCTACTGATTTCATAGTGTGCCAGGCATTTCTTTTATATTAAACAGTGCGAGTCACCCCCACCATGAAACTGTGAAAGGTTCACATTGCTAGTTGCTATCCACTACAGATGCCTGACGTCACAGCCAAGCCCATCTCCCAATTTGATGCGATAACAGTTGCCGGCACGAGCAAGCAGTGGTCGTTGCGCTCTCAGAGAGGGCAGACGTTTGCACAGTCCTCGCCCGCCTGCGTGTCACCATCAATAGCGAGGGTAGGGTGATGCGTTACGTCACATCATTCACTGCTTCGAGAGCGATAGCCGAACAAGCAATTGTCGTTGCGCTCTCGGAGAAGACAGACGTTAGCACAGTCCTCGCCCGCCTGCGTGTCACCATTGATGGCGAGTCTGGGGCGTTACGTCACATCCTTCACTACATCGAGGGAGGTGAGAGCAGACCGATGAATACGCATTACTCTGCCACACGTCGTGGAGTGAACATGTCGCTCTCTAGCCGTTGAACGGTTATTGCTGTGAGGTCACTCCACTACTAACTTGGTGCCCTCACACCGATGGAGCATTCATTACTTGGAGGATCTTCGAAGTATGCAGACGTATGTTTGTACATAGACAAACAAGCACATGATGAAACCCTGTACCGTGCATTCTCTTACACACACACACACACACACACACATACACACATACACACACAAAATCTCATATGAAAAAAAAAATCTGAACGATCCATGCACCAGACACTTCAAGGTCATAACGCCTTGACTTCACTGCACAACAAAAAAAAGCAAATAACACGTCATATTGGTGGGGGGAGGATTAGAACCGGGAAAAAATTTCTGAACGATCCATACACCACACCCTTCAAGGTCACATCACATTAACTTCACCAAACAACAACCAATAAAAAAGCAATTAATACGTCATAGTGGTGGGGGGAGGCTTAGAACCGGCTCAAATCTCCTACTGTAATGCTACAGAAGCCAGGCGCATTTATCAGGAAAGATATCCTAATCGTGCCTTACCAGATAGCCGAACCTTTTCAAATATTCATCGTCGACTTGGGGAAACTGGTAGTTTCAAGAAAGGGACTCCGGAAGGTAGACCTCGTGTAGTAAGAATTCCTGAAATTGAGGAAGCGGTGCTGCAAGAAATTGAGGAACATCCTGAGACGAGTACGAGGAAGATCGCTAGAACTCTGGATATTTGTCATCAAATTATTTGGCGTATTTTGGTTGATTTTTTGTTATATCCATACCATATTTCAAGAGTGCAGGCAATACTCCCCAGAGATTTTCCACAGCGTGTGAACTTCAGTCAGTGGTATCTACAAAGTATTGCACTAAATCCGCAGTTTGAGACACAAATTTTGTTCACAGACGAAGCAAATTTTTCTCGGAATGCCATTCAAAATTTCCATAACAATCATGTGTGGGCTGAAGAAAATCCCCATGCAATAACCGAAACCCATTTCCAACACCAATTTTCGGTTAATGTATGGGCAGGAATTATAGGTGATCATCTAATAAGCCCATTTTTTCTACCAGGACGCCTTGATGGTCGTTCTTATTTACACTTTTTCGAAGAAGACTTACCTGGGTTATTGGAAGATGTGCCACTTGCGTTAAGGAATCGAATATGGTACATGCACGATGGCGCCCCTGCTCATTTCAGTGTAATTGTCCGAAACCATTTAAATACAGTTTATCCTAATCTTTGGGTAGGTCGCGGAGGACCTCAGCAATGGCCAGCAAGATCCCCGATCTCAACAGTTTAGATTTTTTTTATCGGGTCACCTTAAAACTCTTGTGTATAAAACTCCCGTTAATACTTTAGAAGATTTAAGAGAGCGAATAGTTGCCTCGTGTGAAACTATACGAAATACGCCGAGAGTATTTGAACGGGTGCGTAATTCCATGCGTAGAAGGGCGGAAGCATGCATACTAAGTGCAGGTGTCCACTTCCAACAATTTTTATAATCAGTTTTGGTATTATTACTAATTAACAAATTTGTGCTATTCGTTTAGACTTACTGTCACAAAATAAAATAAAACTCGTTTTTGTGAAAAATTTATTTTTTTGCAGATTATGTTTTCAAATATTATTAGGGAATTGGTAATGCGTTATAAAGCAATTTTCAGATTCTCATTCATTTTAGAATTGATCTAATTTGTTAATTTGCTTTCTGTCGATTTTTATTTTTTTGAGTGAAAATCATGCGTCGGACAAAGAAATAACAGGAGATCAAATTTTCTCAAAAATAAATGAGGATTTCAAAAATGATTTTATTTTGAAAAGAAAGCATTGGCGTAGTACTTTTTCCCCAAAAATATTCAATGCGAAACCCGTAGGGATGCCACTGTTTGAAAAAATACAAATTTGTGTTCATCAGAAAATGCGTTTCGAGGCATGGAACATATGTACCAAATATGCCAAATATATCTACAAAATTATCTCAGTTATTATTAAAAAACTGATTATTTTTGAAAACTTTGCCACCCTGTATCTCAAAAGTTAAGGCGTTTAGGACATACGTCCATAAGAAGTTTTTCCTTAAAATGGGTCTAAAATTACCTTCTTAAATATTAGCATGTGTTTGAGGAACACCCTGTATATATATTTGAAAACAAAAATAACTTCCTTATGAATTTTAATTATGTATCACTCTAGGACAACAAGACAATGTTCTTTGTTTCATATTCCATTTGCCAAATATGAGGTTGGAAAGAATTCCCCAAGTATACTTGGTTTAAAAATTTTCAACAACTTACAAGATGACATAAAAAATTGCGAAAGAATAAAAATATTCAAGTCGAATTTGAAACGTTTTTTGATAAATAATTGCTTTTACAGCCTTTCAGAAATTTTCGAATAGTTTTCACCGCTTTAACTGGTACTATGTTCTTCTTGGTTTCTATTTTTATTAATATTTTTATTATGTTGATGTTCTGTTGTTGTTACTTGTTTGTTGTTGTTTGACTTCGATAATAGAACTACCTCGAAAGACAGCACGCATTTCCGTTGCCTTTCTGCATTTCATTTATCTTATTTTAGTATCTGAATGTTGGCATGTAACACAGTACCATGTGTTAAATGTAGTTATATGAGCTTGACGATTACCATACAATGTAATTTTTGTCTAAAAGGTAATAAAGTATTATTATTATTATTATTATTTTGGTTTATTATTCTACAGCATCGGGAGTTACTCACAGTAACTCCCGATGCTGTAGTAACTCCCGATGAGTTCATTTGAGATGAACTCAAATGATTTTTTCTACAGATTATATGTGATATTTTTCATGATATTACTATAATATATTTCGGGAAAATTTTCCTTTAATGTGTTATGAATGCCATTCCGTTGAAGATCATTGTTAATGATCATCAAAAATGATCTTCAAATGGCTACTCCAAAGCGATGGTAGAAAAGACTTTGGCTAAAAGACAGCAGGAGCCTCGCAAGGAAGAGAAGCCGTCACAACCAGTGCTTGCACTTACCTACATCAGAGGATTATCGGAGAGGATAAGAAGAATTGGTTCCAAGTACAACATCAGAACCTGCTTTAGATCCGGTAACACTATCCGTAGCAGCCTCACGAAAACCAGGCCACCAAACGCGGATTGCGATTCCAAGAATTGCATTTACCGAATACCCTGTGAGTGCGGAAAATCCTATATTGGCCTAAGAGGCCATTGAATGTTCGCATTGCCGAGCACAAGAGCACAAGAAACACACACAGCGAGGGGAAACCAGCAAATCAGGAATAGCAGACCATGTTTGGACCCATCAACACAACATCGAGTGGTCCCAAGCTGAGACCAAATTCAAGGAAGCGGCATACATGTTGTCCAACAACGTATTCAGCCAAGCTAGCGTAGAGATACGCAACATATGGAAACCCATCATCAAGCGAAAAATGGCCAACTCCCTCCAAACGGTCATCTCCCACTGAACCAGCGGAAAAAAATGGAAAGCGGGGATAAGTGAAAGTACTCGAACGACCCATAAATAGTCATCTCTCGGAGGAATCAGTCCAGTCATCACCCGAAGACGGTTGTAGATACTAACAATCGAAACGTCGTGAACCAACGGGGCTTGGAATCTCTTAACTTGTTATTTTTATTTTCATTTTTATTTCTTGTTATTTTTTATTTTTATCATATTTTTTGTTCAATCGTTCTATTTTTATTTGTTTATTTTATTTCACTATTATTTCATTTCAGGTTATTTTTGCTTAATATAATTGTTATTTTCAGCTATTCATTTATGATTCTTTTTTTTTAGCTGTTTCAGGGATTTTAAATCATTTTATATATTAGACAATGGAAGTCCGAACTAGTGAAATTCATCATGAAACATTGTCAATCACGTTCAAACGAATTGTATCTGCTTCTGTGGAATTATTATTATATTAATTCACATTTATTTCTCCGTGGGATTTTTTCAAAATTAAAGTTGTTATAGTTTGTCGCTGTATGCATGTGATAGATTCAATACTCAGTGAAGAGTATAGGAAGTATGGAAAATGTACAAACTATTGAGAGTAAAACGAGTGGTTGGAGAGTAGATAGTAGAGGTAATGAATACAGTATAAAAAATAGATTGATATCTGTTTCTAGGTGTTACATATGTCACAAACCCATGGAAGGGGACACTGTACAACTATCCAAATCTTACTTCAGTGAAAAACCCACTACGGCGAGTTTGGAGAATTTCTCGAAATGCTACAAGATGGGTCTAGTGCCACGAGTTATCAACATTGGTGGAGAAAGATCGAAGATTGAACTGAAACTGAGCGAGAAAAATATTCATCAGTTCGGACTGTTTGTGAGCAAATATAAAAGGCCTCAGTATACAAATACGTTTGCTCTGCGACAACAAAAAATGGCGTGCTGATTCCTGTAGATCGCGGAAGAAGAAGAAGTTATTGATTTTGTTCCTTATGTATTTATTGACCAAAATATACTCGTTTATATTTTGGATGATTATTTTTATTTACCTATACATTCACAAGAAACTACAATGGTATATATAGGGATTTGTTCATATAAGAAATATTCATAGATGAATATATAACTTCAGAGGGAGCTATTTCAGAAGTGGTTTAACTAATGATTTGATGATGTAAATTAATAAAACAAATAGTTCTTCGATGCTATATGGAATTTATCTGTTTACGAAAATTGTTTACCGTCATTTGGTAATTCATTATATGCAAGTATTCCTTTGCAAAACATATATTTTCTGAAAAATGCAGATTTGAGATTTTTCGTTAGCAGGTGATCATGTCAATTTCTATGCTCTATAAATTTCATAGTGGTAGGTTTTTTATTTTTCATAACGGACTGCGGAAAGGTGCATACTTTTGATTTATAAATAGAATCGATATCAAGTGGAACGCTATTTTCATATAGATTTTCAGTTAGTTCTAAGAAAAGTAGATGAAAAATGCATTGAATAGCTTTATTATGTACAATAATGATTAAAAAGTTGAATTTGAAGCAGTTCCCCATAAAAAATTGAATACTGTAATTTTGAATGAATATGTGAGAAGTAAATTAGCTGCAGATGCTTCGGAGTAATATAGTTTCTTATTTTATATGGAATCCCAATGACTGGAGCTAGCTTTTTTCGAATGAGATCGATGTGGATTATGTAAACCTAAAAACTAAACGCTAGTGGATCTTTCAATTTTGTTGTATCCTAACACTAATTAAGAAGTTGTTGTCTTAGAGGGTTTTTTGTCAATAACTCTAAATGACAATTTTTCATGATTCAAAATTATAAAATGTTGGATTACACAATTAATAACTCTAAAATACAAATCATGAAATTATAAAACAATAACATATATTAATTGGCGCTCTGGGGCGACTTCATTGATTCCAGTGGCGCATTTGCTTTTTCAGCTGCAGGAAAACCCGGAAAAACCTGCAGCACCACATCATCTGAAGATCTTGCTCTGCCAATGTCCTCTCTCTCTCATAAAACAAAATGTAGGGTGTCTCCAGAGGCTCCAATAAATTCAATACATCACCAGAACACTTCGTGACACAATTATCGTCAAACTTGAACCAGTCTGTTTCGTCTTTGACCAAGGCGTAATAATGACCAAATTCAACGCCAGAACCACAGTGAACAATGACTGCATAAATATTATTATTATTATTATATTAGTGGTCTGCATTTTGAAATTTTTCGATTCATATCTTTCTCATAGATAACAAATTGTTAGAGTGGAGAACCACATGTCAGATTTCAAAAATACTTCTTCAGGTGTCCCACAGGGTTCAATCCTTGGACCTATTCTCTACATAATTTACACCTCCCATTTGACAACCTTTTTGAAAAAACTCAAATATCATATGTATGCCGATGATACTCAGTTGTATTATTCTTTTACTCCTGACTCTGTACAGCAAAGCGAAAATATCATTAATGACGATTTGAATCAATTCGTTGATGTATCGAAGAAACATGCCCTGTTAATAATTCCAAATGCTCTATGATTGTATTTAGAAGGAAAGTCGCAAAGTCGAAACTTAGAGATCTGATCATAAAAATTGATGTCACTGTTTTACCGCTTGTAAATCAGGTTAAAAATCTAGGAGTTTGTATCGATGATGAACTCAAATTCAAAAAACATTCTTCAACATTGATTCAAAGAGCATTTGGGAAAATGGAAGTATTATACCCTCATAGGCATGCCTTGAGCCTGAAAACCAAATTACTCATTTGTGATTCGTTGATATTATCTATTTTCAATTATTGTGAAGTAGTGTATCATTATTTTCTAAATAAAAATGAGCAACAACGAATTCAAAGAGTTCAAAACTCTTGTTTGAGATTTTCATACGGTATCAAGAAAAGAGAACCGATTTCTCATACACTCAAAAAAGCTAGGTGGCTGAAAATGTACGACAGGCGGACTCTTCACTTTTTGACATTATTTCATAAAGTTATTGTCAATAGAACACCTCCCTACCTCTATAACAAAATATCTTATCGAACTGATATTTATAATGTGAACATCATGCACAAAATGATCCATGTTGTTAGACACTCCATAGAACTATTGAAAAGGTCATTTACATATACGATAGCTGAATTCTATAACAACCTACCACCTTCCTTTCGATCGAAATCTGTTTCCAGTTTCAGGTACTGCCTGAAAAAACACCTTCTGAAAAATCAATAATACCCGAATATATTCTATGACACATTGGCTCTTGTAGGCCATAGCTAAAATATTTGTAGTATCCTTATGTTAGTATCGATATCCGCCTCATGATGTACCCGCTATCACAATTCAAATTTTATTTAAGGTCCTTCGTTAATTTTTTTTGTTTTCCATCTTTTTCATTTTTTTTTGTAAGGTGCAAGAGGAAGAATGAACTCTGTTCGAACTTGTATCCTATTGACAAATTTGTATTTTGTTTTTCTCCATATTGTATCATGTTATTTCAGCTGTTAATGAATTCATTTATTATTATTATTATTACGTTGATGGGTCCAAACATGCTTTGCTATTCCTGATTGGCTGGAGTGCACGCACTGGTTGTGATGGCTTCTCTTCCTTGCGAGACTTTTCCTGTCTTTTAGCCGAAGTCTGTTCCACCATCGCTTTGGAGTACCCATTTTTGATGAATTCTACTTTCTTCTCGAGTACCTTCCTTCGTATTACAGAGCCCGAAAGCGCGGTCTAATAGAGTCTTAATGATTCCTAATGAGTCCATGTTTGGACTCATCAACATAATATCAAATGGGCTCAAGCTGAAATCGTCCACAAAGAGGAACACTGGTTTAGGAGAAAATTCAAGGAAGCTGCGAATATGTTGTCCAACAACGCATTTAGTCAAGTTAGCGAAGAGATACGCAACATATTGAAACCCATAATCAAGCGAGAAATGGCCAATTCTAGCCAAAACGGCCATCTCTCGCCAAAGCCGGTGAAGCGGAAAGAGGAGATAAGTTAAAGTACTCATAGTCATCTCTCGGAGGAATTAGTCCAGTCATCACCTGAAAACGATTGTGGATACTAACAATCGAAACCTCGTGAAATAACTTGGCTTGGAATCTCTTAATTTATTTTTAAATTTTTTGTTTAATTGTTCTATTTTTTACTTGTATTTCGTGTAATTCAATGTTTATATGGAAGTAGCTGCTTAGAGAAGGTTTTTCTTTCAGTTTGTGTCTGAATGTTACTTTTTTCCTTCAACTATGCATATTTGTATAGAGTTGATTTTGAAATTTATTGATTTCTTCCTGTCTTTGGAAGATTTGCACATTTTTTTTATGAAGATGGAGAAGTAGAAAGCCACAACCTTCCTTTCAAAAGTGTGTTGTATTTTAGTATCCGTTATAACGAATTCAAATAATGGTTCACCTCCAAAAAAGCACTTTTCCCAATCACCAGACATGCAATTGTCTTCTTGACGCGCGTTCCACCAGAAAGCTTTGATTTATCTCGTGAAGATGCAAACTTGGTTGGTGAAACGCGCGTCGTGAAGAGTATTGCATTTCTGGTGATTGGAAAATATGCTAATTTTGGATTCATTCTATACCAGAGGTTTCAGTTTGATCTTTCATTTGATATTTCTCCTGTGAGATTGATTAAAAAACCTTATTAGTGGTAAATGTAAATATTTCTTCGAGCGGTAATTACATGATTCACTGAATTTTGATTATTTTCCCAATGTATCCCCAATGAAAACGAATCTGGGAAATCAGATCGTCACAGTTGTTGTTTACGAGTAGAAACAAACCGGTATTTTATACCTGATAAATAATTATTCATCAGTGATTATTTGCGAGTAGAACCGAGATAAACAGTGTTGTGTGTGTAGGTGAGTGCATTTCTTTCACAATACAGATCAGTTAGCTCTGTTACGCTACCAACGCAAAGTACGGAAATCGCATTTACAAAATGCCAAAATTATGTACTTTTTAGGTACCGAAGTAAAAAATTAGGTGCTCTGTAACTTCACCGCAACTCAATACTCAAAGTTGCGTTGCTAGCATTATGTAATGCAATGAAAATAATAATGAAATAATCAATGTTGAGGAAACACTATTAGGTGCTTATTGAGTGCTAAACGGCGAGGATCGTAAAATTTTCTAATTAATAAACAAAAGCTTCCAATTTCACTAAACAACAGATCTAAGAATCAGGTCTCTTGAAGACGAGGACGAATGCTCAATCAAGTATAAACTGAGCGTGGTAATACATTGCTAATTAGGTGCTTGCAAGAAATTAGGATGAAAACGACCGTGATTAGGCGGAAAACAACTTGGGATATGCAATATGCAGTCCTGAAATGCCTGTAAACTAATTAGACAACCACAATGAAGTGCTTATTAAGTGATCCTTAGATATTCATAGTAAACCTCGATTCTATAATGCCTATGGGGTTCATGGATCTGAAAACCACCATGACTGATGTACTGAGTTTTTATAGTACGTTTCTCAATGAATAAAGGCAATAGAATAAAATGCTAATTATGTATTTATTAGATATTCATATTAAACCTAGATTGTATAATGCCTATGGAGCTCATGGACCTGAAAACCACCATAACGAATGTACTGAGTTTTTATAGTACGTTTTTCAATAAATAAGGGCAAGACAATAAAGTGCTAATTAGGTGCTCAATAGATATTTATAGCAAGCCTAGATTCCATAATTGCTATGGGGCTCATGGACCTGAAAACTGTTTTATTCGTTAGCCGAATAATGAAGACCAATATTAACATTACTTTTATAAATACAGTTTATTTTTCTGTCTTGTTTTACATCCCGCCCCCATGTTACAATCTTCCGTTCTAACTCCCATCTCTCCAGTGTTGCCAACACCGTCTAACCCTATATCACAAAATGTGTACTAATGCAACAAAAACCACCATTATTGGTGTACTGAGTTTTTATAGTACGTTTCTCAATAAATAAAAACAAGAGAATGAAGTGCTAATTAGTGCCCATTAGATAATCATAGTAAACCTAGATTCCATGATTGCTATGGGGCTCATGGACCTGAAAACCACCATGACTGATGTACTGAGTTTTTATAGTACGTTTCTCAATAAATAAGGGCAAGAGAAAAAAGTGCTAATTAGGTGCTCACTAGATATTTATAGTAAGTCTAGATTCCATAATGCCTATGGGGCTTATGGATCTGAAAACCACTATGACTGATGGACTGAGTTCTTACAGTACGTTCCTCAATGAGAATGAAGTGCTAATTAGGTACCCAAGATTCAAAATTATTTTATATTGAATATGAATAACTAACGTTTGATTAAAGGTGATTGACAATGTTTCATGATGAATTTATTAGTTCGGACTTCTATTGTCTGATATTATATAAATTACTTGAAATCCCTGAATAAACTAAAAAAAAAGAATTGAAAATTAAAGAACAGGAATGAAAACGAATAGCTGAAAAAACAATTATATTCAGCAAAAAAAACCTGAAATGAAATAATAATAGTGAAATGAAATACAAGTAAAAATGTTCAATTTGCGATATAATTTTTGGGAATTCAATGTCATCATATTGTTATATACTCAAATCGTTTGCTTAGCAAAATTTCGAATATTGTGGATTGCAAAAATCTCAACTGATTGAACTTTGGATAGGTGATATAGCCCTTGTATGATTTGAAGACTATAATTACATTAATATATTCAAAGTGAATCATCGATGGATATTTCTGAAAAACGTATGCAGCCTGTCAACAATTTTTACCTTTAAAAAACAACCGAACCATGTTCTGACTTGAAAATTTATTCAGGTGTTAACAATATTATCGAAATTCCGTATTTTTATCAGGTAAAAATAACTCTCTTCATATTCCAAGTATATATTGCAGCGTTGAGGCTTCGCAAACATGATTATGTATACAAATCCTGTAAATATTGGTATGAGATTTCCCAGAAAATGAGTAAATCAATTTTTCCACTGTAAACATTATTCAAATTTCGATCATATTTTGAATGAATGTTTTGGTATAACAGAATGTGTTTTACCATGTAACAAATCATCGAAAAGACGTATGTTTCGAAAATTTAGTCAAATAAATATCATAATCTAATATCATCGCATAACAAATGGTATCGATTTATTCGAAATCCGAAAGTAAATAATTATGGAAGAGAAAATATCTGAACTTTCATCGAGGTAGACCTTTTTTAAAGTTCAAATGCATTAGTCTTTTCCAATTTCGAAGCCAAATCCGGTTTAACTTAGTTTTAGAAATAAATACCTAATGAAAATAAAAAAATGCTTCCACAATCATATACCGTCTTGAAAATGGCCACGAAAACTCTCATCTTCAGTGAAAGATGTGAGAACTTCTTGATTAGATCAAAAGTGTTACAAAAAGTAAATCTCATAATACTGAAAATATCCCAGATGAATTTGATGTAAAACTCCCGCGAATTGTGTTTCAGTATGAATGGAACAAGATATCAAGGTCAGAGAGAATTAAGTTAACAGGTATATTTTATTTTACTCTTACCAATTCTTTCAGTTTTTCGGAATAGAAATGGGGATCTTGTGACGATTCATTTGATAGGTATTTCAATTCTCTATTCCATACTTTTTTGTTGATGGAAATCGAGTTAGCCGTTTCCAAGTTTATAGCAGCACATATGTCAGTAATGGAAAACATCAATTTGAATTCTGTATCATTTGATGATACTTAATTTTTAACAGGTGATGATTGACTGTATTGTCAAACATGCGCCAGATTAACTGACTGTTATAAGGAAACAAGTATAGCTGAGGCACCAGTAATCTAATAATAGCATTGATGATCTTCAAACTTGACTCAACCGCTGACGGAAGCACCAAACTCTTACGAAGGTTCGAAATAGATGAACAATTCAATCTAGCAGACTACTATCATAATATTCATGCAGTCATTGTTAACTGTGGTTCTGGCGTTGAATTTAGTCATTATTACGCCTTGGTCAAAAAAAAAAACGGACTGGTTCAAGTTTGACGATAGTAGTGTCACTAAGTGTTCTGACGATGTATTGAATTCATTTTAGACTCTGGAGACACCCTTTGTTTTATGAGAGAGAGGACATTGGCAGATCAAGATCTTCAGATGATGTGGTGCTGCAGGTTTTTCCTGGTTTTCTTGCAGCTGAAAAAGCAAATGCGCCACTAGAATCAATGAAGTCGCCCTGGAGCGCCAATTAATTTTTATTGTTGTTTTATACTTTCACAAATAAAGTTCATATTGGAACTAGATGGGAAAAATGGATCGATCGTCTTGAGATATATCTTCAGGCAATGAACATTACCAAAGAATCAAGAAAAACAGCTATGTCACTGCATTACATTGGAGATGATGCAAATGATTTGTATCCATCCTTACCAGAGCCACCATCTTCATCTCCCGATAATGAGTACGACAAAGCAAATTTGAAATTGTCCAATTACTTCAAACCCAAAATTAATGTTGAGTTTGAAATATATAACTTCAGACAAGCTAAATAGTTACATGGAGGAACCTTGGATCAATGCTACGATCGCTTGCTGATTTTATCCAAGAACTGTAATTCTGATGACCATAGGGAAGAAATCAAGTCTCAAATTATTCCCAGTACTAATTCCATCCTCGTCGCCGAATGTAATATTCGTGTTGGAATATTTATTGAAATTGTAGAATTACTTTTCAATTTTTGTTTATTTTCAAATTTTTCTCAATTAATCAGAAAATTGACAACTCACAGTCCACTTGACATACAATCATCTTAAACAACATATACAGGATGAAACATTACAAGTACGTAACTATGAAAGAGAGACAAATCTCCAACATTTCTTCGATGTTCCAGACCATCAAGGTTGCAAGTGATGTCCGTGTCTCCAATCAGACGGATGGCTCTTTTCTGGATATGATCCAGTAGTTTCAGGGTATGCTTTGGGGTGGAGCTCCATACATGAGAACAATACTCCAAAGAAGGTCTGATCTGAGTTTTATGAAGCATCAAAAGTTGCTGAGGTGTGTACAGTTTTCTTGTTCAGAACAGCGTCTCAAGCTTTTGAGAAGCGACCTTTGCAATGCCAGCGACATGATTTTGCCAAGACATATTGGTATCCATTTTAACATCTAACAAAATTATCGAAGCAGGAAGCGAAATTGTCTGTCCTGAGATTGTTATATCGAGTTCGGAGACATTCATCTTCTTGGAGAAAACCGATGCCTGGGTTTTGTGTCACTGAATTGAACCTGGCGACTTCCACTCCAATTCGAAACCACTTCTAGATCCTCATTAAGATATGCAATCTCCTGCTGCTGGTGAAGATGTGCCTCCGTAGCCGATGTCCTGGAAACCAAAAAGAATGACGAGACGAGTATGCTGTCGTCAGCAAAGCATTATATTGGATTGAGTATTCGATGTACAATGGAAAGAGGGTTGGAGTAAGAACTGGGTGTCATCTTCCATGCAATTTTTGATGCTTCAAAACTTATTGGAAAAGTAAAAAAGCACGAAAAGTAGGTGCTCCATTATTCAAACATTTCGAAGTCTGTTATTCTTTGCTTTTGCGCAAGTAAAACGAACCTTTTCTGGGTGGAATCGTCATGTGTGCTGGAAAGTTGATCCTGTACGACAACAGGAGAGGTTGTGGACAGTGTTTGTACACCGACGAGCCGGACCAAATCATCACAGCAAAGTCCTATTGTGAACAAATCGACGAAGTGTACAGAAAATTGTATCAGCAGCAGCCTGCACTGGTCAACAGGAGGGGTCCGATCCTGCTCCACGTTTCATACATTACTGTCCGAAAGTTTCTGCATCCCCCACCATACTCCCCAGACCTCTTGCCAATCAATTATCATCTTTTCAAGCACTTCGATAACGTTCTCACCGGCAGAACCTTCGCCATTCAGGACCAAGCAAAAACGGCCTCCGTCGAATTCATCGAATTCCGAGCACACAATTTTAATGCTGACGAAATAAATCAAATTATTTTAAGTTGACAAAAGTGCACTGATTCGAATGGCGCTTATTTCGATTCAACCAGTAACAAACCCGTTTCGGTGTTGATGCCCGGGCCGCAAAAATTATTTAAGTGTTAATAAAAAACATAATTCAAAATTGGAGATGTATTTATTGAGAAAAGAAAAGGTGGTCATAATGAAGCCAGCTATACAATATATGACCTTGTAACCTTTATAATATAAGGTTATCATGAAGCCATATGCGATGTAGACCAAATTTTGAAGGAACTAACAATGTCTTCAGGTTTAAACCATCTTGTTTCAATGAGATCTTTGATACTGTGAAGACTTTTTCGAAACTGTCAAAATCTGGCTTGTTGCTGCATGCTTACCTTATTACATTATCCAGATGAAAGTCTATAAGTTTGTTTCTGTATACATTCTATGTGTATTTTATTTTCAAAAAAGACGATTCACACACAAATGTAGACCCAAAGAATGTTAATAAGATTTGGGTTCTTCTATGGATGCTTTTATATTTTTGGGGAAATGGCTCCAAAATTTCACATATTTCCTTTTTTCTTTAAACAGGACTTCTAGGTTGGTGTCGTTTTTAAAATCGATGAACTCATCGAACAACTCTCAGTAATTACAGTTTAAAACTGATGCTAGCTCTGAAATACACACATCTGAAAAGTCTAGGGATATTTTTATAACATACTAAATATCATAAAAATAAATGCATGAGGTCGTTTAATTTCGATTAAATTGGTACACTCGACCACCCTGTAGATTTCTATGGGTTGAACAAAGCCTGCAAAAACGGTAACTAATCTTTTATCAAGTTTTTTACAAACTGTAGGTTTTCGGTTAAAATGAATAATCTGAAAGTGTCGAGTTTGTACATTCTATGCTGTTCTTGCTCAGCAATTAAACTGGAAATATTGTGCTTTAACATGGAACGCCATCACTTACCATTGGTAAGATGAATAGAGCTGTAGGGCTTCTTCAAGGTGGCATGCGACAAAATGATGTAGCTCTTCGTTTGGGGGTCTCCCAAAGTGTTATCAGTCGATTGTGGCGGCGTTTCCGTGAAACTGGCAGTCCAGCCGAACAACATTCAGGGCGAGGATGCGCTACAACTGCAGTTCAAGACCGATTTTTGGTCTTAACCGCAAGAAGACAACCGACAATCACAGCACCTGAGTTGGTTAACGTGTTGCAGCAGACTAACCAGGTAACCATTGGTCGTGATACTGTCAGAAATCGACTGCATGAAGCAGATCTCCACAATAGAAGGCCACTTAGATGTCCACCTTTGTCGAGAGGCAATCGCGGTAGAAGATTAGAGTGATGTCAAGAACATCAAAACTGGGATGCAAATGATTGGGCCACAGTTTTGTCTACAGACGAATCCAGATTTGGATTTCATCCAGATTCTCGTCGAGTAAGACTGTGGAGACGACCTGGATATAATGAACGTTTGAGACACGTCCAGGAAGTCCACACATACAGAGGTGGTACAGTAATGCTACGGGGCGGAATCATGATCGGCGGCAGAACCGATCTCGTTTTTCCAAATCGCTCCCTCCCAGCTCGACAGTATCTCGACACCATTCTTCTACCTATCGTCCGTCCGTTTGCTGGTGCTGTTGGTGAAAACTACCACCTAATGCACGATAATGCTCGTCCACATGTCGCGCGTCTAGTGACTGACTGGCTCACCAACGAAAGAGTTGATGTATTGCCATGGCCAGTACAAACACTGGACCTGAATTCCATCGAGCATGTGTGGGACATGCTTCAACGAAGAATTACTCCGCATATGGGGAACATTCACACAACGTTTCAATTGAGAGAGCTTTTAATCGCTGAATGGGCAAATGTACCTCAACAAGACATTGACAATCTCATTTTGTCGATGCACGATATATGTAGGGCCGTAATAAACCAGCCTGGAGGCCATACTTTGTACTGATTCCAATTTTTTTTGTATTATGATTTTTTTCGGGGTGCCAAAGAAGAGCCATATTTTTTTGCTTATATTTTTTGCTTATATGCGCACTCAGTATTTTTGACCATTTAATAAATTTTGTTGTAAGTTACATCCGTTTAATAATCATCCGTCAACTTTTTTTTCCCTAAAGCGATCTGAAAAAAAATTATTGCCATTTTTAAAAATATCCCTAGACTTTTCCGATGTGTGTAGTTATTGTTTCTAGATGCCAAGGATTTTCTACAAGTAACAAACATTTTTCGATATTTCTTAGCATTTGAAACCTTTTTTGAAATTGATTTAATAATGCAGTTATATAATTTAAAATTATGGATCAGTTCTCCTCAAAAATGTCAGTACGGTCTTCTCTGTAGTCCTTATCATAGTTGGAAAATTATGCAGCTGTTTGTTCTGAATTTCTTCATGATAAATATTTAGCTTTTCCTCAAAAGCAAGTACTGTATTCGCCATCAGTGAGACTATGTTATTTTCATCTTGTGAATTTCTGTCATATCACATATAAAGGCTAAAAGACACCATCATCCATCCATTTGCAATTCAGGGTACACTTTTTTATTTTGTTTTAAAAACAGTATTATTTCGTGGCGTAGAGAAAAACCTTCCCAAAACTTTTCCTCTACTAAGCCATCGCACTAAGGTATGTAGAAGGACGTCGTTGTACTCACTTCCCAGTTCTTCCAAAAGGCTTCTGAATTTTCTTGATAACAGTCTTCATCACTGCTTCTATTTCTGGATTTACATCATGCTAAGTCAAGTTTTCTTGGTGGATAATGCAATGAAATGTAATTAAATTTGTTGTATTATATTTCTTTTTAAACAATGTAATAAATCCTTCTGCTCTATGACTCTGATGGGAGTGAAATTTAGAAAATTCCACAACTCCAGGTGGGTTGAGTATGGCTGGATTAAATTGTATGAGTATCAACTGAGATGTTACAGTTCAAACAATATTCATAAAAGCGGACAAAACTTTCGAAACAACTTTATATTTGTCGAAGTCACATAAATTTTTCATTTTTATTAGCATAGTGTATTTACTCATTCACAAACATATCCTCTTAAACTATTACTTTGCAGTGATAAATGGATCTTAAATTCTGTTGATGGTTTCTACGTGTATAACTCGTCGATAGGTAGTGGTAAACATTAATCGTATTTACAACTTATATCGCTTTGATGTTTTCGAAAAGAAAAGTAGAATCCTGTACCTATCTGGGTGGATGTGTTATGGATTTTAACGATACCGCACGAACTGCTATCGAACATTTTAAGATCAGCGAAATAACAACTATAATCCAGATCAGCCATCAAAATTTTACTACTACGAAAAATAAACGAATGAATACCTTTGAAAATGATGAGGAAATGATAAATAACTCGGCCCGGGTGTGTTATCTTGTTCGTAGTGATGTAACGATCCGAATTTTACGTTGCCCATATTTCATAAAGTCGACGACATTCTATATTCTTTTGTTCCTGATTGTTTCGTTATCGAGAAAAAGTTTTTTGTCCGTCGAAAACTGACACATCGGATCCATTTTTCAAAACATCACCAAACCATGTTTATGCATTGAAACGAGGTTTTTCATTTGATGAACATTTGCAGTTTCTCTCAATTATTTTCTGCAACTTAGGTCTCTAGTATAAGTTGCGAATTTTCTTAGCTTCCGACATAATATTTATCTTCAAGATATTTATTTATCAGAACTTTTCGGTAAAAGCAATATATCTGGGAAAACATCTATAATTCTGGTGAAGAAATAAAAACACACTAACCTAGAATATTTTCATGAAATCAGTGTTACAATGAGCAATAATAAAAGAATAATAATAATTATTTATTCTCCTCTTGTTTTACATTTTTGTACATACGTATGACACAGTGCAGAAGATAAGCGGGGAAGGGGAATAAATGGTAAACCTACAGAAGATCAAGTCTGTGCGTAGGAAATTAGACGGGGGTGTTCAATTGAATCTGAAGTTGATAATGATAATATAACACAATACATTAAAATATCTAAATAAACAATACCTAAGTCAATAGTTGATGAAAGTAATATTTCTATAATGCAACATTAATTATTTGAAGGAATATAAGAAGAAGAAATATAGGAATACAAATATGCTTCACCATGTTATGGATATACAGACATATACACCCACACACACACACACACACACATATATATATATATATATATATATATATATATATATATATATATATATATATATATATATATATATATAGGGTGTAACTGAATAAGTCTAAAACATTCAAGAGATATGATTTTTCATATAAAGAAACTTCATTGGAGCATCCTTTGTTAAGATACAGCCCCTTAAAGAGGATACATAAAATTTGTATAACAATTTTTTTCACAAGCACTGAAAAAGTTACAATATTGAAATCAACCTGACGTTTTGTACTACCAAAAAGACACTTAGCCACTTTGAATGATGCAACTAATTTTCCTTCATTTTCAGTATTTTAATATTAAATGTAAGTCACACAAAGGAATTGAAGTTTTATAACTTCTTTTTGATTATATGCGAGCGCTTTCGACAGCTGGTCGTACTGTCATTATCTAGGCTCTACTCAAACTGAACGTGTCATCCTGTTGTATGTCCTTTTATACGGTTTACACGGTTTTTGATTTATTTCGTTAAATAAATAGCCTCATAAAATCCAACAAACAGATCTTTAACAACAAAACATTGAACAGATAGACAGTCGACAACCCAAAAGCACCAAAACTCAACGCACAGATAAATACATAAGGAAAATAAACCTATAAGACCGGTTATCAATTTTACAAAAGCACCTTCATACAAAATTTCAAAAATCATAGCCGATGAACTGAAAAACAAAATCAATAGGAACAACAACCACACCGTTAAAAATTCAATGAAACTCATAGACAGAATCTCAACGACAAAGGTCAGCCCGAACACTAAACTATTCTCATTCGACATAAAAAACATGTACTCCAACATACCAGTCAACGAGAGTATAAACATCATATCTGATAAACTAAAACACCAAAACATAAACAAAACCTACAGTTACCAAATGGAACATAGTCTAAATTATATAATACTCAATCAAAATTATTTCGAATCTGAAGGAAAAATTTATAAACAAACAGATGGACTAGCGATGGGTTCCCCACTATCTATCATTATATCCGAAATATACCTGCAAACCATAGATGAGAAAATCTTAACAATAATAAAAAGACATGATGAGAAAGGAGAATGGTTCAGATACGTTGACGATGGACTGTACATATCACAACACAATGAAATAAGAATAGAACAAATAACAAAAGAAATTAACGAAATGAATCAAAAACTATTTTTCAGCATTGAGGAAGAACACAACTCAAAACTCAACTACCTGGACATAACCATCGGATATAACCACAACAAAACACAATTACAAATGGGAATATATAGGAAACCTACCTTATACAGGAAAGCTCCACCATACCCGCAAGTTCAAACCATCCACCATCACACAAAATGGCTGCCTATAACGAATTCATATATAGAATGTTAAGGATACCACTCAGCAATGAAGCCCGAAACAAAGAACGGAAAATCATATACCAAATAGCAAAAGAGAACGGATACACCCAAAAAACAATAGATAAATTAAAAAACAGAATCAAACAAAAAATACAGAACAAGGATCAAGCCACCCCAAACAACACAACGATGGACAGCATTTACGAGTAGCATACCAAACCAAAAAACTTACAAACGTCTTCAAGCCACTGAACATCAACATCACATACAAGCCAAACACGAAAATAACACAAAAAATAAACAACTATGACAAAGAAGAAGACAAAAACCAAAACGGGATATACAGTATACAATGCTCGGACTGCAACAAATTCTATATCAGCCAAACCAAGAAAAAACTGATCCAAAGGTACGAGGAACGCAAAAAGGCATACATAAAAGTAATAGTATACAAATCAAACCTCGCAACACACGCCATAAAAACAAACATAATTTCCCCCTCCAGAGAACATAAAACTCATAAAACAAGTCAATAAGGGAAACCGCATGGACATTTGGCAAAACTTAAACATCGATAAATTTAACAGTTACAAATCACTTATCGAGGAACAAGTACAAATCAAAACACAAGATCTAACATTCAATATATTAAACAAATCAATACACACTCCTAAAAACAGTAAACCTAGAGAAAATTCAACACAAAGAATAATACCTGATGTAATCCAAATACCGGCAAATTTACCTAAAGTACTTGGGGTACCTGCATTGAGGCGTTCGGACCATATAAAATGACATACAACAGGATTACACGTTCAGTTTGAGTAGAGCCTAGATGCTAGATGAAGAAGAAAACCTTAGGTTCCGCGAGAAACCTTCTCGCTTATTCCACGGGCCTCCACGTATTGTGGATGATCCGCCGACCGCTGATCAGGTGGAATCCTTCTGGAAGGATATCTATGAACATCCGGAGCCACTCAAATTAGATACTACAGCCCTAGCAGTTCGAAGCTTTCAAAAGAGATCTTCGATACTCTGAGCTCAATGAACTGTATAACCCGATAACCCTGGACGACTTTCAAAGAGCTCTTGTGGGTTCCAAGAACTTTGCTGCTCCAGGCCCAGATGGGCTGAACACCTATTGGTGGAAAAAACTACCAAGCATCCACCGCCATCAAGCCAGAGTTTTCAATTCATGGCTGGACGGAGAGCAGCCGATTCTGTATTGGTTAGTCGAGGGGCGGACTGTTCGCATCTCCAAAAGTGGAGAGGAATTGCTGGATGTGAAGAGAGCCTGTCCATCGATAGATGTTTAACACAGGACTCGATACAATACTAGCGTAACCTGGATCGATTACCGCAAGGCATGTGATACAACATCGCATGAGCTCATCTTGCATTTGCTCAGATGCCTTGCGGTACCCGACAAAATGGTGGGATGCCTTGAACAACTGATACCACTCTGGCGAACTCGCTTCACCATAACATCTATTCAAGTCAGAGTCCAAATAGGGTGGGTCACTTTCAGAGGGGGTGTATTTCACGGCGATTCCCTCGGTCCCCATCTTTTCTGCATCTCACTATTACCATTATCCGTTGCTCTCAGAAATACTCGAGGGTATAACTGTAGCACCTTCAGAAACCAAAGGCACAAGGTCACTCATTTGTTTTATTTGGAATATCTTAATGTTATGAGTGTTAAAAGTAAGGTTTTATTTTGTGAGTGAATAAAATAGATAAATTCATTATTTCTATAAAAAAACATTTTGACATCTCTTGTCAGTTAACTTTTTTCAGGTTATCGCATTTGCTGTGAGGCGGCCGTATCAGGTGAGGCCGAATCACCTGGTTACCAACAAACAGTATTGTTTTCAGCTCACGCGATTTATTTAAATTCACATTTAAAGTTCTTGCTGGTGTTAAATGTCTTGCATAATGAAGAACAACAACAGTGAAAAATTGTGTATTCCTGACGATATTGAAGAGGCTGCAAAAAAAGCTTCAATTGAATTGTTACCAAAAACATGAGCTCAGTAGTACGACATCGCATATTCTAATTTTCTTAGCTGGTGTAGACTTAAAAACCGTCTTCTTAGCCTATTTCGAAGAGAAATTGAAAATATGGAACTTGTCAACTTTCTGGAGCAAGTTTTCAATGATAAAGTCAGTTGCGCTCGTTGAAAATGGTGTTCTGTATTTGTATCTGTAGAGTAGGGAGGGTGAGTGTAAGCCCACAACACTTAGGTCACATGAGACCCATTGTACATCCTCACGAGGAGTTGTCCTTATAGGTCATTGTCTGTCCTATCCTTTCTAGGAAGGTGGACAGGTCATCTAGAGACATCTCCTTTATATCGGCAGGTGTAGGCCGAGACTCGCCGAACACACCCACTCTTATTGACGATAATTCCGGGCACTTGCATAGGACATGCCTGATAGTCTCATCTTCCTGTTCACATATCCTGCATAGAGGTGTCTCCACTAGTCCCATTTTATGGAGGTATTTTCTCAGATAACAGTGGCCAGTCGGAAATCCTACTGTTAGGCGTAGATTTCTCCTGGTCATCGCCAGATATTTCTTCGGCGCCAGCTTCCCAGGATGGCCCAGGGTGATCCTGGCAAGATAGCTTTTTTTGATTCCATCCCATCTCTTTAAGGATTGAGCATGAGTGACATTTGGCTAGTTCCGCAATTGTCGAAGTCATCAGTCCGTAGGTGCCATTAGGTCCTAAAATTCTTAGTCCAGCCGCTTCCTTGGCTAAAGAGTCGGCAATGCAATTAACTGTCGTGCCCTTTAACCCACCTCAGGATAATGTTATTATCTACCGTGGCTAAATCTTGGTGGCATTCTAGTACAAGCCCTGAGATAACACGTTGACTGTTCAATACTGATAGGGCTTGTCTGCTGTCAGTGCAGAGTGCAGATCTGGAGTACACTCCACATCCTGAGCCTTCTCTGGTTTTTGAGCCGTCTGTATATATGCGTATTGCATTTGTAGCATCTGACTCTATGATCTGTTTTATTTGTATTTTGCAGAGTTTACTAAACACACATCTGGGTTCAATTGCATCACTGGTTGCCTGCAGCAGAGGTTGCGCAGTAAGCGCTTCTCGCCATAGGATCAGCCTCAATTGACTCATTCCTACTTCGAGGTTTACACCAACCGTGCGCAATCGTAACATGGCCATTAACGCAACCTCCTTAACATACTGGTCCAGAGGGGTCAGACCCGTAATTAATTCCACTGCTGCGGTTCGTGTTGTTCTCATGAATCCTGTGATGTTTAAACAAGCCAGTCGCTGTATTTGATATAGTTTTTGTATGGCCGTTGCTTGTAGAACTTTCGGTCCCCATGCAATGGCTTCGTACGTTAACATCGGTCTTATTATTGCAGTGTAGATCCAGGTGACCACACGGGGTGAAAGACCCCTTGCGCGTTTCACTCTCCTCCGACGTTGCTCATGAGCCACATATGCTCTTTTTGCTGTACTCTGAAGGTGAGAGTTCTATGTTAGCTTCCTGTCGAGGTCGTGGTGTTAATACAAGCAAATATGTCAAGGTGGTAGCATTCTTAAAGCGGAAAAATGAAAGTTATATGCCCAAAAAATAAAAAAATCTTAAGTTTGAAAAAGTCCAGAGGTTTATAAATGAGGCGCCATATGAAAAATATTTGATGATAAAAGTTGCTATTTCGGAATATATGGAGCCTGCCAGCATGAAGAGTTGTACCATTTATTAATGGAAGACATTGAATTATTGGATACATCATTGATTGTTCAAATTCCAAATACAAAAACGAAAATAGGTCGTTCTTTTTGCATTGTTGGAAAAAACATAACTATTTCACGTTGCATTATGCGCTTATGTTATCAATCATTCTTTTTTGAAATACTCAAATTATAAATGCAGTGCCAACCCAATTGGTATGAATACGTTTGGGAAAATGCCCTCTACCATTGCTGAGTTTCTGAACCTCCCGGAACCAAAGGAAAATACAGGTCACTGTTTCAGAAGGTCTTCTGCTTCTTTGCTAGCAGAATCAAGAGCAAATGTAGCTGATATTCAGAAGCACGGAGGATGGACGTCTACAACAGTAGCTGAGGGTTACATCAATCAATCTATTTCTCATAAAAATGCTATTGCCGAAAGAATAATCCCAACAGTTAGCTCCAGCGTCACAGCATCATCCTCTTCACTTCAAGAATTAAATGTTAATGCCCATGAAATTGTTAACTCAGGTAGTTCAAATGTATTACAAGGCTTTTCAACATCACAAGGTATTGATATCAGCAGTTGTTCTAATTGTACTTTTAATATTAATGTTCATAAATAATAATAATAATGTAATTAATGTATATAATACATTTGTAACGGAATTCAGTTGTATCTATATCTATTGTTTATAATAAAACTTCCTTGTAAATTGAATAATTATGTTTTGTTTATTGCTATTTGGTCGAAAAAATCGTGTTAAAATACTTTTAACACTAGCGTTAAAAATATTTTAAACACGCTACTTTGTAAACATCATCTTTTAAACAATATACAACTAAACAATTACCGACACAACATCCAACGACACCTTCTACAACTAACGTTATACCTTACATTTCAAGACTATCTGAAAAAAAATGTATTTATAAAATACCTTGTTCTTGTGGTAAAAGTTATATTGGTGAAACCTCAAGACCATTGAAAGTGCGTGAGAATGAACATCGAGATTATATAAAAAATAGACAATTGACAGGATCAAAATTATCAGAACACATTTTAAAATCAGACGGTGAACATTGGGTGGAATGGAATAGGACAAGAAAGATTACCAATGAGCCTCATTCTAAGAGACGTCAGCTAAAAGATTCAGCGTATATTCTCATGTCTGGAGAAAATTGTATCTCGAATAGCTCCTTAGAAATAGACCGTACTTGGCTACCCATCTTGAAGAAAACTTTGGATAGTGGCGAAATGGCAACAAACTGATATCGGAGAGTACCTTGTATTACATCGAATGTTTCAGTTGTTAATCAACAACATTGATATAATTTCATATTTCAAAACTTCTTTGACATCTGTCGAAGAAGTAAAGAAATAAGCTATCAAAAAAGGAATAACTGCGTATATATTCGAATTTTTTATCCATTTCTGAAGACGGAGGCAGATTTTGGCCTCCGAAACGTAAAAGATAAGTATTATTTTTTATTTTTTTTTGATAGGCAAAATTGTTAAATACGACAAGTTACTGATAAATAGAAGAATTTTCTTTGTGAAAAATACTTTGATTTTTTACGCAGTAACTTATCGGGGTAAACTAAAAAGTTTGCCCTTATACACTTTTATAAAGTTCTCCATTATAATTTTTATATTTTTTCAGATTGTGGAAGGTAACATTTACCCAAAAAAGGTCGATAAAAAAACTGATATTTTCCTCCACAAAAAATGACTTTCGTTGAATATCTTTTAATACTCTTGACAACCATTAAAATGTCACTTTCAACGACAGTTGTACAAAAACCACTTTTTAAATAATATTGAATATGAACTCAAGTACTCTTTGACCAAAACTCTATTTCATGTAAAACGAATAAACCATTGATACGATTCAAAGGTGTGAACCCATCGCTCCTGACTGAGGGATTGCGATTTCCAATGAGCGTCCTACAAATTTCGTGGATTAGTCGGCTTTCGTACCGTGAACATATCAGTTGAGTCAGTAGCTTAAGTAATCCCGATTTCATGCTCAGCTTCGTGAATCGCTGAAATTATGTTAAACAATTTTCTGTTTGTTTACACCATACGGCTCGATCTGCTCGTTTAATGTACGCCGGTTGGAAGAGAACTGACTCCGGAGGATACGAGTGTTTTTTTGAATATCGTAAGTTGAAATTTACAAGACAAATAGTCACTATACAGGGCGCATCTTGAAAAATGTCATTGATTTCAGGTGGTGACCACTTGGTGGTGACCCTGCTTCATTTTCGAGTAACGGGGTGTCACAGTTTTAGTGAAAATATTGCCAAATACACTAGAAATGAAAACTAATTTCTTTCATTGTTTGATCTAGGTTATTATGTGAGCAAGATGCTTGCCGCGGATACAAAAAAGGTAATTTTGAGCGGGAAGATTTTGAATATGTTACAGAATAACCTAGATCAAACAATTAAAGACATTCTTTTTTTCAATTCCGTACATTAGTTTAGAAGCCTGTCTTCAAAGACGTTTTTCTTTATCACTCGCACAATTTGATAAAATTTCTCAAACTTGGAGAAACACAGAGGCGAACAATGATTTTCACGATAAATATCAATCAGGTAACACTCTGTGACGATAGAAGAAACATATTTTTAGTAAAACTTTGACACTCCGTTACCCGGAAACGGAACAAGTTAGGATATACGTTTATATGAGTTATTACCACCTCAAATTGATGACATACACCCTGTATATGTTTCATCATTCGTATATTATGTGTCCCAATGAATTCAACTATATTTATATACTTCACAAAATCTAAAGCTTTCGTGTAGAAACTGTATCTACGTTCGTTGACTTATTTTATTATACATTTTTTTCTTCTGTTTCATAATACAGGCCAACAAAAAAAATGTTTTTGAAAACTTTGTTTACTTTAATAACTGATTTTTATAGATTTTCGTGTGCTGAATCCAAATCTGGTCTTAGTTTTTCTGTATCACCCATAGTTTTTGAGACATTGACTTATTTATATAATTTAAAATCTGTATGGTATATGATAAAATTAATGAAATACTATGTTACCAATATCTTTTTTAAAACAAAACAACGATAAAAACAACAATAAAAATTAATTGGCGCTCCGGGGCGTGTTTTTCAGCTGCAGGAAAACCCGGAAAAACCTGCAGCACCACATCATCTGAAGATCTTGATCTACCAATGTCCTCTCTCTCATAAAACAAATTGTAGGGTGTCTCCAGAGGCTCCAATAGATTCAATGCATCGTCAGAACACTTCCTGACACGATTATCGTCAAACTTAAACCAGTCCGTATCGTCTTTGACCAAGGCGTAATAATGACCAAATTCAATGCTAGAATCAAAGTGAACAATGACTGCATGAATATTATAATAGTGGTCTGCTAGATTGAAATGTTCATCTATTTCGAACTTTCCAAAGAGTCTCTTGCTTCCGTCAGAGGTTGAGTCTTGTTTGGAGATCATCAGTGTTATTATTAGATTGACTGGTGCCTCAGTTATACTTGTTTCCTTATAACAGTCAGCTAGTTTGGCGCATGTTTGGCAATACAGTCGATCATCACCTGTTGAAAATGTCATTTTCAGATGATTCAACAATAAGCTTTGCACGGACTCGTTATTAGTCATATAGGAAAAGCTACATGAAGTTCCAGGAATTCACATGAGTTTTCGCTACCTCTTGAACTACAACGTGAACAAGTGAGGGTTTTTCCAGCAAAAGATTTACAAACACAAGACGAGATGGACTGTACGGAATCATTCAATCCAGAGAGCGGTCAGGAGTATTGATTCTGCTATTGTTTTACTCACGAAGAGTATTTAACATAAGAACCATTTCTCAAGCTGCAATCGATCTTTCTGAAATTATATAAAAATAAATCAGCCCGTGTTAACTGGGTTGATTATGATAACTCCTAAGCGCCGTGACGTCCCTCGTTAGCGGGCTTTTTGGCAGAAACTACCTGAAGAATTTATATGACAGCCTCCTGATATGTTCAGTGACCGTCTAGACTTCTGCCAGATCGAACAGATCATTCAATGAAATGTATCTGTCACTGTTCGTGCAGATACAGAGCACCTTAAGGTGTGTATTCACCAAAAAAGCGAGCACGAGCGAGCATGAGCGAGATTTTTGTATGTTTGCTCCTGTTCGCTCATGTTCGCTCGAGTTTGCTCGACAAATTGATGTCTCGTCCACACCAGCGCGAATATTTCCAAGTTCGTAGTCGTAGTTGATCCATCTACTTTGTGCGAGCACCTTTTAATATACCGCCTTCTTCTCGATCTTTTCTAAACGCAAACAAGCATACGTTCGTCCACTCGCTAGCCCGTACTCACCAGACGATTATTGATGCAGAATTCTCGTTCACTCTTGTTTGCTCTTGTTCGCTTGTGCTCGCTTTATTGGTGAATACGCACCTTTATACTGCATCGTCTCGAGTCTACGCAGAGGAGTTCTATTGAGGCTGGAGAATACGGGATAAGCGTACAACATAGCTGCTCTGATTACTCATTTGTAAATTAGTAGCTTGTTGTTGACGCTATGCTTCGAGTTCCGTGGAATGAGCGGGTACGTGCGTTTAACCGCAGCACCCGCTCGTTGGATCGCCAAGCTCAAATGTTCCTGAAAATTCAGGCGACTATCCAGGATAACTCCCAGATATCGTGAGCTCCTCTGCTCGTCAACGCAATTACCCTTCACTCGCAACTTCCCGAAGATCTTCACGTTAGTAAATTTTTTCGTGAAGTTGACGAGTTCTGTTTTGTTAGGGTTAATCTCGGTTTTGTTACGCTCGAAGTACGCCACGACCAACCTGTCGAGGTGGATCTAAAGCTGTTGCTTCGCCACCTCGCTCGGGAACGAATGTGTGTATATCGCAGTGTCATCTATAGTCTGGTTCACATGTACTCGATTTAGCTCTTTTTGGTGACATTTTTCAGCCCTGTCCAAAAATTACGACAAAGGTGTCATTCGATTCGTATTTTTGCCTAGAAAGTTCAAGGAAAGGTCCAAAAACGCGCAGATAAAAATTACAAAAGTTATAAACAATTGAGTGAAAAAAAATGGGGCTTTAGTTTTTTCTTAATATTTCGGAAAATTTTCAAAATTTTGGAAATTTGAATAAAGATTTGAAATGATCAGTGAATTTGCATAAAAAAAATCCCGACTCCCGAAACTGTATCTCGATTATTTATAATTTTTACAGAGCCCTGAAAATAGAGCCAAAAGCGGGTAGTCTGGCTTCCGCGCGCCTTTCGTCACTCTGACATGAAAACAAAAAAAATTATTCAAACATATCAAATGTGAATATTAAGAAATGAAAAAATTCATGTAATGTTGCGATATATCAATAAACAATAATCCGTAGTCAAAAAATTTTTATCCCAATTTTAACGTCAATTATAAATTTGTTAGTTAATAACTTTTTCTGAGTTGGAAGTTAATATAAAAATCCCTATAATTATTAAACTAAAACCCTGGCATTTTTTCCTTTGGTGAAGTTATCCTTAATAGGCAAAAAAATAGATTACCGTTGCCAAAATAAAGAAAATGTTATTTTCTATTTTTTTATTAACAATTGAAAATTATAATTTTATAAAAAAATACATTACAAATTTATTTCTTCTAATTCTTTATTGTTTCAATGTCTCATGGCTAAAAACCAATTAATGATATTTTTTAAAAATTTTTTACAGCAATTGTTAATACATTTATTATAAACAAGTACATTGTTTATAAGCAATTCAAAATTTTTTTTTGCATTATGTTAATTGAGAAAAATCATGATTTTTAGAAGAAAAATGGTTTCTTAAAAAATGTCTTTGTTAGTTAACAATCGTTTTTTGCAACTAAATATTAAAATTAAGGGAACCCTTTTTTTATCATAAATTCTATTGTTCTTTGAGGTTTTGAAAAAATTGTGAGCATGGGAAATTTAAAGAAGGTTAATGAGTAAACTCATTAAAATTAAATTAACAGAATGACTGATTGCTTCATTTAATTTTCTTAAACTCCATACAAATATGACAATCAGTGGATGTTAATAATCCTACAACTACTAAAAGTGCAAGTAATAGAATCCTTACTATTTATTCATACATGACACGAAGTTTATGTTGAAAAGACTTAAAAAAAATTCTTTTTTTAATAAATAACGATCAATAATTAAATAAATAATATGACTACAACTTCAGTTAAAGGCTTATATTGTTAATAAATTCATAATGAACAAAAAAGACTTGGGAGCATATTTATCATAACTGCAATAGTTTGAAAGTTATTATAATTATAAAAGCGAAGGAGCGAATGAAAAAGACAAGTATCAAGATATCACATTATTAAAAGTTTTATAAAAAATAGAATAAATGAAAAAAAACACATAGTTACTTTTATTATAGAACAAAGTATTGAAAAAAATTGTTTATAACAATTTTTTTTAAAAATAAACAATTAAAAGAAGAATAAAAAAAAGTTATTTCAAAACCTCAAACAACAATAGAATTTATGATTTAAAAAAAACGGTTCCTTAATTTTAATATTTAGTTGCAAAAAACGATTGTTAATTAACAAACGCATTTTTTAGCAACAAAGAAATTTTTTTAAGAAACCATTTTTTTCCTAAAAATCATGATTTTTTTCAATTAACATAACGCAAAAAAATTTTTCGAATTGCTTATAAACAATGTATTTGTATATAATAAATTTATTGAAAATACCTGTAAAAAATTAAAAAAAAAATATTAATAATTAGTTTTTAGCCATGAGACATCGAAACAATAAAAAATTAGAGGAAGAAATTGTTTTAATGTATTTTTCATAAAATTATAATTTTCAATTGTCAATAAAAAAATAGAAAATAACAATTTTTTTATTTTGGTAATCTATTTTGTTGCCTATTAAGGATATTTTCATCAAAGGAAAAAAATGCCAGGGGTTCAGTTTAATAATTATAGGGATTTTTATATTAACTTTCAATTCAGAAAAAGTTATTAATTAACAAATTTATAATTACCGTTAAAATTGGGCTAAAAATTGTTTATCTGCGGATTATTGTTAATTGATGGATCCCAACATTACATGAATTTTTTCATTCCTTAATATTCACATTTAATATGTTTAAATAATTTTTTTTGTTTTTATGTCAGAGTGACGAATGGCGCGCCGAAGCCAGACTACCCGCTTTTGACTCTATTTTCAGGGTTCTGTAAAAATTATAAATAATCGAGATACAGTTTCGGGAGTCGGGACTTTTTTTTGCAAATTCATTGATCTTTTCAAATCTTTTTTCAAATTTCCGAAATTTTGAAAATTTTCCGAGATATTAAGATAAAACTAAAGCCCCATTTTTTTTTCACTTAATTGTTTATAACTTTTGTAATTTTTATCGGCACGTTTTCGGACCTTTCCTTAAACTTTCTAGGCGAAAATACCAATCGAATGACACCTTGATCGTAATTTTTGGACAGGGCTGAAAAATGTTACGAAAAAAAGTACATGTGAACTAGACTACTAGGCAAATACCCACATTCTTTCTCGGAAACATCGGAAAGTCCCCTGCGGGACACCTGCTTTTTTTGGATAATTCGCAGATGTGGTTTGGTCCACTCTTACACGAGAAAGTTCGGTTGCTCAGGTAGGATTGAAGAATCCTAATCACAAATAAGGGCATGCCTGCCGACCAAATCTTGGCGACAAATCCCTTTATCCAAACTCTGTTGAAAGCTCTTTTAGTTGCCAACAGGACCATAAGTGTATTTCTTCCCTGGTTGAAGGATTTCTTCACCCCGTGAATTGGTAGTGATGGTGTTAATGTACGCACTGTTCGACGTTGGTTCGCGAAATTTCGTTCCGGAGATTTTCGCCTCGAAAAAGAGCCCCGAAGTGGTCGACGTACAGTTATCCAGGACGAGGATTTCAGGACCCAGGTAGAGACTGGCCTACCACAAGCGTTGCGTGGGATAGCGGAAGAACTGGGTGTCAAATTCCATGCAGTTTTTGATGGTTTAAAACGTATTGGAAAGGTCATGTCATGCTAGAAAAGTAGGTGACCCTCGATTTGACAGATCGACAGAAATTGTCACGTTTCCAGGTTTGTTCTTCTTCGCTTCTGAGCAACCAAAACGATCGGATCGTCACGTGCGATGAAAAATGGATCGTCTACGACAACAGGAGACGTCCAGGACAGTGGTTGAATACCGATGAGCCACCCAGGCACTTCCCAAAGGTGAAAACTTACACAAAAAAGACTTTGTTACTGTAATCATTACAACTTTCTGCAATCGAAAATTGACGATATGTACAGGGTTATTCACTATAAATTACCCACCCCTTATCATCGTTATTATTGCCTACAGAAAAAAAATTAAAGGTAAAAATTATGTGCTTTTGACAAAATTTTGATAAAATGCTTTCAAAAATATAGAGGCGTGCAGATTTCAGGGGATACAAATTTTTTAATATTTTTTTCAAATCTCGAGTGGCGTACCTCAAGGTACCGTTTTAGGCCCAATACTATTTTTAGCATATATTAATAGTTCAAGTCGCATAAATAATTTCAAAGGGCACCTCATATCATATGCTGACGATACTGCAATTATCTGTACAGGTGATACATGGCAACAGGTATATAAAGTAGCAGAAGAGTGTTTGGGTAAAATACAAATTTGGTTAAGTAACAATCTTCTCAACCTTAATGTTGAAAAATCGAAATTTATTACTTTCACTCTTCTGAGAAACTTCCAACCTGTCCAACAAAAAATTTATTTACTTATGCCAAAGTGTTCTGAAACCATTTGTGAATGTCCATATATTGAAAAAGTAACTAAAGTATTTAGGAGTTGTAATGGACCAACATCTGAGATGGGATGAACATTTGCAATATATAGTGAAAAGACTTAGACATCTTAGCTATAAAATGTATGAACTCATAAAAAAAAGCTTAATTATTGTTTACAAATCTCTTGTTGAGTCAGTTATACGATATTGTATCACAGTGTGGGGTGGAATGTTTGAGAATGTGCTAAATATTGTACAGGTGCTCTAGAATACAGTTTCAAAAATAATGTTGAAAAAAAACAGACATTTTGATACAGAAAAACTCTATTCTGAAACTAATCTGCTTGATATAAGAAGTTTGTATGCACACCAGTGTCTTATATGGATATACTCAAACAATATCACTTATTCTAAGACAAATACAAAATACGCCAGAAATGTACATAATTTATCCATTGATATACCCCTTTACAAAAAAAGTCATACCCAACGTTCAGTCTACTATTTCGCTCCAAAACTGTATAACATGCTCCCCCTTGAAATAAAGATACCACATTTTTAAAGTATAAAAAATACAAAGGAATTCATAATTGTAAATAATACCCGTATAACATACGGGTATTACCCAAACATACCCAATAACCCAGAAATATCACTCAGTAAATTTTCTAATCTTCCAATGTGTCTTTCAGTGTATGTGTACCTATTTCCAATATAATGTAAACCTAGATGTATAGATAATTATAGGTACTTATTCTCATAAAATATACTAGCTTCCTCTGTCTATTCACTAATACAACTGCAACAGTTATTTAATCTTCTATTACTTTTGTGCCTGATATATTTTTAAAGTACTTCCACGGGGAGACAGACGGAAGCACGTTACAAGCCACCTGCGCTTAGGCTGCTTTCCTCAAACTCCTAGTGGTCCTAACCATAATATTATTAAATTGTATATTAACATATTCCAAATAAAATTGAATTGAATTGAAAAATTGAATTGACAGGAGTTACCTATCAAGAAATACTTATCCCAGAAGTAGAAAATATTCTTATACAAAAATTTTCGGAAGCCGAGCTTGCCAATATGATTTGGATGCAAGATGGGACAACATTTGAATAATGTATTCCCAATATGGATAGGAAATAATGGAAGCATCAAATGGCCACCTAGCAGTCCAGACTTGACCCCTATGGATTAATTTTCTGTGGATTTCTAAAAGACATTGTTAATAACGATAATAATAATAATATTCAATTAATTAAAGAAACGATTCGACGTGAAATAATGAATCTGAATGTCAAAAATAAAGCAATTTCCGATGCACTTATAGATATAAGACGTTATCAATTATGCATTGACAATAATGGTGGGCATATTGAACATCTGTTATGACTTATCATGTTATTTAAATTTCCTAAATAAATTTTTTGTTTTCTATTTTTCAATATTTGAAATTTTTCTTCCTCACCTCTGTTAACTCAAAAACGTTATAAGATAGGGGTAACATATGGTATATTTTTGAAATCAGAGAAAAAAGACCATTCCAAAAATTCAATAATACACTGGGTGTCCCATTTGAAAAAAATATTAAAAAATTTGTATCCCCTGAAATCTGCAGGCCTCTGCATTTTTGATAACATTTTATCAAAATTTAGTCATAAGCACACAACTTTTACATTAAACTTTTTTTTCTGTAGGCAATAATAACGATGATAAGAGGTGGGTAATGTATGGTGAATAACCCTGTACCTACCGAAAATTTCGTCGACAGCAGCAGCCGGCACTGGTCAATAGAAGAGGTCCGATCCTGCTTCACGACAACTCCCGTCTGCGCGTTTCACAAACCACTATCCGAAAATTGAACGGATTAAGCGTCGAAGTTTTGCCTCACCCAACAGAATCTCGGGACCTCTCGTCAAAAGACTACTATTTTTTCAAGCACTTCGGTAACTTTCTCACCGGCAGGGCCTTCGCCAATGATGACCAGGAGAAAACGGACTTCCTCGAATTCCGAGTACATGATTTTAATACTGATGGAGGTAATCGACTCATGTTACGTTGGCAAAAGTGCACTAATTCAGTTTGAAGAAGCCTCATTAAAACGGACAAAAGTTTTTGAAACGACCGAATGAATAACAATACTCTCAACATTATTCTAAGATGAAAATGAAACAATTTCACTATCATAGTTTTCTAAAACGTTCCATTCGAATTTTTTTTCGCTTCAAATGTACATTTTTAATTATTCTAAAAATCTTTCTTGTTTGTTCAGAACAAATTGATTCATGTTTACGTCAACATAATTTGATTGAGGTTGTGCTTGCTTCAAAATTCATATCCACAGTTGACATGTCACGAAACCAACAGATGGGACCGCAGCGTGAGAAAATCATCATCCCAAAATCAACATTGTATGAAACAGTTTGTGTATTCCAGCGCTGGAAAACTCGAAATATCTCAGTTTATTTAGATTGATAGTCGTTAATAGTTTTACTGGAATGAGTGATACAAATGATGTTATGGTTAGCCACATGTTTGACATCGTGAGAAACATTGGTGAATCTCTGTGAACGGAAGGTTCTTGTTAGAGTTGACTGCCCTAATGGCCTCTTTAATAATGCAGTTTTAATTCTTTTAACCGACATTTTTGTCATCAATTCCGTTTTTTTTTTCAGCGAAACCGAACATAATGTCCTGCGTGGAAATAGTAGCGACTGTTGGATCAGTAATACTCATGATCGTTACCTTACCATTTTCCCTGTTTTGGTGTTTTAAAGTAAGTGAATATGTGCAAAGCCGTAGATACTCTATATTCATTTTCAGCTTATCTTTTTCTCGAAATTGCCACTTTATTTTTGATACGATTTTTTTTCTCTAGATAATGAACTCTAAGGAAAAGTTGATATTTTGAGAAATTGTGTAGGCCTCTTCTACGCTTACTAGAATCTTATTAAATTCAAAGTCACATTGCTTTCTATTACATTCTGGTACAATAATATAACCATCAGGACAGAGCAAAAAAATATTAAATTCGTTCAGAAATAAAGTACCTTCGTTTTCAAAACTACAACAAAATGGTCCATGTCCTCCAATTCATTACTTACCTAAACTATTTCAAATGTAAGAACACATGTAACACTTGAAGAATCTGTAGGAAATTTACCAGCAAGATTTCCTGTTTGTCAAATATTTGTAATGACTAGTTTTTTCGAGAAAGATAAATACTTCCGAACTGGAAAGTAATAATGTCGGCAGAGACAATTCCGCTTTCTGCTTCAATAAGTTTGTTGGGGGTTGCAATGGACGCCAATATGTCTGGTACAATCAAGTCTTTAGAATTGCAAAGGCTGCTTCTCAAAAGCTTGGAATACTGTTCCAAACTAGAAAACTATACACACCTCAGTGACTTTTGATGCTTTATGAAGCTCAGATGAAGCTTTCTTTGGAATATTGTTCCCATATATGTAGCTCCGCCACTGAGCATATCCTGAAGCTGCTGGATGCCATCCAGAAAAGAGCCATCCGCCTGATTTTGGAGACAGGAACATCACCTGCAACCGTGATAGCCTGGAACATTGAAGAAAAATTGGAGATTTGTCTCTCTTTCATAGATATTTTCAGGGGGCGTGTTCAAGTGACTTGGCACATTTGATTTCACCTAAAGTGAAAAACGCGACGGACTGTGACTGCTCATCGTTTTGAGGTTCAACTCACTGTTCAAGAAGTCTTTCATTTGGAGAACTGCATTTATGTGGAATGAACTTTCTGAGAACGTTTTTCCAAATGAATTGGTTTTGAAACAATGTTTGAAGTTGCAGAAGATATTTCATTTATATTAATTAAATCAATCTACTTGTGTTACATTGGCAAAAATGCAGTGATTCATATAGCGCTCATTTCCATTGAATTGAATGAGTTATCAATGAGATATAACAGTTTAAATTAGACTCATAAAAATGTCTAAAAATTTCGAAACATCCTAATTGTATGACCATTAAACATACACCAACTTTCAACAGTATTAAAATTTGATTGTGAAACTTATTGAAAAAATAACATATCACGTATATGTTTGAAGGTGGTTGGCAATGTTTCGTGGTGTATTCCATCAGTTCGTACTTCCATTGTCTAATATAATATAAATTGATTTGATAACCCTGAAAAAATAAAAAAGATTACGAAAATAACAATTTTATTAAACAAAAACTGAAATTACAAAGAAATAACATACAACAACAACCAAACAAATAAAAATTGAAATATTAATGAAAGCTGGGAAAATTGAAAAAAATCAAAAATATCATTAACAAAAAATGAAAAAATAAAAATTAAAAGATTTCAAACCAAGTTATGTCACAACGTTTCGATTGTTAGTATCCACAATCGTCTTCGGGTGATAACTGGACTTATTTCTCCGAGATCTGACTATTTACAGGTCATTCGACTTATCCCCTCTTCCCTCTTTCCGCTTCATTGGTTTTGATGGGAGTTGACCGTTTGACGGAAGTTGGTCGTTTTTCGCTTGATTAGAAGTTTCCATATGTTACGTATCTCGACGCTAGCTTGACTAAATGTGTTGTTGGACAACATATACACGGCTCCTTTGAATTTTCTCCTAAACCAATGTTCCTCTAAGTGCAAGATCTCAGCTTGGGACTACTCGATGTTGTGTTGATGAGTCCAAACATGCTCTGCTATTCCGGATTTGCTGGTTTCTCCTCGCTGTGTGTTTTAGAGGAGAAACCAGCAAATCCGGAATAGCAGAGCATGTTTAGAGTCATCAACACAACATCAAGTGGGCTCAAGCTGAAATCATCCACAAAGAGAAACACTGGTTTAGGAGAAAATTCAAAGAAGCCGTGTATATGTTGTCCAACAACACATTTAGTCAAGCCAGCGTAGAGATACGTAACATATGGAAACCTAATCAAGCGAAAAACGTCCAACTCCCGCCAAATGGTCATCTCCCGACGAACGGTCATCTCCCGCCAAAACCAATGAAGCGGAAAGAGGTAAGAGGGGATAAGTCGAATGACCTATAAATAGTCAGATCTCGGATGAATAAGTCCAGTTATCACTCGAAGACGGTTGTGGATACTAACAATCGAAACGTTGTGACATAACTTGGTTTGAAATCTTTTGATTTTCAACTTTCCCATTTTCATAATATTTTAAAATTTTTCAATTTTTTCAGCTTTTATTTTTATTTCAATTTTTATTTATTTGGTTGTTGTTGTATGTTATTTCATTGTAATTTCAGTTTTTTGTTTGATAAAATTGTTATTTTTGGTTAATTTTTTTAATTTTTTTCAGGGTTATCAAATCAATTTATATTATATTAGACAATGAAAGTCCGAACTGATGAAATACATAGCACACATAATTGACATATTCTATATTTTCAAGGTGGTTCAAGAGTATGAGAGAGCAGTGATATTTCGATTAGGCAGATTACGTTCCGGAGGTGCCAGAGGGCCAGGGATTTTCTTCGTTTTGCCATGTCTGGATAGCTACTGCAAAGTTGACCTACGAACGATATCGTTTGATGTACCTCCACAGGAGGTGAGTATGAAAGTTTTGATCCAATAGTAATGGTGAATTAACATCTAGGCTAAAAAGTCCTGGGTCTAAGAAAAAAGAAACACGTTTTTTAACGTAATCTGCATCGAGAGCTACACAATTATTCCAGCGCCGCTCTAACATTTCAATACCTATGTAGTACAATTTAACTTTTGCCCCGAAATAGGCTTTAGTTTCAGCAATAACCTTCTCATTCGAGTGGAATTTCTTACCGGTGGATATTTTTTGAGGTCTGCGAACAGCCAGTAGTCACTGGTAGCCAAATCTGTCGAATATGTTATATGCGGGAGCAATTTGAAGCCCATTCTATGCAATTTTGCCATCGTTTTCATTGATTTGTAATACTGTGCATTGTATTGATGAAGCAGCACTTCATATTTCTACAAATGGGGTCATTTTTCCGCAATTTCGACCTTCAAACGCCCCAATAACGCTATATAATATTTACTGTTGATGGTATTCCCCTTCTCAAGATAGTCGATGATATTACACCATGCATATCCCAAAATACCGAGACCATAACCTTTCTACCTGATTGTTGTGCTTTCAGGCGCTTTGGTCGAGGTTTACCAGTTGCTCTCCACTCAGATGACGATCGTTTTGATTCCGGAGTGAAGTAATGGGTCCATGTTTCGTCCATTGTCACATATCGACAAAAAATTCCGGTTTGCCATGTTTGAACCTGGCCAAACACTGCTCAGCATCATCAAGACGTTCTTATTTTTGGTCAACAGTGAGATCGCGTGGCACCCACTTTGAACAGAGCTTTCTCATAGTCAAGTGCCCATGCAATATAAAGCTAAAACGTTCTTTACAAAGTCAGATAACTCACGCAACTTCACCACTCGATCATTCAAAACGATTTTGTGGATTTTTTTGAGTTTTCTGGTGTTACTGCCTCATTTGGACGTCCTTTGCGTTCTGCATTATCGGGGTCTTTATGACCACGTTTGAAGTCAGCAAACTAACGTCTAATGATTGTTTTTGATAGAGCGGAGTCCTTATAACACTTTTCAAGCCATTGCTTTTCAGGAGATCATTATGAGATCATGAGGATCTCCTCAGGACGCTAACTTGGTTAGCGAAACGCGCGACGAGAGACGCTAATTTTTGGTCTAGTGTTGGGAAAGTGTTTTCAATAGACTAACTTCATCATTGGGTGCGAGGGGTTTGGTGATCCAACTAATTTACCAAATGTCGTTTTTGTTGGGAAAGGGATCAAAAATTTTCATAGATGAACCATTTCGTTTTTTCCAAACTATCGGTTGGATTTAATATAGTCCGAAACGTTGGCAAGAAACTGAATTATTCAACTATGAACACTTGTAACAAAAACAACATTTGACTGATACTGTTAGTTTGTTAGAAATCAAGTTCTTTACAAGTATCCATCGATGGTTCTCTTTCGGATACCTTTACCATCACCGCTGGTAACCCCCAGAGACTAATATGTTTATAACGCTTTTTTTACATTTACGATCTATTGCCCACGACAGCACACCCTTTTTTTCCTTTTGAATGTCATCTTCTGTCAATGTACATCGGCAATAACGAAACTTTTTATATCTGATGATCTGTTTGAAAAATCTGTCTGTTCAAAATCTGTTTTTCCGTTAACCGTTAACCGTTTCCGTCGCACCCCTACGAACGACAACCTTCAGAAGTCGAAACTTGTGCGAGGTAAACACTAACGAGGTCTTACCTTTCAACGTGTGATTCCTAACACGGGTTGGACGATAGCAAGTGAAAATCGCGACTACAGGTTGGGGCTTGAACCACCGACCAACACGGCGGTCGATTTCAGTGCGTGAACAAAGCATCCTTGTCGAACCGACCGGCTACTAACTGACTGAAATAATTTACCTTAGGGTGATGTAGAATTTGAGGTTAAATGAATCCAGCTTCATATTTTCCCTAAGAAGGTGAATGTGGCAAAAAACAATGTTGATTTGAATACCATTATTTGAATTGTAAGGAGTATATTTTCAGGAGAGATCAATTTTTTGAAAAGAAAGGTTGTGGATTTCTACTTCTCCATCTCTATACAAAAAAAGGAAAAATCTTTCTAAGAAAGAAGCAATCAATTCCAAAAAATTATCCAACGAATTTTATATAGTCCATAATGTTTGGTATCAGACACTGTAAAATTGTTTGTGGAGTTTACGTGAACCAAATTTCGGATATGCGGTTGGTTACCTCGTTCACAGGTAGATGGAGCGATGACGAATCTGATGCATTTTGTCCGTTTCAGCCAAGTTCAAGGAATGATACACTGAAGGAATTCGATTTTCAATTATCGGAAATCATCGACTTTATTTTGATGATAGACACAACCTCTGTCACTGACGAGTGGCCAAACAGCCTGAAACCGGTCTGCAAGTGTGTTTTAATAATTAGAAATATATTACGGAATAACTTCAGTGAAGAATTCTGCACTGACACCTGTCGGATATAATCCAACGCCCTTCGTGGTATTAGCCAGGGATGTAGTTGTTTTTTGATAGGTGTCAGTCCATTAACCTACAGTGTAGGGAGTTGAGACTGGCCTGAACGAATTGTTCTTTTAGATGATTTGATTTATAGCCAGTCTTCAAGTATGCCCACTGACTATATTTGAAAAGTTTTATTTATCAGATGAACTTTTATGGTTTCGAAATACATTGTTGATTGAATTATTTAACTGGATTTTTTTTCTCAACTTCAGAAGGTAAAAAATATTTCGAGAAAAAGAAGAGAGGAATAGAGAAAAAGAAAGTAAGAAATGGGATATAGAAAGGGAGGGAGGAATAAATATGAAGAGAGAGGTGTTAAATTCTGCAGCTCTCTAGACAGTGGCTTGTGAAATTATTCCTGATTGGAAAAACAGTTGTATTCGAAAAATCTGATCATTTATTGGATTTTGAAATAATACAAATCGTTTTTTACTATATCTATTCTTCTTCGAGCAGTTTTCAGAGAACTACGAATTGAGGGAATACGTATATTCTAATTTTTTGGAGAGATTATTTCATTTTCCTGGAGATTTTTATAAGGAATATTTAATGATGAAATGATTATGATGATGATTATGTTATAACCTCAAGACAATTTTGAGGTGGGTATATGGTAGTCGAATGTTCAAAAATTTTGTGAGATATTTATTTTATTATTGTTTATTTTATTGTTATATGAAAGTTCTTACATTTACAGGCTCTCACGAAAGATTCAGTAACGGTGACAGTAGATGCTGCGGTTTACTACAGAATCCAGGATCCTTTGAATGCTGTGGTGAAAGTTTCAAATTACAGGTAAGAAGTGGGAACGAAATGTGTTAAATATCAAGGAACACATGTCAGGTGAAATTTTTTTCTACAAAAACTACAAATGTTAGGTAAAGATAGATTTCAAAAGTAGGAATCAAATTATTATCTATCCCAAATACTAAACACGGCTCATAAGTAAATCTTTCATGCGATGCTGTTTGAATATGAATTTCTCTGTTATGAATTTTACTTGAGTCAATCACAATCCCTTGATGATGGGAAACGACGTTTTTTCTTGTCATTTGTGCTTTAGTTGAATGAAAATAACAATTTTATTAGAATTTTTGGTATGGAAAACAACCCGTAACCCATTTTCTGCACTTTCTCTATAACTAAAATGACGATTATAATACAATCACTTTTTTATAATGGAAAACGACGTTTATTCTTGTCATTTGTGCTTTTTTTCAATAAAAATTACGATATTATTAGAATTTCTGCTATTGAAAACAAAACCCGTAATGCATTTTCTGCACTTTCTATATAATAGAAATAATGAAAATGATACAATCACTTTATATAATAGAAAACGATGTCTTTTCTTGTCATTTGTGCTTTTGTTGAATGAAAATTACAGTTTTATAAAAATTTTCGCTAATGAAAACAACCCGAAACGAATGTTCTGCCCTTTCTGTATAATGAAAATAATGAATATAATACAATCACTTTTTATAACGGAAAACGACGTTTTCTCTTGTCATGTGTGATTTCGTTGAATGAAAATTATGATTTTATTATAATTTTTGCTTTCGCCGAAACGCCGCACTTTCTGTATGATGATGAAAAGTGTTTTTTTTCATAAATTTTCCTTCGAAATCCTAAATAATCACATTTTTGAAGAATAACCTACATTTTTCCAATGAAAACGATAATTTTTTTCTTAAATTTCTCGTCGTCGAACCTAACCCAACAAGTCACCAATCTAACTAACCTTGTCCCTGCCACCCCAAATTAGCCTAACCTAAGTCACCCCACTCTCGTCTATCCCGAAACCCACCCCAACCCACCTGGGGAGTGAAAAATTTTGGACTCCGAAAAACCCAGAAAAACACTTTTTCCGACTAATTGGACTCTCAGGAATATTTTGCAATACGCTTCGGATCTTAAATCGTAAAAATTCGACATTTCACCAAGAGTGTATTTCGAAAACGAAGAACTTATCTGGAAAGCAGTTATCGCTATCGTATTGTACGCCTCTTAAATAGTCCCATGGAACACTCAAATCGAAATGCCCGGGTGCTATCAACCTAACCTAACCTAACCTTTTTTTTTGATGGGGTGGAAATCCACATGGACACTGGCCGCTCGGTATCCATCGCTTTCCAGTAGTGCCGGACTCCTACCGGCTAAAACCACCCTAAACCCTCTCCCGCACCCGGAGCTATCCAGTAGGATATTACAGGTGCGGGCGGTTTATACTTTGATCTTTGTTTGCTTTCTATTTATCATCTCTGATTCCCTAGGTTGCGAGCTTGTCTTTTTCTTTCTTTCCTCTCTTTGTTTTCCATTACCTCTCTGATATACCTGGCGCCTTCGGCCCATGATCTGTGGCTTCTTACCATCGTCTCCAATAGGTTTTCTGGTGTTATCTGGGCTCCGAAATAAGTCTCTAAGCCCATTCTCTGGACGTGCCACCTGTCGCACTCGAAGACTGTGTGCTTCGGATCGTTCCTTTCCCCGCAATATATACACAGATCGTTTCTAGATTTTTCGATCCTCAAGGTGTACGTTCTGAAGGACCCATGTCCAGTCAGCGCCTGCGTGACATAATAGTTCAAACTTTTGAAGTCGCATGTCAACCACGATCTAATATGTGGTATGAGGCATTTGGTCCATTGGGCAGTTGAATGGTTCCTCTCCAATCTGTCCTGCCATTTATTTACAGTAGTTTCTCTTTCTCTAATTTTGTCTGCCTCGGTGACTCTTTCGAAATTGTCCAGGCGTACTCTTTCCCTAACCAGTAGATCAATTGGTGGTGTTCCCGGTATAACCTCTATAGCTTCTGCTGAAACTGTTCTATATGAGGACGCCACTCTGATTAGCATCCTCCTTTGCGTCGCTGTAACCATGTTTCTATATTTGTTCACGTCCATCATCCGTGCCCAAACTGGCGCAGCATACAGCAGGATGGATTGGACCACTCCATATAACACCTTTCTTTTATTTGGTCCTGGGTCCCTTATGTTTGGCAGTAAGTCACTTGCCTGTCTGCTTCTCGCACGTCCTTTTAATGTGTTCATTAAAAATGGTTTTGTCATTTATCCATATGCCTGAGTATTTCATGTATTTCTTTGGGGTGACTATGGTTTCCCCCATGACGAAAGTCACTCCTTCTCTCTTCCTCGAACCTTTGACAATGATGACATCTGTTTTTTCTATGGCGACTTCTAGGCCACTTTCACCTTTCCTTCGTCTCACCTGTTCCATTAATAGGGTAGCCCTCTACATCATCTATTCCTTTGTATTTGCGCTGATGGTCAGCGCTAGGTCGTCAGCGTAGGCTTGTCTCTGGCAGTCTGTTGGGAACTCAAGTAGCAAGACCTCATCGTACAGGATATTCCACAGGGTGGGGGCGACGATCGATCCCTGTGGAATCCCCTGCGTCATTTCTTGCTTGTGCTCTCCACTTTCCAGGCTGTGGTCTGACAGGTATGCCTGGATTGTATTTATGAGGTATCTGCTAATATTGAGGCGTCTAATTCTCTCTATAATTTTTCCCCACTTCGCAGTGTTGAAAGCGTTCTTAATGTCTACCGCGAAAATAGCGTTCCATTTTTTTTCACTGAATCTTATTTTGTCCAGTGCCTGTTTCGCGGCAGAGACCGTGGATTTTTCTGACCTGAAGCCGAACTGGTTTGAGCAAGTACCCCTAGCCTCGTCCAGGATGGTTTCTAATCTCGCCTTGATGAGATGTTCGTACATTTTTCCGATTGTGTCTGGGAGACATATTGTTCTATACTTGTCTTTGCTCCTAGTCAACCTAACCTAACCTAACTTAACCCAACCTAACTTAACCTAACCTAACTTAACTTAACCTAACCAAACTTAACCTAACCTAACCTAACCTAAGCAACCTAACCTAATCCAACTTAACCCAGAACCTAAGCCCACGACTTGTAGAATGACTCTCATCAAACATGTTGGATTCTGTTACAGATTCAATTTTTATGTTACTGACTGTCCTGATATTTTTTTATAATAGTTTCTGTTTCATTATGTTCTTCATTTAGTTTTTGTAACTGGATATTTATTGTTTCTCATTTTTCCAATATGTGTGATTTCAACTGAATTTTCTTTTGTTTCATGTTTTATATGTAAAACACATTTTCTAGTGCTGTTGTCTCAATATTGTCATGATTTTCATTCTCATTTATTGATGTATTCATGTTATTTTTGTGAAATTCAATTAGGTTTCTTAATATTCTTTCCACTTCATACCCATTCGGGCTCCTCAATCTTGTCTCTCAAGAAATATACAATTTCTAAAAAATTATTCACATCCTCATAGTATACATTGATTTTATTAATCTTCGTCTTCATATTTTCTCCTATAATGAATAGTTTCTACTAGTTTCTTCATTCACAGCAATTTTTAACTTTGAATAGAGACTGTTCAAAGTATTGAGAACATGAACAAGTTTCAAACAATAATAGGGCAACAACCAGATGAAAAAAAAACTAATCAATATAGTGAAAATCATAAAATAAACTGTATTGATTAGTTTTTCCATATGGATTTTCATTAAGTATCGGCCAGTTCTATTCAATAACCAGATGAATATTACTAGAGTTTTTTCCCAACACCAAATCGTTATTTTTAACACCTCGACACGTGTTTCGATCACCAAGTGATCATCTTCAAAGAAGAAGATTAAAACTAACAGTGCATCATAAGAACAACCAGATGACTGAAAATTATATAATTTTGTAGCAGTTCTTTATTGGATAATGATTAAGGATTGCATTTAATGGTGTACCTACAGCAATACATTACTGGAATATATCTCTAAAAATATTTCAGACAATTTTATTACCTTACAATCTTGAATGAAATTTCGGAAGTTTTTCTGTTTGTGATTGCAGTAACTCCACCAGACTACTAGCTATGACTACATTGAGAAATATCTTAGGAACCCGCAGTCTCGCTGAGATCTTGTCTGATAGAGAGGCGATATCGCATGCCATGCAAACATCATTAGATATTGCAACAGATCCATGGGGAGTGAAAGTTGAGAGAGTAGAAATGTAAGTACACACCCGCATGATCAAATAGAAGAGGGGAAACAAAAGTCTTGCAGATAGTCAGCAGACTAACAGTAGAGTACATATTTCTTTTTATATAAGGAGTAGTGAATCAAAGAATGTGAACTTGAGTGCTTAAGTTAATGCTAGAGTTATTCCCGTTGTTTCCGTTGACTTGGTTTCTCTAAAATGCTCATTTCCAGAATGCTGTGTATTCCAGTGTCAACCATAGTCTGTTGCAGTCTACATTAAATTGATTTGTGCAATTGGCAATATGCATAAGTCTATATGTAGGAGGAGGTAGATCTAGAAGGATCTCAATGGCTGCTGACGGTTTGGTATTGATGGCACCACTGATGATCAGACAAGCCTGTCTCTGTAAGCCAGAGAGCTTCGCTTGGGCCGTTTTCTGTAAAGCCTTCGGCCACCAAGCAATTGCACCATAAGTGATCATTGGTCTGACAATCATAACATAAATCCAATGGATTTGTTTGGGACCTAAACCCCATGATCTACTACAAATCCTTCGACATGTCCATAGAGACAGTCTGGCTTCATGCTAAACTTTTTCCAAGTGAGTGTTCCATTCAGGCACTAACCGTGAACAACGTCCATCGTGCTTTGGAGGGTATTACTTACCTTTCCCGACGTGGACCTTGCCAACATGACAGGGCAAGGTCCACAAGCATAAGCTTGTAGATCCACTATTCTTCTGTCGAGGGTCATCATGCAGACTATCCATCAGGAGCGATCTTAGAAGGGGAGATAGTACCCCATCTTAAGGGGAGCTTCTGATGACCCTGAACCTAATGGCCTTGCCTTGAAGAGTCTTAGTTGCAGTTCTGTTTACCAGCATGGCATAGATCCAGCCAGTTATGGTCGATTATATACCTCTCCTAGCCAGTGATGATCCTATAGATTCAGGTAGTGCAAATGCTCCTTCAATATGAAGAAATACAGCAACCGCAATCTCCTTGTTGTCAAGGGATTGGGACAATTTCTCTACAAGGCTGTTTAATGCTAAATCTGTCGATTTGCCGGTTTGATAAGCGTACTAGTGGTTATTGAGGGGGGATGTATTTATGTGTGATTGATGACTTGTTTACTTTATGGTAATTCATGATCACTTATGAAATTAATAAAAAACTTTTGTCTAAATACCACTGGTAAATTTTATTTATACGACCGGTTTCGGGTTTGATCCCGTTATCAAGTATAAAACTGAAATCTGAATTTGGAAATATCGATTTTATTAGAATTTTCAGGTATGCTACAAAGACAGGTATTTGAGGGACAGGATGCCAACTTAAATACCACCCTGAAAATTCTAGGGGTTGTTAAACTTATAAATTCAAGAGAGGAGACATATATAAATCAAGTTGCTCGTTTAGGGGTATATGTTTCTGGTTTTTAATTGATTTGTTACTTTCCATGGCTTTCAACAAATTCATTTTTCTCCCTTTATTTTTTCATTCCATCCCGTTTGGGTTTTGCATTAAACAGGGTTCTACCTAAATTATTATTACTTGTGAAAGCTGTTGAAATTTTGTATTTAGAGAAATAATTTTGAATATTTTCTGAAAGTTTACCTGAGTAATTGATGCTACTGTACTTGACTATATTGTGTTTTCGGCAGTTTGGGTATAATTTGCTCATAAGTGTTTTGTGAGTTTTACCTGATATCGTCTTTTCTATCAGGGAAATTGGTACCTGATTGTTCACTTTGCTTAATGATTTTTATTTTATCTTGGAAATTCTATTCCGGTAAAGGGATTGCGAAAGCTCTGTGTATCATTGACCTAAACGCGGCTAACTTATGTGAAAGTGGACTGAAAGAGTCAAAGGGAATTGTACAATCTCTGAACGTGTTTTTCCGGTAGATATTGAATTGAAAACCATTAATAACTCTTGAAATATTCAAATCTGAGAAGTTTAGCACCTTGTTTTGTTAGATTTCTACTGTAAACTTAATTTTGTTATGCAGACTATTGAGAAAATTTAAAAATTGATCAATTTGTCTGTTTGAACCATCAAAACCAACCAGTACATCATCAACATATCGGAATTAAAACACAATATGTTTCTGTGAAAGGGGGGTATTAAGGATGCGGATGTTTTCTAGAGTGTTCATGAAAATGTCTGCCAGTGAAATGTCTTATGGTGAGCCCATAAGGATATATTTGCGGCTTTCATAAATGCCATCAGGTTGCTCAACGTTCGTCTATCATCACATAGATTTTCTTTCATTGCCCCATTTATATTATGTTGTCTCCTGGTTTCTTCATATTCTGGACATTCTACAAGTATATGTTGTACCGTTAGTATTGTTTGGCATGTAGTACAGAGAGGTTGTTGTTATTCTAGGAGCAAGTAGAGGTGTGTTATTTTTGTATGGCCGATTCGCAGACGCGTAAGAACAACTTGTTCTTTCCTGCTCAATTTCAGTGGTGAGATTCGCTTATTCACACTTGGTTTCGAGCATTTCAGTTTCGCATCAGTTTCATTCCAAAGAGTCTGCCAGTCAGATACTTCTTTGGTTTTATTAAAATTCTTCAGAGTTAGCAATCATTCTAGCTGCCTTATCCACATCTTCGTTGTTCTTTATGCCACAATGACTAGGCACCCACATGAAGCTGACAGTTCCACCGTTTTCCTTCATAATATGAATTCTGGCATGAATAATCCTTGCAAGGGGGTCAAGAGTAAATTTATTTTGGAATGATCTTATGGAACTCAATGAGTCGGTACAAATTAGAAAATGAGTTTCGTTTCGTCTTTATTACCAGTCTTTATTATTCACAGAATAATAAAGACTGGTATATAGCGTATAATTCTGCTGTATATACGCTGGTTGTTGAGTGCATCGACCAGCTATGAAGGTGTTTATCTACAAGGAATGCACAGCCCACCCCATACCCGGTCTTTGATCCATCAGTATATATTTTGCAGTAGTTTGAAAATTTACTGATGTTATTGTGATAGATCAGTTTGTGTTGTTGTGAATTCAATTCTGACTTTTCCATTTCACTTTCCGAAACATTGCAGTATATATCAGCTAGTTTCCATGGAGGGAACTCCGGGAGACCGAGCGTGAAAACTCTCAGATCTGGGATAATACGTTGTTCTTTTATGCGTGCACCTGTTGGTCTGGTTGCCGTTGGTTTCTGTAGGAATAAATCATGGGTTTTGTTATTGGAGAAAATATCATAATTAGGGTGGTTAGGTTGATAGTATATTTTCACAGCATAGTTTGCAAGAAGTCTATTTCTTCGAAATTCAAGAGAAGGGGAAGCAGTCTCACAGCAGAGTGTTATTACAGGACTCGTTCTGAAACATCCCGTTATCAATATCAGAGGATTATTTTTAAGTTTCTTCAAAGTTTTCAATCGTTTTGTTCTGGCCGAGGAGTATACTATACTACCATAATCCATTCGAGAGAGAATAAAGCTGTGATAAATATTCAGCAGAATTTCATGGTCTGCTCCCCATTTGATTCCTGCAAGAGCTTTTATGATATTCAGTGGTTTCTGGCATCTTTCCATCAAATTATCTATGTGAGCTCCCCAATTCAGTTCAGTATCATCCCCAAGAATTTTATTTTGTTTTCAAACTGTATAGGTGTTCCATTCATGTTGAGGTTGGGATTATTATGAAGTTTTCGCTTTCTACAGAAGTGAATCGCCTTTGTTTTGCTTGCTAAGTATTTGAGACCTGAACTGTGTGCTCTGCTGTGAACCTCATTTATGGTGTTCTGAAGTTTCTCCTCAGCATCAGAAGTGACTGAATACGAATAGAATATAGCTAGATCATCTACATATGCAGTTATTTTCACTGGACCTTCTACTACTTCTATTATGCCGTTTATGGCAACTGCAAACAGAGTGACACTCAATGTAGAACCTTGGGGTATACCGTTCTCCATATCTCGAGGGTTTGATATAGCTTCTTGAATTCTAGTCCAGAATTTCCTGTTATTGAGAAACTGTTGTAGGAAAAGCGGCAGATAGCCTCTGAATCCCCATTCATGCAAAGTTCTCAGAACCCCATATCTCCACGTGAGATCGAAAGCGTTTCATTATTATATTTGGAGAAGTTTTGTTTCAGACATGTACCAAGGAGATTGCAAAATTTGGTAGTTATATATGGATTTATATGACTCTTATCTAATATGTATTTCACCAGGGGAAGACATTCGTCTGTTGGGATGTTGAGGAAACATGTTTTTTTACGACGAACGATACTAATTTGATATTATTTTTGATATTCAGATTTGATAAATTGTCAGCTAGGTCGACTGAATTTAGAACTGTGATTGAAGAATTAGAGAGGTCTCTGAATCTTGAATTTAAAAATTCAGACGACTTACTGGTTGGGGCATCTATATATGATACCACGGGTCTGGCTGGCTGGATGTCCTTCTTTGTGGAGTTTGATTAATCCATACAATTCTGGAGGCTGGGGGTTCATGCATATTATCTTTTTTATATCCCATGGAGTGGAAAACAAGATTTTTGATTACTCCATGGCCTTCTTAGCTTGCTGGGAATACATTTTGGTGGGATCATTTCTTAAAACGGTGACATCTGATATATCCACCACTTCTTGCATTTTCGAAAAGTACTCTTTTTCTTTTAGACATACTATGCTGTTTCCTTTGTCTGTTTTGGTAAAAATGAGTTTGTTGTGGTTTCCTTTTTCCGTTAAGTCCTTTAAAGTGTCTTTGTTTGTGAAGGAGTGGGTTATCCAGTTTGTTGGCTTTGTTTGAGATATCTTGTTCAGCTTGTACCCCTATAATGTCTTTCCTGTTCTTGTTGTCTGCGGGAGGGGGGGCGAATTTCGGCTTTTTCTCTAGCAATTCCCTTTCTCCATTATTTAAATCGGTATTAGTTAGGTTGACGAATCTTGGGTAGAATGTCTGATCCGAATATTGAATGTTTTGTTTTTTCGTTAGAGGTTAACAACCCCTAAAATTTTCAGGCTGGTATTTAAGTTGTCATCCTGTCTCTCAAATACTTGTACTTGCAGCATAGCTGAAAATTTTAATAAAATCGATATTTCGAAATTCAGATTTCAGTTTTATACTTAATAATGGGGTCAAACCCGAAACCGGTCGTATAGATAAAATATACCAGTGGCATTTAGACAAAAGTTTTTTATTCATTTCATTTAAGGGAATGCATTTAATGTCACTCTCCCGATGTATCCGTCTAGTAACCTCTCGAATCCTTTCAACAGGAAGGATGTGAGGTCGATTGGTCATAACGATTCAGGATGTGAGTCTTTGTTTAGGTATACATACCACCCTTGCTGCCAACCAACTGGGTAGTATATAGTTCAACGTCAGACTAGCCCTATACAATTTTATTTCCAGTCCGTTATGAAGAAGAGCTGGAAATATACCATCCTCTCCAGGAGATTTGAAGGGCTGAAACGACTTGATATCCCATTCAACTGCCGGTCTGTGATAACCTTCTTGACGACCTCCCAATCGTTCTTTTTTGGGCGTTTAGCGCCCTCGAAAATGGGATGTCTGTTGTTATCAAGAGTCAGATTTCCAGGAAAGTGGTTATCTACCAAAAGCTTTAACGTTTCTTTACTAGATGTCGTGAATGTTCCATCGGGTCACTTATTGGCATTCGTATTGCTGAATAAAAAAGTTTTCACTAAAAACTAGAAAATTATCCATGAAATTTTGAGGTATTGTGGTATTACTTTCTTTCCAAAGTAGGTACAAAATGTGGAAGTGTTTTTACAGCTTCAATTTTGTTTTGAAGGATACTTTTGGCAAGACAAGAAACAAAACTGATTTCCATTAAAAATTCTGAATATTACGTATGTTGCGTCAACTGGTCTTGTTTTGTTATCTCTATTGATTTTTATTTGAAGAAAAGACGTTAGCCTTCCACAACAACTTCAAAGAGCAATGGCAGCAGAAGCCGAGGCTTCAAGGGAAGCGAGAGCAAAAGTAATTGCCGCTGAAGGGGAAATGAAAGCTTCAAGAGCACTCAAGGAAGCATCCGACGTTATAAACGAAAGTCCAGTAGCATTACAGGTAATTTGTTGATTTTTACATTACAAAGATCGCTTAGTAGTATTAATGCCCGCGGCGTTAATTGAAATTTTTTAGCTTGGTACATAGATTGAGACGTAGATGTTTGAAAATTGAAAGGAGATACTTTAGGTCACTTGAAATTAGGTGACAGTACTATACAGGGTGTCTCAAATAAAATTCCGCATGCATATATCTGGAAAATGAATGAGAATATTCATATTTCGTGAAAGCAGATGATTTTGATATCAGAGGTAATATACTCTTATTAACGTAGAGTTCCAGCACTAGGCGTCATCCGTTAGTGCGTCGCGACACCGACACCAATTTTTTTTTAAGTTGTAGCCCAGATTTTTCATTTTGTTTTTGGATTCTGCATCAAATTCTGAATTTAGCCATATAGCTTACACGTAGTTTTCCTTGAATATTCATGAAGAAAGGCAATTTTATCGCATACGAGGTTCGACTATTGAATAAGGAGTTCCGTGGTGGCCGTAGTAGTGGACGGACGTGCTGATAACGTCCGTCCACAAAGAAGGTACGCGGATGCCATGTGTTATCGTGGGGCTCCGTTTTGTGTTGTGTTGTATTAAAATTGAAATGTGGAGTGTCTGAAAAAGTGATGAATAAAGGACCCCTTTATTCACGCCGGTATCCAGGCCGGGGTGGTTCGGATAACCACGTAAAGGGGGCTATATATGTGAAAAATTACCAAAAGGTCTCCCAAGTAGGAGGCGACTTCAAAAAATGAAATTGTTTTTATGTTAAAAAAAACTGGTGTTTTTTTATATATAAAGTTAGAAAAAAATGGGTGGCAGCATTGCTTTGTGCAAGACCGCTGCGCCCCCCTACGAAGCTCCTGTTAACCAACAGGAGGAGCATTGGTCATATGCGCCTGAAGATAGGAAGCAACGACCATCTAAAATAGAGAGAGAGAGACTATTAAATAACGAGACTGATTACGAAAAAGGATTTTATTATAAAAAATTATTCTACATTCGAATGCTCTCCTTCAATATACTCTCCACCCCTCGACACACACCTTTCCATATGTTTTTTCCATTGATCGAAGCAGTGCTGGAAGTCTTCTTTGGTGAGGCCTTTAGGAGCTCTGCCGTTTTTTGCTTTTCCGCTTCCATTGACTCAAATCGTGTCCCTTTCAAAGCAGATTTTATATTTAGAAACAAAAAGGAAGTCGCACGGTGCTAAATCTGGCGAGTACGGCGCGTGTTCGAGCACTGGAGTGCGTTTATCAGACAAATACCGCTTCACAGATAGCGTGTTATAGGCAGGTGCGTTGTCATGGTGCAAAATCCACGAGTTGTTCTGCCACAACTCGGGCCGTTTCTCACAAACTCGTTCTCGAAGTGTTGTCAAAATTGGTAAATAGTGAGCCTGGTTGACAGTTTGACCCTCTGGAACCCATTCTGTAATCACGATACTGTTAATGTCGAAAAAAGATGATCGACATTGTCTCAAATTTTGATTAGGACTTCAGTTTTCTGAACGGGGTTGAGTGAGGATTTTAAAGATCTTTGAAATGATGTGTTACAAGATAGGGGGTGTCTTTTAACATTATTAAGTGGGGGTAGCTAGGAGTGAGGGGGTTATACCTAAAATACCATTGGCACTGGTTTTAAACTTCCCCCTCGATATCTAAATTGACGTATTTTTTGCCTACGGCAAATTCTCCCTGCTAAACGAAGTACTAGGGTGGGAAGTTTTGAAATGAAAGCACTGTATACATAAACTTTAAGTTTAACAAGTTGAACAATTTCGATATTGAATAGTTCAACATAGATTAATTTATCACTTCTGTGGAGCGTCCTGAGACGCACACTTTTTTTTATAGTGAACGACGATGTTCGATAGTAATTTCAATTACTGACTGAAGAGTTGCTGGAATATTGAACTGAATGAAAAACCAGTAGGGGCTCTGTGAAGTATATAATAAACATATATTATGTAACGAAGAGAATGCTTGGATTTCATTCACAATACCAACGAAGTGTTGGTTGATTCTTCAGGAATTTTGAAGGGTGAAATCGAAAAATCTGATTGAACCATTGCAAATCCAGCGATTTCGAATGAAATGAATTTCAAGGTAATTGATTGTTACCTTATTATAGCGATCGATTCGAGATTTCCATTGGGGCTCAGCTATAAATTGATATAGGTGCAGCTTAATGTCGAGCTAAACTATTATTGATCAAGTTAGCCGTGTGCTCTTTATAGTTATTAGCGGCGGCAGGATTATTCAACTTTGGTAACGTAATATGGCCCAAAGTTTGGTCATAAATTCGTTACCAAGACCGGCATAGATAATTTCGGATTCTAATCACACAATTGTAATACTCAGAAGTAGGCCAGTTCATAGAGATTTATGAATTTGATTCACTGAAACGGAAATTTCATACTGGGCTATTTTATTATAATTTCAATCTAGAAACTGAACGGTATTACTGTTTGGTAGTAAGGCGATCGAGATTTCTTCTGAAAAATACTTTATATGTATATATAACTATATATATATATATATACATATATATATATATATATATATATATATATATATATATATATATATATATATATATATATATATATATAAATATATATAAAATGAATAGATAAGTACTCTTTGATCATTCACATATTGATTTCAATTTAAGAGCCACCGGTAGACAGCTGTTTCAGCATCGTCAGTACCGGGCAGGCGGTCCTCGATTGAAGACAAAATGAGAAAAACCAAGAAAGTACTTGATTGAAAAAAATAGCTGCGTAAACGCAAGCGAAAAATAAGTGGAACTACCTATTGGTGTGACACCCAAGTCAACTTGCCAAGTTTTTATGTCAGTGTTGGTGGCTTGACCAATCAACCGACAACTGCGGTAGCAGAAATTTGGGAAGCTAACCTAAAATGCCATCGGAAAACAAATCCACATGTTTCTAGAAATGATATGAAATCTAGAAAGGTTAATGCAGTCAAGCTGCTGGAAAATAATTTCATGAAAATCAAAAAATAAATAGATAAGTACTTTTTGATCACTCCCATATTGATTTCAATTTAAGAGTGTGCGGTTCTACTTAGAAGACCTAGAATTCTCAGGCTACATCTAACATAACCACGTAGGCTGATATAGCTACCTGCGTGACATCCGGATCCAGGATATAAATATGAATAGAGATTTTATCGAGTGTGCATGATACAAATTAAAAATGAAACAATTCGTGAATACAACACTCCAAAAAAGGGGGGCAAACCACAAATGTGTGGTTGGCTCCTGTTGTTGACTCCGTGCGTTTGTGTTGTTTCCTGATTTCGGCAAACAAGTGTTGCCCATCTTTACACTTGGCTGCACCGCGCTGATGAGGCCAATAGTCAGAAACACGTGTCCTCGGTTTGTCCCCCTTTTTTGAAGTGTTGTGTCCACGAATTGTTATATATATATATATATATATATATATATATATATATATATATATATATATATATATATATATATAGGCATTGCCCGGTACTGACGATGCCCAATAGGCTGAAACAGCTGTATACCGGTGGCTCTTAAATTGAAATCAATATGGGAATGATCAAAGAGTACTAATCTATTCATTTTATATATATATATATATATATATATATATATATATATATATATATATATATATATATATATATATGCTGCTGAGTGAATTTTTTTAATGTCCAAAAGAGTGTAAGTGGAATTTTTCTAGGATTGAAGGATGATTTTTCTTCCTTTTTCAAGAATTTGGCATTCAAATCATTATGTTTCTGTATTGCATAGAAATTGTAGAATTTCGGCAACTATCATAGTTTCGATGGAAAGAGTGATAACTTCATATTCATCATTACGAAATTTTCACTTTCAATACCACTAGGGTCTAAATTATTATCAGAAATTTGATCAAAGTCACGAATGAAGGGAGGTGTGATGTATAATTTCACAATAATGTGTTATATGTTATTCTGGCCTCTTGCTGATTCATTTTGGAAATTTCTTTTCTCTTGAGGGATTGAATAAAATCTATAGAGTTCAAAAATCATTCATCACGTACTAAAGAGCCTGAAACTCCCTGCCCACAGCAGCACGGTTAAAACTAAAAGTTACGTGAAATTAACACAAGAACCATTGCTCAGCGTCAGTAGCATCTGAAAAAACAAAAGTTGGCACATTATTCTTTCAGGTCCGGAATCCTTTTGGAACATACACCAATGAAATATCTTGAAGTTGATTTCACAGGACATGGAGGCTTTACAATAACCTAAAACCTACCATAAACCACATCGGTCCTCAAAGGCAACATAACCCATGCCATCGGTCTCTGCCTGATTTATGCGCCAGAGCCATGGAAAATGAGACGTTTCGGATGCTGTTCAAATCAACAAATTGCATCGTCCCTTTCAAATAAAAAGAGTTCCCTTTGGATTTTCTAGAATTCTTATAGAAATGAAGGCCCACCAAAATATCGCCCCATGACATCAAATATTTTTTGATACACGGTACACATGCATTACAATTCCCTTAAAATATACATTATTGATGATGTTTATCGAGAGCATCCACTGCTTCTTTGAAATGAGTAGAAGATAATTGTATTTTCTGTTTCTAGTTGAGATACCTACAAACTCTGAACAATATATCAGCTGAGAAAAATTCCACCATTATATTTCCACTACCGATAGACCTGATCAGCTACTGGGTGGACGTGAAGAGGCCTCAACGGAACGATAACAACCGAGATACGTCTTGATGGAGTGATGATGAGTTCTAATGATCACAAGAGACTAGATGTTGGATGCGATTATGTGAAAAATTTGAGATTGTAAACTTTCGATTCGGAAATTGGTTTCAACAAGTTCTATTAAATTGTCCTTTTTAATAAAATGAAAACAATGTTTGAGAAGTTGACAGTTAATTTACTCCATGTCAGGACACTGAGAGTTGATAAGGTTAGATGAAAAGGATCTGTCACGAAATAAATATTCTATTTCTCAGCATATCCTCTGAATCTTTTATATATTGTTTTTGATATTATTTGGAGAAATACACGAGTTGTGTTTGACATATCCTGAAATAAAAAATCTTTCCATATTAGTCAAATATGGAGGGGAAATTTCGCCCAGATATTTCACTGCATACAAATGAAACTCGGACAGTAGATGCCTTTCCCTTTCTTCAGAAAGTTTCTGAAACTACCCCTATTTTCTTTCTCAAATCTTCAAAGGCAGTTGTTGCTTACCCAGTAAACTGAATGTTAAGAGTTTAACTTGATATGGAACTTTCCCAGTTAATCTTCCTTTGTCAGAAGTGATAGTCATGTTTGGACTATATTGACTGAATGTGATATAAACTTATTGCTCTTCATGTGTTTCATAATTATTGACTACAGTGTACAATTAAACTCAACGTCATTTCTCTGCTGGACTGACGTTACAACACAAACACTTTAACTATCGCCTCATTATATCTCTTCGTACCGCACTTTCAAGTAGACTTCCTCGATCTGCATGTTTATGTATGGTAATGGAAGTCTCGCGAAAACAATAGGAAAAAAGTTAGAAGTCTCTCGAAGCGACGTGACTTCTAGAACAATCGTGAAGCGCAAGTCAAGTGTAGCGCGATTTTGGCCAAGTTACAATCGGTTCACGGCGACCAGCGGCGGCCGGCGTCATTTTTCTTCCAGGGGATGATTTACAACAATGTTCTCATATCCATTGAATATCACACGGTTTCATTTAATTGACCGATATCTTTCTTAAAAACTGTTAGAATATACCGGGTGACGTCGAAATCATTGAACACAGCGACATTCGGTGGTTTGTGAGGTAGGAAATTTGGAACCAGTTATGGAGATAACTTATGTCAAACTAGGAGAAAATAAGTCAATCAGTTATTGGAAAAGAGTTGCTGAAGTACCTCAGATTATTTTTTAATCACTAGTTTTCAAGTTGATAATCTTCCATAATCTTTAAAATTAAAAACTTGACCAACAGAAAATTTGGTGTCATGAAGGCAATCTGAATAGTTCACGCTAATCAAGATATTGCCCAATATGAACCAAGAAAGGGTCCAAATTGTCAATAATTTATGAAATCTGTATAGAAATTAAATGATCAACGGAAAAAAATTCTATACTTACCTTTCCTTATATGACGTTTCGGAAAACTCTCATTCTCCGTTCTCAAAACACATTCAATTCAATTGTGAGGAAAGCTTCAATCAGAAATAAGGATATTTCCTTTGACAAACATGAACACACATACAGGATGTTTTCCGGAATTCGATTCAGGTTTAAATTTCCATTTTCAACATCTTGTCTTAGCAGTGGTTATCACTTCCACAGATTTGGTTGAAACCCGCTAAAAGAATTCATCTACAATTCATTGTGAGATTTTTACTACAAAGTTTCACAAAAAAGCAACGAGTATTTCGCTATGCAATATCTTCTTCAGACGTGTCTTTACTCTGGATTCTTTGAGATTTCCCATTTTCTCGTGAGGTGTCTTGGTGACAATGTTTCTTCAATTCTGTTTCATTGCATGATCATAAGTTCAAATTACAATATGTTCCGATATTTCTGATCCTCTTTATTTTCACGATGTTCCTTTTTTCTCATATCCAACGGTCTTAATGTTTCGCCTATATAGCGTACACTAGGAATACACTTTTCCGTTTTTCAACCATTATTTCAAGATTTGTTCATGTCAAAAGAGGTAATTGATTCCTCTCCTACAAGTAAAGCCTTTCAAAGACTAATCAAATTATTTCTTATTATACGTTTTAAGTAATAACAAATCTCTGATACGAGAGAAAACACGAAAATGTATTTATTTTCCAACATAATATCGTTTTCATTATTGCTCGTCAAAATAGCCATTAACTGCCGACATAACTTCTTCATCGTTGAAAAATTCCGGCGGGGCTAAATCAGGTGAAAAGGGTGCATGTGGTAGCAATTCTAGCTTCAATTCATCAATTTTGGTCATTGTGATAATGGATTGGTTAACTGGTGTATTGTCTTGATGAAACAACACCTTCTTCTTAGCCAAATGCGATCGTTTTTGCTTGATTTCTCCACTCGAATGTTGCTATAAGTTTTCATAATACTTGCCGTTGATAGTTTTACTTTTTTTAAGATGGTCAATGAAAATTATCCCCCACGCATCCCAAAAATCCGATGACATGACATTGCCTGGAGATGAAACGGTATTCGCCCTCTTCGGAACAAAACGTATTAACATTTTCATAGTCCAATGAAATTCACTGAAAGTACGATTCAACATAGTATGAAAAAATTCAAACTATTACTGCGAAAAAAGAATATAATAATAATAATAACGTTTATTGTGCAAAAACAAGTTTTATACACGAAGGGAAAAGGGTTAGCCAGAGGCTATCTTCCACCCGTCCCATAATTGAGAGAAAAAAAAAATAAGTATACAGTAAGACTATAAGTAACAGTTACAATAGACACAAAAATAATATAAAAAAAACTATTATGGAGATAATATAAAAGATTACAATCATTTTTGAACATCTAAGAAATGAATTTTCAAAGTTTTTTTGAATTGTTATATAGACAAATGAATATACGGTAATACATTATTTAGATATTTCGGTCCAAAGTAAGAAAAACATCCCTCAAATTTGGTAGTAACATGATATGGAATGGTAAATGTATCTTTTCTTAAATTGATAGAATGATTATCAGATCGCTTACTAATTAATCTGAACAAGTAATTAGAAGTTTTGCTTTCCAATAGTTTATATAAGAATTCAGTTATGAGATAACGAATTCTAAACTCAATATTCAGCTGATCTAATTTCAATAAATATGTAGTTACATGATTACGGTAGTTTATGCAGCACACAAATCTCATACAAGCATTTTGTATGCGTTGAAGTTTGTGTTTATTATAGTCTGGCAAGAAGTTGTAATACACTGAGCAGCAATACTCAATATGGGGATAAATCAAGATTGAACTAATTTCAGTTTTGTTTCTGGAGAAAGCGGGAACTTGAACTTGTATAAGGATTTCAGTTTAAAAAAGCAAGTTTTGTAAATGTGTTCAACGTGCTCGTTGAACGAGAGAGTGTTATCGATATATACTCCTAAATTTTTTGCTGAATTCACCCAGTCAATCGGTTCATTGTCAAGAAAAAGATGGAAATATGTTTCAACTTCATTTGTTTGTAGGTCAGATCCCAAACATAGGGCAACTGTTTTATTTGGATTTATTCGAGGGCCATGATTTTTGGAAAATAGAAGTGTATTTTCTAAATCTAAGTTCATCCTGGTGATAGCATGGTAAATATTATTAGATTAACTTGACAGATCATCAGCATATAAATGTACGTCGCACTGGGATAACGTGGCAGGAAAGTCAAAAATGAAAAGAGAGAACATTAATTGACCTTCTGGTGTACCTTGTGGTACACCAGAAGAAGTTTCCTGAAGAAATGAGCATAACTGATCATTATCCAGTATAACCCGTTGAGCCCTTCCTGTGAGATAGCTTCTCACCCAATTTAAAGAACTGCATTCAAACCCAATGTATTTTAGTTACTCAGCAATATTTTGAAGTTTACCAGATCGAATGCTTTGCTTTGATAAAACATAACCAAAAATGAGACCATCGATTTGTCTCTAGAAGGTTATCATTGATAACCTTCAACAGAGCAGTGTTGGTACCGTGTTTCTGTCGGAATCCAGATTGCTACTTCTGGAAGTATGTTAGCTGTATCTAAATATACTTTGATTTGTTGTGTTATTATTTTTTCAAAAATTTGTGAGAATGCTGGTAAAATACTTATTGGACTTAACTCGTTGAAACAGGTGAGTATAGGTATTTGGCAATTTTCCAAAGATCAGAAAAAATGCCTTGCCTCAGAGACTCTTCAAAAATATGTTTTACTTCATCTATGCAATGTGGAACGACAAATGAAATCATTTTAATATTGATATTATCGATACCGAAAGCATTTGATTTTATTTTATTGATAGCTTCAAAGATATCCTCATTAGATATTTCCATAAACGAGAAACTTGCATTGATATTGAATCTGTTATTACTAAAAAATAATAAGGTATCACTGTTAATTGTAGAATTTCCAGTAACATTAAGAAAAAAGTTATTAATTTCTTCTGGATTACGCAGTTCTTGCGGTAGACTGTTGATTTGTGAAGAACGCTTTGTATTCACGCCCCAATATGACAGATTTTTCCAAATTGCTTTAGAATATTTTTAATTTTTGTTCAGAATATATTGCATATATGCTGTTTTTTCGCGTTTCAGAGCGTTATTAACGTAATTCCGTAGAGTTACATAATACTTCCTTGAAGCCGGTGTTCTCAAAGTTAAATATGTTTTATGAGCTCTATCCCTGGTTTGCATCATGAGCTTGAGGTTGTATGTGACGTAAGGCAGAAATTTCTGTTTGCAATTCAACTTGCGGAAAGTTCACTTTAGAGTTCATGTTTTGTAAATTAACAATATCACCCCATTACATATTCGCAGCGTCGTTATAAAAATTAGTGAAATCGAAGTTTTCGTAACTTCTGAAGTATATTAAGTCAGTAGGTAATTGTTCATTTCGAAAGCTGGATACGGAGCTGACCATTAGGTGGTCTGTAATATCATTCATATCAATAGTATTAAAACTTGTTACCAGTAATTCCTTATTTATACAGATGACATCTATGAGACTTTCAGATATATTAGTAATACGAGTGGGATTCTCTACAATTTGACACAAATGAAAAACAGAAAGCAAATTGATGAACGATTGAGTATCGTTAGAATTTGGATTCAGGAGATTAATATTAATATCACCCACTAAAATTATAACCGTCGTTTCCAAGTAAATTTGTTCTAAAATTTCACATAAATCATTGAGACATAAATCAACACTAGTTCCTGGTGGACGATATACAGTTCCGAAAGCAATTTTATATTCATTTACGTGAACGATGATCCACAACTGTTCCAAGCCATGAGCAGTGATGCCTGAGTGATACACTTTATATTTGAGAGAGGACTTCAGATAAATACAAACACCTCCGCCTCTAGTATTGCGATCTAGCCGTACCAAGTTGAATTGAGGAATTGAAACAAACTTTTCAGGGTTAAGCCATGATTCTGTCACACCAACAATTGCAAACTCATTTTCAAGTGTGATGTCTTTGAATATATCAAAGCAATTATTTAAGGAAGGTATATTCATTTGACCAATTTTGAAATCTAATAGTTTTTTGAGGAGGCGATGGTGGGAATACCATTTATGTATCTAATATATATCTTCATTTCCCTTTTGCTTGCGTTCGTTCAATTCCTGCAATATCTTTTTCAGGTAATCTCTTTGAAGTTTTGTTTTGTCTGTGTTGATTTGAATGTTTATATTTAGATCTTTCAATTTACGCTTATTTTTCAGAATAGTAATTACATCTTCTTTACTGTTGAACGTTACTTTCAAAGGTGGAGGGTCGACCCCATTCCTTTGGTCAATTCGATGAGTAGTAATATTATTGGTGCCTACAGTTGGTGCTATGGTCTTGATGATTTTAATAGTTTTGTTCGAATTGGGGTCTTGATCATCTCCTTAAGTTTGTATATAATTAGATTTTTTTCTCTGCGCTGTCGTTCAGATACTTCGTTTATTATAAATTCTGTAGTATCCTGGTTTTTATTTATTTTCAATTACATCACCTCCTTTTGCAGACTTTTCACAAGTTCACTTAACTCCTTTATAGCTTGAGAGAGTTCTAGACAACTTACACAATTTGTACCTTCAGTTTTTTCCGTACCTCCGCCTATGCATTCTTCGCATTTATAAACAATTCCTGGAGTATCGCTAAATAAAGCATTTTGCTCTCTAGAAAACCCCAAATATCTGGTATGAAAAACTCGAGTACAAAAACCACATTGAATGCTTGGTGATTTCTCACCTGATGTTTTTGTGCATCTTTCACATTTGTTTGACATTTCGATGAACTTTACAATTTCAACTGCACGTAAGAGGAATGAATAATTTATACTTCAACTACACTGATGGATGCTTCACACTAAAAACTAATGGAGATCCAATATTCACTTATTTTTGATAAATATTAATAAGAGAAACTTGAATTTATTGAAGAGCGATTGAAAACACGTCTAGTATTAACTGAATTTCGAATACAGGAACAAACGATCTATAACAGAGTTTTCACTCTCATTCAATAGTAGGTTCTCCGAAATGAGTAATTTCGATCATGTTCAACCGGCTGTAGGACATCCTTTTTCAAGGACTCGTATTTGAATAGACCTGTTTCAGCATTTAATCGTACGATTATTATCATTTTATATCTCCTGAAAATCATGAAGTTAACTTATAAGTGGACTTTCCAAAAAAGCCATATTTGACTCTGATTCTATTAAATGTAATTCCCACCACCAAAATAAATCCCGATTATTAATCTCCGAGCACAATAATGACGGCAAAAAAGATTACATAAGTTTTCAAAGGGAGCGATAGAGGTCAAAAAGATAATAACTTGTTATCTCCAGGGGGTAATACGTTTTCAGGAGGCCAGAAAAGATGACAGGGAATGGCATCGGCTAATAAGTTATAGCTTGTTGCACGCTACGAACTTTATGGGCGTTTTAATAAGGTGGTTGCTACCGACGGGAAAAACAATTTCGTTGAGAGATGACTTGATACGGAACCTGACCTGGATGGGCGATTAGCATGACCAAAAAAAGTCTTTCTACTTTTCACCATTTTCACTAGTTATTCGATGGATGTTTCCAATTGAAGATTTGACTGGAGAAGAATGAATCAACGTTATCCTCCTTCCATTTATCTATTTTTGTCCAGCCACTCAATGAATCGGATATTTTTTTACTATTGGAAATTCGAAACGATTGATACTCCCACTGGTGTCGATGTTGTGAACTAGAAACGAGTAGGTATTTTTGTCGGTGTTAGGATTTTGAATAATTTTTTCAAGTGGATGAAGATTTGTCCGTTATCACTTCTACTCGATTTAAATATGAATGAATCGAAACCCTCTATTGCTGTTTTCATAGACCTAAGGAAAGCTTTCGACATTATCGACCACTCTTTCTTATTGAATCTTTTGGACGACATGGGAATTGGAGGTATAGCGAATAGTCTTTCCAAAAGTTATCTTTACAACAGAGAGCAAAGGGTTAAAGTGTGCAATCATATTAGTGGAGAAGAAATTATTACATGTGGTGTGCCCCAAGGGACGGTGTTAGGACCAATCCTATTCAATATTTACTTGAACAACCTTTTTCTACAAGACATCAATTCCAACATTCTGAGTTTCGCCGATGATACTGTGTTGTTTTGCGAAGACGAAAACTTGTTTGATTTGAAATAAAAATTAGAACATGATCTTCATCAAATCAAATTGTGGTTTGACCACAGACTCTTATCTGTCGGATATAATCCGACGCCCTCCGTGGTATTAGCCAGGGGAGCTGTTGTTTTCTGATAGGTGTCAGTCCATTAACCTACAGTGTAGGGAGTTGAGACTGGCTTGAACGAATTGTTCCTTCAGATGATTTGTCTTATCTAGTAACTTTGAGAAAACCTATTACGTATCATTCAGTAGTTATGACGACTCTCTACCACAATATGACATCAAAATCTCCAATACGGAAGTCATCAAACCCACAAAGAAAATAAAATATCTTGGAATAATTTTAGACAGCAATCTCAGATGGAACCAGCACATAGGCCACATAGTTAAAAAATTACGTTACATACTTCACAAATTCAAACAGATATCAAACATACTCAATCAAAAACAGAAAACTATGTTGTATATAAGAGTTTAGTAGAGTCCCATCTGATATAAGGTACAATTGGTTGGGGTGGAGTGTCGAAAACGCATCTATATTATCTTCATGTAGAAAAGATTTATTAGATGAATCCTACGGAAAGGTTACGACTACCCAGACAGCTATCTCTTATAAATATTACTGCTGTATAGCATAAAAACAAAAATAATTGAGTACCACAAATATGCTATACGTGGGAATCATAGTCATACCAGCTCAATCAGTTATTTTGGACCAAAAATCTACAGATTTCTTCCTGAAAATTCAAGATTCAAATCAAATATCAAAAAATTTATGACAAGGATATGACAGAGACACATATACAAATATAAATTTAAATAATTACTTCCACGATTGTAGATATATATTGTGTATTGATTTGTTTGTAGTCTGGAATCCTTATGATTAAAATCTCTATATCCATTGTTTGTTTAGTTTATTTATATTCTTTTCAAATGTGTCTAGTTTATTATATGTTTTTATCCATACTTAGTACCCATTCAATGCATTAGTTAATTTTTAATTCTTCAAATCCTGCTCAAATAGGTCCACTTTGAACTTATATTCTTATTTATATCTAGTGATTATTCCAATAGATTGATTGGTCTTATTCATTTATATTCTGTTCAAATGTAGCAACTTTAAATTTATATCTTAGTACTTAATTTAATGCATAAATCTCATTCAATGTCAGATTCAGTATTCTCATTACTTACACACAGGCAGATCATTTTGCCTCGTAAGATGTATTTTATTTGTTCACTGTTCATTTCTATATGTTCATGTATATTCACCGTGAACAATCTCAAGAAAGTGAATGAATATATATTATTTTTGTTATTAGTATCACCTCATTCTGGAATCCTCATCCTCGTCCAAGACTGACAGTAAACAAATCTAAAGCAAATGAACTTCAAACGTTCAAGCATAGCCCACTGGCTAATAAGAAAGTTTTTCTTCCTTATGCAGAGGAATCGGGCAAATTACGGATATGTAGTTGGTTAGTACCTCGTCCACTAGATGGAGTGACATTTTGTGATGTTCGCTCTAACTTCGGAAGAGGAATGAAATACTCTGAAAGAATTCCGATTTTCAATTGTGGAATATCATTGACTTTAGGTCGATGATGGTCACTATCTTGCACTGATGAGTGGCTAATAAGCCAGAAACCGGTCTGCAAGTGTGCCCGTTTCAAAATTGAAGGTCGACTCTTTTAGTTGTATTGCCAATTGCATATGCAGGAAATTTTCTGAGAAGATTCCCAGCACTGACGCCTGGCGGATATAATCCAACGCCCTTCGTGATATTAGCCAGGGGAGTAGTTGTTTTCTGATAGGCCTCAGTCCATTGAACCTACTGTGTAGGTATATCGAGACTGGCTTGAACGTTTGAAATTCATTTGCTTCATTTTTGTTTACTGCTGCCAGTCTTTAAGCATATCCCACTGATTAATAAGAAACAATTCCCTTCAGTTCTCTTATACTAATCTTTCGAACAAAAATGCAGTTCTCCCATCAGGAAACTCATGTACTCGATTCCGTGTGAAGTTCCAGTTGTTCCCAGAGCCAATATATGTAGTTGTAGTGTTCTTTAATAAGTTTGTCGAGAAACTTCTAAAATGCCCAGAGGAGCAGTGCCGTATAGGTTTTGTTGGTGTAATGGTGGTGGAAACTTCTCTGGTGCTTGTTACTTCAAAATTATGAAACATGAAACCAAGTTGATCATTTCCTCACAAGAACGTTATATATATATATATATATATATATATATATATATATATATATATATATATATATATATATATATATATCCTAAATGTTCAAGGATATTTGACAAAATTATGGAAGCTTAGCTGATGATCTGCTTCGTAAGAAACATTCTTGAAAGTTTATGTGTAAGTTTCATAGTCCATTATTGAGAGACGTATATTAGTCCATAAAGAAAAAACATCTGGGTTGGAAAACCTGAATTATTATTGAATAAATACAGCTCTTAACAATTGAATGATGATCATTATCATAAGTTTCATTATTTACAACAGAATTTTTGACGATTGAAAATATGAAACTGTATTAGAAGCATGTCTTAGAATAATTCGATGTTGCCCAAATCACAAGGTACTTTGTATAGTAATGTATGGACAAAACACAAGTACTATAGGAAAATTTTTAAGGCGCTCTAAAAGCGGTGCCTGTACAGAGGTACGTTGCATTTGAATCGCTGGTGGCTAAATCCATTTGGAAAAACGTTCTCAAGGAGTTTATTCCGTATAAACGCAGTTCTTAAGAATGAAAGAGTTCTTGAACAGTGAAATTCGAGGTGTACTGACTTGAACCTCAAAATGATGAGCAGTCACACTGCGTCGCGTATTTCTGATATGTACCGCTCTTGGTGGAATCAAATGTGCCACGTCACTTGAACACCTTCCATTGAAAGTCTCTAAGAAAGAGTGACAAATCTACAACCTTTCTTCTGTGTTCCAGACTATTAAAGTTGCAGGTGATGTTCGTGTCTCCAATCAAGCGGATGGCTCTTTTCTGGATGAAAGGTATGCTTAAGAGCGGAGCTCCATACATGAGAACATTCTGATATGAGCTTTATTAAGCAGGGGTTCCCAACCTTTTTGCACCTGCGTACAACTTGACTTTTTGAGAAATATTGGCCTACCACCAGACCTAAATATTAATATAATATAATTCAATAAACGTATAATATTCACTCTTCTAAAAGTGTTCAAATGCCTTTTCAATCAAATTCCTGAGAAAACTTTATATTTAATGGTTAGATATTTGTTTATTAATAACATGTTTATATTGAAGGAGGAGTAAAAAGATCAAAATGGTATTAATTCACAGTTTCATTCACTACCCATAGGTCTAAAAACATACAAATAAAAAATTATTAAAAAGTCAGCAAAAAATTAATCATCATACAAAATATACTTTTATAGTCTTCAGTGCGAAACTTGTTGTTGTTTGTCTGTGATTAAAATATCAACATTAGGAGTAATGGAACTTATCTTCACTCTTGAATTATCTTCAACACTTATTCTGCTTCTATACTCATTTTTTATGTACAAGAGTTCACACAAGTAACTCGTAACAAAATAGAAGAGCTTGCGGGAAGTGCAAAGGGTACTCAGTTTTACATCCGATCCAGAAATTAGTTGAAGATTTCTCTTTAAAATAATCTTTCATGGAACTGTCTTCTGTGAGGTCAATAAAACTTTCTTTTAGTTCCAATTTATTTGGTGAGGTTCCCGAGAAAGAATTTCTGATCCAGTCCACTTTTGAATAATCTCCAGGGTAATACTTCTCAAAGCTTTTTTCAAGACCTTCCAAGTGAACAATGATATCTGCAACCATAGCAGGCATTGGAGACATTCAATTTTCTTCAAAAAATGATGATAGAGTGGGGAATGCAGATAAATTCTCCTTCTGTATATTTGAACAAACCAGGACTAACTTTCTCTTGAAGGAGTTTATTTTGTCACTGACTGTGAAGGCTGTTGTGCTCGGTCCCTGAAGTCCCAAGTTCAGTGTGATGAGTTTGTCAAAAATGTCAGCTAAGTAAGCCAATCTTAACAACCATTCTTCATCAGCAAACAATTTTCTCACGTCATGATTTTCTTCACTTAAAAACATGAAAACTTCTGATCTCAGTTCAAAGAGACGGTTCGAAATTTTCCCGCGAGATAACCACCTCATTTCTGTATGCAGGAGTAAAGTTTTGAATTTGCTACCCATTTCTTCACACATCAAGGAGGATATTCTTGTGTTTAGAGCCCTTTATGAAGTTAATAACTTTCACAGCATCTGATAGAACGGAGTTAAGGTTTTCCGGCATACCTTTAGCAGCTAATACTTCTCGATGGATGACACAATGCTTAGTTTTGCATTCAGGAGCAACTCCCTTCTTTTTTGCTGCTAGCTCTGTCAATTTTCCTGACATAGCTTTTGCCTCATCTGTACACAAGCCAATACACTTGGACCAGGGAATGCCTACTTTAAATTACCTTAAAAATGAGTTCCGCTGTGGTATTTGATTCAAGTGGCTTGCAGAATTTTTTTTTATCACCTGCACCATGTTTGTAACATGAGTGCTTTCGTCAACTTGAAGTGTAAAATAAGTGCATTCTTTGAGTTTTAAAGTCAATTGTTCTTCAATATTATTAGACACATCGTCAATTCGTCTGTATCGTGCCGATACAGACGGCAAATTGAACCACCAGTAACAAATGAAGCAACACAATTGGCAATTCTGGGCCATGTTGAGCTTGACCATACTTTGAGCACAAGAAAATTAGCATTTGTTTCCGGGGTGTCACGAACTATAGCAGGGGAGCCCATGATGCAAAATCGGGATTTACTCGAGCGTCATTGAGACATATTAGGTTGCAAAACTTAAATGATAAGAAGACAAAAATATTATATGATATATACCTTTAATTCGGTGGGGGAAGCGGCTATAGAATTTTAAATATATAAAAAAATACTGTTGCATGGACATACTCGAGCGCGTCAGATATTGATAGCATTAATGTCTTACGTATATAATGTTGGTATGTTAATCTGATCGTTTGCATGATGTGGGTGGTTGTACGTAAGGGTTAAAAGTGAAAAGGAAAAAAAAATTAATCGAGCGCGTCAGATTTTCTAATGGGGTGTTAAGTGCAATGAAAAAAAAAGTTCTCATTGAATAATCTGACGATTTCTATCTGATGCAAACTCGCGGCCATTATTATAATGTACAAAAAAATTCGCCGTTTTGAAATACTCAAGCGCGTCAAATTAAGATATATATGGTTCATCTTTATGTTCTAGACGTGCTGTCTCTTAATAATAATAATAATAACAGGTCTTTATTCATCATAATAAAAAAAATAAACAATAGAAAGATATGATGAAACATAGTATGATGAATGCGCGAGGTTCAGCTATTATAGCTGAAATCTGAAATAGCTGAAATAATCTGACGATTATCTAGAGAGATTCGCTTAATCTGACAAAAACAATATTTTTTAAAAAAAATTTTAATTCATTAGACTTAATTCATTGAAAAGCTCAGGAAATAGCATGCAAATGAATAAGTGTATGTTTTTTAAGTAGAATACTTGTATTTATAAGAAAATAATTAAAAAAAAATGCTCAAAAAAATTTAATTTTTTAAAATCAATTGATTAATTAATGAATAAAAGAGAAATGAAACTTTCTATGTTCTTTGCCACTTTTATTTGTAACTAACGTTACTGCAGTTTAGTCCTATAAGGACATTTTCAAACTTATATATTGTATAAGTTATATTTGAAACTTATATATTGTATAGGTTTGAAAATATTCTTATAGGACGAAACTGCAGTAACGTTAGTTACAAATAAAAGTGCTAAAATACATAGAAAGTTCCATTTCTCCTTTCTTCATTATGATTTCCTACCATGTAGTAACGGCTACATCCATCAATTAATTGATTAATTAATCATCATCTTCATCGCGAAGAAGTCTCTGTAATCATCTGTGATGGCGTCATGGCAACAGAATTCAGAGTGGGAACGGAGTGAGAGAGTAATAGATAGAGAAAAAGTGAATGAAGAATAGAGGAATAGAAACTCGGAGAGGGAAATATAGGTATCACACAGCTGCACGCATTAAACTTCATCGACGAATATATTTTTCCTTATCCTCGAATTACGTCACTCTCAAATTGTCAGATCACTGGAATATACACTTTTGAGCAGGTATTTAACTCACCCTACCTTAATCTGACGCGCTTGAGAATTTCTTATATATGGGGCTCATATTTGGTGGAGGTACTTAAACGGGTACAAGGAATCCCCCTGTATATTAATCTGCCACGCTTCAGTAAATCCCGAAATCCTCGCTTGGGCTCCCCTATTATAACATTTGGCGTATTTTAAAAACCCACAAAATGCATTCTTACAAGATTAAATTAACGTAAAAACTGAATGAAGATGATTTCGATCGACGCTTGCAATTTTCCGAGTTGGTTAGTGAACGAGCGGTGGAAAATCCACATTTTGTTTTCAACATTTGCTTCAGTGATAAATGTTCTTTTTTTTCTAAATGACACAGTTAATCGCCATAATTGTCGCTATTGGGATGATTCATATCCTCACATTTTTCATAAAGTGCATACTCAACGCCCACAAAAATTAAATGTATGGGCTGCAATTTTTGGTGACCGTATTGTTGGCCCATTGTTTTTAGAAAGCAATTTAACCGGACAAATGTATCTAGAGCTTCTGGAAGATACTATTAATCCCCTTCTCACTGATATTATTGAAAATGACCACAATTATCGTGAGGATCTGTAAATATTTCAACAAGATGGGGCTCTTCTGTACTATGCTCTGCCTGTTCGGCAGTATTTAGATCAGACTTTTCAGGATCACTGGAATGGGAGGCGGGGCATTATCGAATGGCCACCACGATCACCAGACCTTTCGCCAATTGTTTTCTTTCTGTGGGGTAATTTGAAAAGCAGAATTTACTGTATTCCTCCTGCATCACTCGAATATTAACGGCAACGAATCACAAATGAATGTCGCCAAACCAGTCCAGAAATGCTCCACAATGTTCGAGAACGTTTCCAGCATAATCTCTATTATTGCATGGAAGCTGGAGGTGCCCATTTTGAGCAAATGCTAACATGAGAATAAAGTAAGTAATTTCAACTCTAAATTTAATATGGTTCATCCGAATTGAAAAAAATCTTCCAAACGATGTGCAACTCGCCCCCAGTTCCCTATTACAATTCCAAGGGTTGTTCACCCTTCTGCTTCAGGGTTGAAGTGACGACGCTGTGAATGGAGAAAAAACTGTCCCTCTCCCAATAAAAATCGACCTGTCCGAGCGTTTTTTAGGATTTGCAAGATTAGTACCCAAAACCTCCATGTCAAGTTTACGATGGCTCATCCTGTATAAAAAACAATAGAAGGTGTATAGTGTATAGAAATGTATATAAGTGTATAGAAAGTGTATGGTTTTGGTCTACTTATCATTCTATTGTATCCACATAACATTCTTCAAAAATTTAATACTTGAGAAATGTTCAAAAGTTCAGTTGGAAATTTTTCAAAACAAACTCCAAGATGAAAAACTCATAGAATAAAACAAAATGCAAATTCAAGCACTCATTCCAGCTGGAATGAATGATCATTAATTATTTCCCCCAGAGGATTCCATTGTCGGACATTTTCGGCTTTCAATGCCAACTTGGCCATCTTCTGCGATGACTTTTATGATTCAGACGATTATAAATCCACTTCAGTAATTAGACTTGTCAACTTCTGTTGGTACACCTGAACAGAGCTCGGTAAAGTTGGGACACGACCCAAATTATAGGCATAAATCTTGAATGTGACAACAGATGTTCCATTTCCATAATCCTAGTTTGTTTTGTCAATCCCGGCGTTCCTTTTGTTTGATCATAACACGGCAGAAGCGGGTCATTATCTGATGGTGTTTTTGACTTTCCACATTATTTCTGCAACGAGTTTTTATCATGTATTCTCGAAAAAGTTGTCATAATAAATTAAAGTATAATTTTTGTGAAACTCACATTTTCACTGTTATTTGTAGAACTACCTATTGACTACTCTTCCTGCTGTTACACCTGTTTGGAATTATTGATTATGACTGCGCGAGACTTTAACTACCTATATCATGAGTCACAAATGTACCTTTTTGGTCCATATAATGATAATAATGATAATGTTTATTCCAGAAAATGAAATACATATGCATATAAACAAGCCGTTGAAGCTCATAGAGATTGTGCATGATATAAAAATGCATGTGGAACAACAAACTAAGTTAAGACATTTTGTGCGAGATGACAGTAAAGTAAAAATACAAATTACTAGCTGTTGCCCGTGGCTTCGCCCGCATAGAATTTGGTTTGGTTGAACAAGTTACAATATTTTTTATCAACCGAAACTTCAGGTTTCCAACTTCAAAACTAAGGAAATTGAGCACAATATTTGAACCCCTATTTTTCTATCTTTGTGGTGGAAATTCCTGATTCCTTTTCTTGTTTCCTTTCTCATTATTTAGGCTATACAAAGTACCCACCTGCATATTTCAAGATTCTTGGTACAGTAGCTTCGACTGTACCTCAATATTAGAGTGTCAGTCAATCAATAGGTACATACTTATACAATACTAGCTGTTCCCTGCTGTTTTACCTGCGTTACCGTGGGAACCTACCCTATGTGTTATTCCAGGTCATGATCTATCTATATACCAAATTACATTTGAATCCGTTGAGATGTTTAGGCGAGAGAAACTGAAAAATGTAAATACATACATTACATTCCATCCATCCTCACAAACTTTACGCGTATTTCATTTCAATTCTTTCAGTTTTTTTGTGCTGCTGCTATTCAATATTGTATAAGTGGATACCTATTGATTGACTGACATTCTTATTTTAACGTACAACCTAAGCTACTGAACCTAGAATCTGGAAATATGCAGGTAGGTTCTTTGTATAGCGTGAAAGAGAATCAAAAAAGGAAATCAGGAATTTCCACACCCAAAGGAAAAAATAGAGGTTTTTTCCAATATCTCATGTATGTCATGATAATGAACTAAAATTTCAGTTCTCCCTTAAATATGTTATTACTTGTAAGAGAAATTGTTTCAAATGGAACTTCTGCAAAATTACGAGGAAAGTCGTAAACCACCATATCCTCAAATATTTGGAAGGCTTGAACATCCACAGTGCTCTATACAATTTGCTGATGACACATCTTTTACTGTCAGTGGTTCGGAATATGAAACATTGTCAGTAAGAGCAAATCATGCTGTATCCAACATGCAAAATTATTGTTCTAAGAATGGCTTGATTCTAAATAATCTTAAAACCAACAACATTCTCTTTACAATTCAGGAAACTGATTGTAGTGTATTGGTTAGGTCTGAGATTGAAAGTATTGAACAGGTAAACTATAAAAAATTTTTAGGAGTTTTTATTGATTCCCAACTCAATTGGAATCATCATGTTGATTTCATACTGAAGAAATTAGCGACACATTGTTTCGTTATATGGAATCTGCGTAATTTTGTGTCTATTGAAATTCTTAAAAGTTACTATTATGCAAATATTTACTCTGCCCTCAATTACTGTATTATTTGTTTTGGCAACTGCAATAGAATTAGTGACTTATTAATTTTCCAGAAAAACATTATCAGAACAATTTGTTTTAAAAACCACTCGATTCCTGTAAACCACTATTTGCGAAGTTGAATATATTAACTGTTACTTGCATGTATATTTTTAATTGCGTAATCTACGTTAACTCAAATTGCTCCAAGTTTCAGAACACAGATGATACATGTCTTCTTTCGGGCTTCACCTTGAGAAAAAACTATAACATTTTAATTTCTAGTCATAAGTTAGCCAAGGCGACTAATGGACCTCATATCATGTCAATAAAACTGTACAACAAGCTCCCAATATCCATTAAAAAAATAACTAGTGTAAAGCTCTTCAAACAAAAAGCTCGGAAACTATTATGTGAAAAGGTATTTTATTCGCTTGATGAATTATTTCAGTATGATTTGGAATTTGAAATTTTAATTTTTGTATCCCTTTTATGATCTAAATGTTATATAATATGTCATATAATTATGATGTTTTATGATTGTGACCTCATTGTAATTGTACTGAGTTATGTGACTTTTTCCATGCCTTCCCTAGGTCTACGGAAATAAAGATTTTTTGATTTTTTTTTATCTTAACGGTTCATCAGTAAGGCTTTCGGAAATAAAAATCAACAGGCAATCTTCTATTGTATGTCACCTATATTTGGAATAATGCAATCAAGAAACATGGAGAATCAAGAGCTGTTGCGCTTAATATTTCTACGGCTTTTGACTGTGTGTGGCATAAGGGTTGCAGGCTTCGATGTGTATGGGTCTTCAGCTTCTTGAAAGAGCGTCCTCTGCAAGTGGCCGTCGATGGATATCTCTCGAATACTTTCACCACCAACGCTGGTGTTCCCCAGGGATCTAAATTATTTACAACCCTCTTTTTATTGTATATCAATAATTCATTGGAAAAAACCATGCATCCAATATACTGCTTTGCTGGCGACAGCACACTTGTCTCTTCATTCCATTTGGATTCCAGAACATCGGCTATGGAGGCCTAGGTTCATAAATTACGCTCGACATACATACATTTTCTGCACGACCAGTATATTTGATGTCATCTAGATACAGATATATCTAGAACACGATAGAAATACATCAAGGCTGCCGTGAGGCTGCGGAAACATAATAAATCAAGATGTGATGGAATGAATGTTACCATGGCAACTTAGTCAATGTTTTGAAATGAGATTTTATAGGCTAGTAGCTACATTTGCTGTCAATTTTTGTGATAACAGATAATTTATTAGTGATTTTGAAATGGATTAAGCGACGAAGGAAGTGTGAATTGTACTTCACCAGAAATAAGTAAAGCAGCTGAGGATGCGAAATTGAGCTTCTTGCTATGTAAATACAAGAAAGTATACGACAAAGTGTACGAAGAATTCGTGAGGTAGTGCAAGGGGAATGATGTAAAAAATAAGAACTATACAGAGATTGTACTTCTTGCCTTCGTACCTCAGAGCATGTCACCATTTTTTTTTTAAATGTGTCACCCTATATTGTTTCGCATTATCAGATGCCAGCCACCCTGAATAACTTCTGAGATAATGATTTGCAGGAAAAAAACAGGTTAATTATATAGGAGGCCACATTTTGAAATATTCGATCTAGAGACAAATATGGAAGCCATAAATCAGAAAAAGAGATTTTTTATTAATTCATTGAGCAAAATCTGATGAATGAGAAGAAACAAATTTTCTATAGTAAATGTTCAAAAACGTTTCCACCAACTTTCATATAATGGTACAAACGAGCTTCCATTTGCCACCCTCATATGGTTGAGAATCTTGGGAGTTATTTCTCTGCAATGCCTTTCATACACTTTAGAATTCAAATGACCCCATAGGATGAAATCTACAAGAGTGAGATCCGGAGACCTTGGTGGCCATTGTGTAGGAGTTTTTCTGCCAATCCAGCAGGAAAATGATCATCCAAAAATTGTCGCACTGGAGCTGCATACTGAGGAGGTGCACCATCCTGATGAAAATCTATTTCGTTTTCTAATAAATTTATTTCCTTCTCAATTGCCCTATTGATGCACGGTATTATTCGATTCTCCAACATATCCAAATATGTATCACTTGTCAAATTATCATCGATAAAAAAGGTCCTATGACGTGGTCACCTAAAATTCCTTCCCAAACATTCAGTTTTTAAGGTCGTTGGGTATGAACTGGAAGGTATAAATGAGGATTCCCATCACTTCAATATCGACAATGTTGCCGATTCACCTTTCCATTCAAACTAAACGTACATTCATCCGAAAAACAAATTTTATACAAGAAATTCTGATGCAAGTTGATCCGTTCAGTGAGCCTTTCACAAAACCCGATACGTCTATCGAAATCATCTTCGTTCAATTCATGAACTAGTCTAATCTTATATGAATGAAATTTGTACTCCTGAAGGATCCTGAAAACATTTGTATGACTATTTCCTGATTCTCAAGATAACTCAGTAAGCAATTGCCAATTTTCCATTAGTCCAACGTGCCCTGAAACTACAGTACAAATAGCTTCATCGTTGACAACTCCTGAACGGTTATCTTTTTTATTGTTAACAGATAGAGTTTTCCTAAATTTGTTCAATAATTCCGAAACGTATTTGTGTTGTACATTTCTTCCTGGATGATTATCATTGAACATACGGGCAGCAGCTCTAGCACTATTTCCATTCCGGAAGAACAAACTCACTATTTCAATCCATTCTCGAAGAGTATAAACCATTGCTTTTCAAGAATTCACAGAAACACCAAATGTTATTTCACCCGGTAGGTAATCGTTATTGTAGAATGAGACAAATACAATATATCATATCAATATCAAATTCAAACTCAACTAGGCAAAATTAGACTTTTTTGAAGTATACTTCACAAAAACACCTATAAAACCTAGGTAATAGATTGTACAGAAGTTCATTCAAGGTGGCTCGTTTTCAACCCAAATAATTTTTAGCTTCCAAACTATATATTCTACTTTGTTCCAATCTGTTCATCATGGAACATACGATAATGCAAAAAAATTGATCCATTTAAAAAAATGGTGATATGCTGTGGGGGTGTGATAGGGAAAGTTAGATCAAATGTGAATATGGCAAAATGTGTCTTCCCGTATACTTTTGTAGAGGTGTTTTTTTATTTTTCCTGAAAATTATTGGTCCAAAAGTTATTCAGTTTGGTTCGTTTTCAACTCAAATTATTTGTAGCTCCCGAACCATAAGCTTCAGACCATATGTTTTATACTTTGTTGAACTTTCCTCATCATGGAGTATCTGATAATGCGAAACAATACAGGGTGATCCATTAAAAAACATATGGTTGACGTGTTTTTTATTTTTCCTGCAAATCATTGTACTAAAATTTATTCAGGGTGGCTCGTTTCAAATGGAATGCACTGTATATTGATCCATATACAACCGTAAATAATACTAGATGAATTTTTCTCAAAACGTATGTTTATCCGGTCAAATTAGACTAAAAAATAAGAGTGAAGGTAAATAAATTTACAACAAGCTGCAAATGCGTGTAATTGTTGAAAACAGTTTAAAATAAGATTTTGAAATTCCGAATGATTGCGATGCTTGGAAAAAAATTATTCGAAGTCAAAGGTCAAAAATCTCGAAAAAAATTGTTTTTTGCGATTTTCAGGAAAACGGTGTGTTCAATCATAAAATAATTGCAAATAAAAATTGTAGATCATAAAATTCTCTACAAAAAATGTATCAGTACTTTTTTTTATTACAGCCACCGTTTCTGAGATACGACGAGACAAATAGTTGTAAAAGTTGTAATCGATAATATCGGTTCATTTCAATGTTGAAGGATAAGTTTATTGGCGAAAATATATTGGTTAAACAGGCTAATAACGATGCCGACGTACCGATTATTGAAACAGCTATGGAGCAATTTAATTTGACAAATACAACTATTGTTGTTGGTGAAGATGTAGACTTATTCGTACTTCTTACTGCTCGAACTCCACCTGAAAAAACTATTTTCTTTCTGAAGCCAAGAAAAGCTCAAAGTCAAACCGAAATATATTCGTCAAAAAGTTTATCTACTTTTGCAAAGAGTCAAAATCATGTACTATTTTTACACGCAATAACTGGTTGTGATACGACGTCTGCATTTTACGGGAGAGGTAGAGCAACAGTCTTTTAAATGTTTGAAAAACAAGATTTAGTACATGTTCAATATGTTTTCAGAAAAAGTGATTCGACTCAACAAAAAATTATCACCAAATTATCACCAACAGGATTCAGTTTCTTCTTCCTAAGTACAAAACTCCGAAAAAACCATCTGCTTAGATAAGTATCGATATTCATGTTTCGTAAAAAACACTAAAAATAAGAAACAGATGCAATTAGCTTGTCTTCCTCCAACCTCAGTTGCTGCTCATCAACATCTTTTCCGGGTATATTACCAAGTTCAAGTGTGGCTTGGTTATCATCTAGACCCAAAAGACTGGGGTTGGAAGTTGGTCGACAACGCATTAGAACCTATTCAGACTTTACTCCCACCTGCGCCGGAAAAACTACTGAACACAATTTTTTGCAACTGTAAAAAGGGATGCAGCGCTAAGTGTGGTTGTGAAAAAGTTGGACTGTTGTGTTCTCTGGCATGTACACATTGTCAAGGCCAGTCATGTTCTAATGCTGAATCACCAATAGGATTCAATTGATACCAACGAGGAAACATGCGATACATCACTTTTGACGCAGTTTACCTACACCCAGGATGAGCATCAAGAAGAAGAAGATCGAGAAGAAGGAGAAGACCAAGAAGAAGAACGAAAAGAAGAAGTATTTGAAGGTTATGACTCAGATGAATACATTTTTATATTTTTTAAATTTCAATCGCTTTTTTAATTTCCAACCCTTCCTAATATATTTTAATATGCAAGTTTTTAATTTGACAGAATCACAACAGACATGTGGAATATGCCTACTGGGAAAACCACGTTAAAAAAACGCGCTAAGTACACTACCTCATAGGTGGCGTGGAAACGTGTGCATATAATGGCAATTACAACTTTTACAACTTTTTGACTCGTCGTATCTCAGAAACGGTGGCTCTAAGAAAAAAAAGTATTGAAACATTTTTGTAGAGAATTTTATGAGCTACAATTTTTATCCGGAGTTATTTTATGATAAAACTTACCGTTTTCCTGAAAATCGCAAAAAAACATTCATTTTTCGAGATTTTTAACCTTTGACCTCTAATACATTTTTTTTCCAGGCATCGCAATCATTCGCAATTTTAAAATCTTATTTTTGACTATGTTTTGAACAATTACACGTGTTTGCAGCTTGTTGTAAATTTATGTACCTTCCAATGTATAGATTGACCGGATTATGTCGCTGAACAACTCAGCACCATCTAGCAGAAGGAATATATCAGCATATGATGATGATCATTGACTGATCTACTGAAATAACCCAAATTTAATTAAACTGGTGTTCATCAACATTTTAAAGTGAAATCCTCATTTCATTATTTCACGACGGCACCCCTTTTACATTCCATGAAATATAATGAAAGATTATATGGCAAGGGAACTAATAAAACATGAATGAAATGTGTTGAATATTACATTATTATTACAGTTGCCCCAGAAATACACAAATCTCATAATTCATGCAGACTTGCCACTATCCTGCATTTCACAGAAAACATATTGTCTGCTCCCCTAGTTCCGAATATCAAATGTATTCAGTCTGTATTCCAGATAAAACATCATTTGATGTGCAAACCCGGCGGAAACTCCTATCAGGATTTGGGAGAATCGTATAAACAGATTATCGGTTGCAGCTGCTTAAACATGGCTTCCTGATACTTCATGTAAATAAATCTGGCAACGGGATCCCGAATGGAGGCGTATATATTTGGTATTCAAATTCTAATAGACGAAATTGTCATTTTGTGTGCGACAAGATCCACGGTAATCTTATGGCGAGAGGCTTTGAGAAATCAATTATGAATATCTGATTTGAAAATATGAATATATTGAACAACCGTGCTGGAAATCGCACGTTGAAAGGTTGGGACTCGTTAATCCATAGCTAGCACAAGTGTCAACTTCTGAGAGAGTCGTTTGTAGGAGAATGATAGCTGGTTGACGAAATACATATTTTCAACAGTAACAATCAATCAATCAATCAAAATATACTTTATTGCCGAAAAAACTCTTGTTTTGTTGACAAAGTAGAATATACATGTACAGAAATAAAATTTAAGCAAAATACACACAATTATGTAAAATATAAATAAAATAAAAATAAAATTGTTATACAGCGTGACTCACGTTTCTGGAAAACGCAAAGCATGATTTTTCTGAAAATCACCTCTCACATTTCCTCACCTGTTCTATCGATCTAGAATATTTTCAGCATTACGGCGTTGCCACTTCCATCAAAAAGTCCTAGCAACTTTATTTTTTTAAATGAAACACCCCGTATATCAATACATTTTTGGAATCGCTCTGGTGTTTTAATACTTTTTTGTTAATAATGTCCTATACCTATCTCTATCTGTTTTCGAGATAAAAAATAAATTGTGCTAAATATGGTCCAAAACATATCCTTAATTGAAATTAAGTACTTCAGTACTCTCAATTCATGAAAAGTTGATATTTTGATGGTAGTTTGGACAAACTCGAAATATCCAAATAACACCAAGAAATCGACTCCATATCATACAGGGCGTGCTAAAATTACTATTATTTCCATTGTGCATAAAAGTAGTCAAAAGTTCATTTTCTCAAATGAAACCCCCTGTATATTACTAGTTAAATTGAAAGACTGTGAAAAATTGCTTCAAGATGATATATCATGTCCCTATACCTAAATCGTCAAGTTTTCTCAATAAAGTCGCTTCTTCTAGAAACATTTTTTTTTTAGAATTTGGATTTAGGTAGCGGTGGAATTATCAAGCTTATAGCAGTACGATTACTTTTATAAGTAACTCACAGAGAGTTATCGACGGTGTTTCGAATCATCTTCCAAAATGAGTGCAAATATCGATTATTCAAACGAAGTTCTTATGAAATTATTTATTATACACGGACAGTGTGATCAAATCATTGCCAGAACTTGTAGAAAATTCAACCAAATGTATCCTGCATTATCATCAATGAACGAGAGGAAGTTTGTAAGATTACAAAATAATTTCCTCAACTATGGCTCCATATTAAAAGCGCCTTCAACATTACCAAAACCTGTTACTTCAAATGAGAACAATACTGTTAACGTTTTGGCATATTTTTATGCATATCCATAAGCTTCCATTCGCAGTGCAGAAAAAGATTTAGGTGTATCAAATGCTTCAGTACAACAAATTTTGAAAAATCACGGAATGCATCCGTATAAATTTATCAAAGTTCAAGCTCTAAAAGTAGAAGACTTCGAACGTAGAATGCATTTTTGTGAATCCCTTTTGATTCATACACAGGAAGATCGGGAATTTTTGTCAAAAATAATTTGGAGCGACGAATGAAAATTTATGTGGGATGGTATTTTCAATAGAAGGAATAAACATTTTTGGGCTGATCGTAATCTTCGTGTTACAAAAGAAATGGGTTTTCAAGATAAATTTGACCTGAATGTTTTCTCTATTATGAAAAACAATAAAATTAGCTTTTTTATTTATGAAGACACACTGAATGCAGAGAGGTATCTCCGATTTTATTGAAAATTTGCCTTTAGAGGAATATAGGCATTCGTGGTTTCAACTGGATGGAGCGCCAGCTCATTCCACCCAGGAAATTTCCAGGAAACTTGACGAACTCTTCGACCATCGTTGGTTTAGGCGTTTAGGGCTGTGGGATTGGCCACCGAGATCACCTGATCTCACGCCACTTGACTTTTTTCATGGGGTGTTTTAAAAGAAAGGGTATACAGTACTCCAGTGCCTACCAAAGAAGAATTGTGACGGCGAATAGTGCGGAGTATTGAAGATCTGGATCCCCAGGAAATTGAAAAAGCAACCACAAGTCGCGTACAAAAAAATATTTTAAAGTGTTTAGAATGTAATGGACAACATGTTCAGCATTTATTGTGAAAATGTGATATTTTGTTAATACAATTTTGTTATTTTGAATCATCCTATTCTGTTATTGTTTCAGCCCACAAAATCTTACTTTTCACCTAGAAATTACTGATTTTTGGTACAGTTGTTCCCTGGAAACTTTGAGCGATAGTTAAGGAAATTATTTTGTAACCTTACAAACTTCCTCTCGTTCATTGGTGTTAATTCAGGATACATTTGGTTGAATTTTTTACACGTTCTGACAATGATTTGATCACTTTGTTCATGTGTATAATAAATAATTTCATAAGAACTTCGTTTGAATAATCGATATTTGCATTCATTTCGATGATTCGAAACACCGTCGATGACTCTTTGTAAATTACTTATAAAAGTAACCGAACTGCTATAAGCTTGATAATTCCACTGCTACCTAAATCCAAATTCTAAAAAAAATAATGTTTCTAGAAGAAGCGACTTTATTGAGAAAACTTGACGATTTAGGTTTAGGAATTACCGAGTAATATACAGGGGGTTTCATTTGAGAAAATGAACTTTTGACTACTTTTATGCACAATGGAAATAATAATAATTTTAGCACGCCCTGTATGATATAGAGTAGATTTCTTGGTGTTATTTGAATATTTTGAGTTTGTTCAAACTATCATCAAAATATCAACTTTTCATGAATTGAGAGTACTGACGTACTTAATTCCAATTAAGGATATGTTTTGGACCATATTTAGCACAATTTATTTTTCATCTCGAAAACAGATAGATATAGGTATAGAACATTATCAACAAAAACGTATTAAAATACCAGAGCGATTCCAAAAATGTATTAATATACGGGGTGTTCCATTTAAAAAATGAAGTTGCTAGGACTTTTTGTTGGAAGTGGCAACGCCGCAATGCTGAAAATATTTTAGATCGATAGAACAGGTAAGGAAATGTGAGAGGTGAAATTTTCGAAAAATCATGCTTTGCGTTTTCCAGAAACGTCTAACCTACCATCGACCGTGAGTCACGCTGTATAAACAAGCAGTATATAAACATATACATTTATCAATTATACATTTTATTCAATAGAATAAGTGTCAATAAATAAATTAAATATCAATTATAAAACGTTATTTGAACATTTTGTCTGTTCGAGTATGCTATACAGTACCCGCAATAAATTACAGATGACAGTTCACAATTTCACTGGAAGTTGTCATTGTAAAATTTTCGTAAACTCTAGTAGGGTCTGCTCGCGAGAAGTTTTTTTATGTATTTTCTAAAGCTGTCAATACTATCGTGGCTATTTCTAAAATGAGACGGTAAGAGATTATACATTTCAACACCGTTATATAAAATGGAGTCCTTTACTAGGGATGAAGAAGGCAATGATGATTTAAAATTATTTTTAGATTTTAGGCGAGTGCTATGACACGAAGAACTATATTAAAATTTTGACCTATGTTTGTGTATAAGACACGCAGTTTCCAATACAAAGAGAGCCACAACTGTCAATATATTTTTTTCTGGATATAACTGCCTACATGAATTGCGCGGCCTTAGTTTGAATACATATCTAATGTCTCTCTCTTGCAGTTTAAGTACTGAATCTAGAAGGCTAGAGTTACATACCCCCCAGAAAGGAATGGCATATCTCAGTTGAGATTCCATTAATGCATAATATGCGTTCATAGCCGTGGCAGTATCAAGTTCCCTTGAAATTATTCTCATTGCATAGCACCCTGAGGAGATTTTATTCTTCAATTGGTTGACGTGGGCTTCAAACTTCAATTTACTGTCAAAAATTTTTGTGCAATCTTCATTTTCAATCTTCTCATTTTCTAGAGGCATATCTTCTAAAGAACATTTGAAAGTTATTATATTTGTTTTTTTTATATTGAAAGAGAGAAGATTCGAATCGCACCAAGACTTGATTACATTAATATCTCTGATTATCTTATTATTCAGATCTTCAATAGTTTTACTATGCCATAAAATGGTGGTGTCGTCCGCAAATAAGGTAATTTTTCCAGAAGTGTTTATACACAGTGAATCATTGATATATGCAAGAAAAAGAGTGGGTCCCAAAACCGATTCTTGTGGCACTCCATAATCTATATTGATATATTTTGAAGTTATATCACTTTTTACGACTTGACTGCGCCCAGTTAGGTAGGATTCGAACCAATCCAAAGTAACTCCCTCACAGCCGTAGCAATGTAGTTTCCGCAAAAGTATTTCGTGGTCTACACACTCGAAAGCCTTTTTAAGGTCACAAAATACTGCTGCAGCTGCATCTCCGGCGTTTATATCTGAATATACCTCATACAGGAAGAAAAAAATTGTATCGGTGTCCTTTTTAGCCTGAAATCCGAATTGATTTTCTTTGATGATTTTATGAGCAATAAGGAATTCATTGAGCTTTTTTTTCACTGATTTTTCAATTTTTTTTGCTAGGGTCGGGATAAGTGATATTGGACGATAGTACCTCATTTTTCAAAAAGACAGCGTCACCTCTCTCCAGATATGATAATGAACATTGATTCTTCGAGGATACGTCAATTAGACTGGGGTTCGGTGTTTGATCGTCTGATTTCAAAATGTACACACATCGGAAAAGTTTAGGGATATTTTTAAAAATAGCAATAATTTTTTTTTAGATCGCTTTAGGGAAAAAAAGTTGACGGGTGATTATTGAACGAATATAACTTACAACAAAATTTATTAAATGGTCAAAAATACTGCGCATATAAGCAAAACTAAAAAAAAAATATGGTTATTCTTTGGCACCTCAAAAAAAATCATAATACAAAAAAAATTGGAATCGGTACAAAGTATGGCCTCCAGGCTGGTTTATTACGGCCCTACATCTATCGTGCATTGACAAAATGAGATTGTCAATGTCTTGTAGAGGTACATTTGCCCATTCAGCGATTAAAAGCTCTCTCAATTGAAACGTTGTGTGAATGTTCCCCATATGCGGAGTAATTCTTTGTTGAAGCATGTCCCACACATGCTCGATGGGATTCAGGTTCGGTGATTGTGCTGGCCATGGCAATACATCAACTCCTTCGTTGGTGAGCCAGTCAGTCACTAGACGCGCGACATGTGGACGAGTATTATCGTGCATTAGGTGGAAGTTTTCACCAACAGCACCAGCAAACGGACGGACGATAGGTAGAAGAATGGTGTCGAGGTACTGTCGTGCTGTGACGGAGCGATTTGGAAAAACAAGATCGGTTCTGCCGCCGATCATGATTCCGCCCCATAGCATTACTGTACCACCTCTGTATGTATGGACTTCCTGGACGTGTCTGAAACGTTCATTATTTCCAGGTCGTCTCCACAGTCTTACTCGACGAGAATCTGGATGGAATCCAAATCTGGATTCGTCTGTAAACAAAACTGTGGCCCAATCATTTGCATCCCAGTTTTGATGTTCTTGACACCACTTTAATCTTCTACCGCGATTGCCTCTCGACAAAGGTGGACATCTAAGTGGCCTTCTGTTGTGGAGATCTGCTTCATGCAGTCGATTTCTGACAGTATCACGACCAATGGTTACCTGGTTAGTCTGCTGCAACACGTTAACCAACTCAGGTGCTGTGATTGTCGGTTGTCTTCTTGCGGGTAAGACCAAACATCGGTCTTGAACTGCAGTTGAAGCGCGTCCTCGCCCTGGATGTTGTTCGGCTGGACTGCCAGTTTCACGGAAACGCCGCCACAATCGACTGATAACACTTTGGGAGACCCCCAAACGAAGAGCTACATCATTTTGTCGTGTGCCACCTTGAAGAAGCCCTACAGCTCTATTCATCTTACCAATGGTAAGTGATGGCGTTCCATGTTAAAGCACAATATTTCCAGTTTAATTGCTGAGCAAGAACTGCATAGAATGTACAAACTCGATACTTTCAGATTATTCATTTTAGCCGAAAACCTAGAGTTTGTAAAAAACTTGATAAAAGATTAGTTACCGTTTTTGCAGGCCTTGTTCAACCCATAGATATATACAGGGTGGTCGAGTGTACCAATTTAATCGAAATTAAACGACCTCATGCATTTATTTTTATGATATTTAGTATGTTATAAAAATATCCCTAGACTTTTCCGATGTGTGTATTTTTGAAGTTTTGATCCTGTTGATTGTGTAGTCTCACGCATTTTTGATGGTCTTGACGATTCACCAATATAACTTTTACCACAAGAATAAGGTATCTAATGAATGCAATTTTTGTTCCTTTTACTGTTTGTTTTTAGTGAGTGAGTATAGATTTCAGTGTATTTGTTGTTTTGTAAAAAGTTTTAACACTATATCTACTTCAAATTCGTTTTACATAATTAGATGATTCTGAAATATGATGTATAGTTGTGACCCAAATAATGGTCGATGAAAACTCTGGTTTCCTTTACAAAGAATGGATTTCGTTCAATATTTAATAACTTGGTCTTCTACTATGGTTTCACAGTTTGTAGTTCTACAATGGAGATTCTATTTTTGGATCAGGAAAAAATCTTGTATCTAGAATGTATGTTCCTTTGGCAATATCCACTTTGTAGAACTAGCCATTCTGTTTATATTGAAAGGATTATATTTTTAGGAGTAATTAATTTTTGGAAAAGAAAGTTTTTGGCTTTCTATTACTCCATCATACAAAAGAAAAAGTGGGAATCTTCCAAAGGAAGGAAGGAAGTAATCAATTTCAAAAGTGATAACTCTATACATAGATGTGTAGATCATGCAAAGAAGTAACTTTTAGACACAAACTGTAAGAAAAAGCCCTCCTGAAATAGCTACTTTCATATAAACATTGAATTACACGAAAGAAAAATTCTTTAGAAACAAATACTTCTATTCTGCTAATAAAACTGTTCGTCTTTATTTCATAAAAGTAGGTCGAAAACGAATTCAACTGAAAGAAACTACGCTTTGTCCTAATTCTCCTTGGAAACTTTGGGATCGTTTGCATTCCGAAATCCTGAGATTTAGAGGAAAATATGGATGTTTTCAACCCTGTCATAGTGTCCATGTCGTTCTGAATAACATGTATAAATTGAATTACGTATTCTTCAGTCCTTCGGGTGAGGCGCAATCTGCCGAGTAATTCTCGGCAGACCGGCCGCTTGATATAGTATTTAATAATGCAGGAGTGCCACTACCGACGCCAGATATTAAGTGTTGCTGGGGCTTCTATTAAGCTGGCCCTCCAATGCCAGAGTAAAGTATTGCTACTGCATAATAAGTGTTTCACGTTACACGATTTGGACGGATATGGCGACGGTCTCAGACACAGGCCCAGGACTATCAAACTTGAAGCTGTCCGAATGAATATAAATATTACGAAGTTCATTGGTTCGAATCTTCGAACAGATATCTGGTTTAGGGTGTATTGTTTCTGATCTTTACATGACAGACGGAACTGTAATTAGCCATGATGTGCCTTGGGTGGCTCGGACTCACCCAGATATCTATTGGTTCTGGCTGGATTTTTTTTGGATAGTTTGTTTATTATCACAAAAATAACTTCCAATGACATAGACGCTCTTTTCTGTTTCTTTACGAGAATATGAGTACTATTTTCATTACATTCACCATTATACGGTGTGATTCATTGAGTCTGTAACAAATGAGGATTTCTTTTTCATGAACTACACAATCGAAATTTGAATACTACATACCGATAATTGTATAAGATGCATTTGTAATGACAGAAGTTCTGTCATAAGCTACTTGAAGCAGAAATGCTTTTATTCTTTTAGTTGTTGAATTTAATAAACATGTATATGTGCTAAAATCAGTCTCAGATACTTCTTCAATTGTGTGATGCAGTGAACATGTATGTATGTTGGAATTAGTCTGCGGTCTTTGTATTCCAGTACTGTTTTTATATTTTTTAGATTTTGTACTGTACCTCAATATCTTAATATTCTCATTCTCTCACGATTCATAGATTTTATGAATACATTTCAACTTGTTTTTTTACCTGACCCTGACGTTTGCACTGTGTCTTGTGTTAACCATTTTGCAATAGAAGTATTATTATTATTGATAGTCGAACAACATAATACATAGGCCAAAAATATTGGATTCTTTCAGGAATAAAATAATTTAAACAAAATATTTCTCGGATGAATTGTTCAGAACTGAAAGTTATACTAAAATCCGAAATGAGCTCCTAATCGAATTTTTATTATTCACTGGAAGAAACTGACTGACTTACTTATTCTCAACAGAGTCATCATTTCTCTCCATGAATCCGATTCGAAGTTGCAGCCCTGATCCGAATGTAGTTCTTGGGGTACTCCGTGTGTGGCAATTACGTTCTGCAACAGGGCTTCTGCCACCGTTTTAGCCTCTTGGTTGAGTTTGGCAACTACTTCTGGCCAATTGGTTGTGATGGTAGTCCATCACAACCATAAGGTACTTGTTACCGGATGTGGTCATAGGAAGTGGTCCCAGAATTTCAACTGCGATACTCTCGAAATGGCTCCCACATAGGTACTGCTTCAACTTTCCTCTTTGCCTTTTCTTTGGACCCTTTCTTAGAGAGCACATGTCACAGCACTTACACCCCTCATTCACGTATCGACGACAATTGACCCGATAGTACCTCCCACGTACTCTCGCTAGAGTTCTATTTACTCCAAAATGCCCTCCAGTGCGACCATCGTGGAGCTGTTCAAGGATATTCGCGATACATGTCTTCGGAAGGATTACTTGGAATTCGTGAGTGAGTAGGACCAAGGTCTGTTCATATTCGATAAAACAATAAATTGGTAACTTTTTATTATTTTTTTATCAGCAAATGTAATAACACAGTAATAACACTTCCAAAATGCAAATCATGAAATTAAAAAATAACAACAAAAATTAATAGCTGCTCCGAGGCGACTTCATTGATTCCAGTGGCGCATTTGCTTTTTCAGCTGAAAAAAATTCGGAAAAACCTGCAGCACCACATAATCTGAAAATCTTGATTCACCAATGTCCTCTCTCTTATAAAACAAAATGTAGGGTGTCTCCAGAGGCTCCAATAAATTCAACACATCGCCAGAACACTTAGTGACACGACAAGCGTCAAACTTAAAACAGTCCTTTCATTTTTGACCAGGGCGTAAGAATGATCAGATTCAAGGCCAGAACCACAGTGAACAATGACTGCATGAATATTATTATAGTAGTCTACTAGATTGAAATGTTCATCTATTTCGAACCTTCGTAAGAGTTTGGTGCTTCCGTCAGAGGTTGAGTCATGTTTGCAGATCATCAGTGTTATTATTAGATTGACTGGTGCCTTAGTTATACTTGTTTCCTTATAACAGTTAGTTAGTTTGGCGCATGTTTGGCAATACAGTCGATCATCACCTGTTAAAAGTTCCATTTTCAGATGATTTACCAATAAGCTTTTCACGGACTGGTTATTAGTCATATTAGGAAACGAAAGTTGAAGTTCCAGAAATTTTTGCTACCTCTCGAACATTTACTACAAAGTAAACAAGTGAAGATTTTCCCAGCAAAAGATTTACAAACACAAGACGAGATAAACTGTACGGAATTATTCAATCCAGAGCGGCCAGGAGTATTGATTCTGCTATTGATTTGCTCACGAAAAGAACCCCAAGAACCCCAAGAATTTGTTGTCCTAACGAGTATCTGGTGGACTTCAAAGACTCCAGAAAATCGGTTGGAGGGCTGCAGCTGCATGAACAGGTGTTTTAGTTTGGTGAATAATTGAAACATTATCGTTCTTGTTCAACATTATAACCTTGTTCTTGAAATTCTTCGTCATGAACAACACTTGTGAAATGCTTTTTATGTAGCAAGTGTTTCCTAAATTATCTAATCCAATGTTCTTCTCAAGATTTTCAGGACAACTCTCTACTGATTCGTAAGAAAGAACATGTTTCACATAATCTGCGATCGATCTTTCCAAGTGATGAAGGGTTTCGTAGAGGGATCGATGGGTAATTATATAAAGGAATCAGAATTTTTGAGATTTTGAGTTGAGTACAGTTTTGTCTTCTCTACGGATAGATATACATTTTTGTGTCAGAAGGATCACAGTTCCTCATCTATAATTTCCATCTTTAATATTTGTTGAATAAGAGAGAAAAGGAAATCAGAAACATTGACCTACTATAAATGAAACTACATCCGAAGAGGACGAATGAATTGAATTTGATAATCAGAAGCAAGTCGTATTTTAATATTGTTGGTTGAAGAGTTTACTAAGTTCTTCTGTTAAGTTTACTGAGTTTTTATGGCATTTTTGATAGATATCATGAAGCAATTGATGATAACCGGAACTATATGTTGTTTCCGTTCAAGTGTTGTGTGTTTTTGCAGCTCCATGTCTAGATGAATATGAGTTCCACTGTGTTGTGGAATATACTGATTGATAGACAATTTTGTACTCTATACATGTGGCAGAAGGCTTTACAGAAAACAGCCCAGGCGAAACTCTCTGGCTCACAGAGACAGGCTAGTCTGATCATCAGTCTGCCATCAGTACCACACCGTCATCGACCATGGATATCCTTCTAGGCCCACCTGCTCTACACATTTTTCTGGAGAGAGAGGCTAGATGGACTGCATGTAGACTTGTACACATTGCCGATTGCACAAATCAATTTAATGCGGAGTGCATCTGACTGTTGGTTGACACTGGAAGTCACAGTATTATAGAAATGACCTCTGACTTTATGCCTCCAACTGTCAACTACGAATTGCCTTATGAAGTACTCTTCCCGAGTAGAGTAGAGAGTAGTAGAATAGATAGCATTTGATTAACAGATGGATCGAAAATACCTTCTGGTAGTAGGTGTTTTCAGTCGCAGACCCAGGACAGAGATATCAATCTGCCTAGGAACCTATGCGACCGTATTTCAAGCGGAAATTTACGCCATGGAATTGTGTGCGGATAGATTGGAAGAATCCAACCTCACACACAAGTCGATAAAAATATTCTCGTACATTTTCGTATGGCGTTGGAAGCTCTTGGCTCCTACCGAGCAACATCTAAATTGGTGGCAAATTGCCAAAAACGAATCTTCTCGATAAGAAGACTTAACAGTCTCTGGTCTTGGCCATACTGGCCTGAAAAGCAATGAGGCTGCTGACTCCCTTGCAAAAGAGGGTGCTGCAAGCAGCTTCATCGAATCAGAACCTGTCATTGGCATCACTTCAGACTTTGCCAAACAAAGATTGAATACCTGTATGACAAGAAGATTATTGGACTTCTAGCAAAATCTTTCAAAATTGGCTGACTCCATGGCGTTTATTCACCCTTCGAAGCTTGATAATAAACAGTTGTAGGACTACAGTAGGGATGAACTACGATGTTCAGCAGGCCTTCTTACAGGTGTGTCGCCTTCGTTTGGAAAATTATGAATCAGCAGAGAACATAGGTTGTGCCTGCCTTGCTTGGGACCGAATCAGGTTTTTAGAGTTCGGCAGAGCCGAAGGAGCTTTGGTCGAGTCTGAATAGGTGTGAGCCACAATAAACTCTTGCGGGTTGCGGTCGAGAGTCCAATAGACTCACTCACTTCGGACCTAACCCAGCCTAACTCTATACATTGATGTTGTTAGTTCTTTCCCAAATTTTAATTATGGTTTCTCTTCAGTTGAGCGATTTTTGCCCATTTATCCTCTACGAATTCGAATTGAACCAAAGCGCTGCCGAAACATTCCGAAATTTCAACCGGGCATTTGGAAATGATAGTATTGATGAATGCGAAAGTTTGTTCTGGAGATTTCAGCCTCGGAGTGGTCGACCTACAGTAATTCAGAACTCAGAGACTGCCCCATCACAAACCGTGCGTGGGATGGCGAAAAAACTGAGCGTCCGCTTTCATGTGATATTTGATGGTTTATAACATATTGGAAAGGTCAGGAAGTTTGAGAAGTGGGTGCCTCACAGTAAGAGTGCATCTTCCTGGTTTTTTAGGTTTTCTATGACAGCTAACATATCATCATACATTGTTCGCTAATCTAGATTTACTTCACAATTGTGATGCACAAATCAAATATTCGGTCAACAACACAACAACATCAACTGTAATATTTTGCAAATTCGTCTGGTGACTATTATTTCGAGTGGGCAAAATCCATTCCATCTTTTGTCTACTAAAAATTTTGTGTTTCGACATCTGAGAATACCAAATCATCATTTTCATTCAACATACGTTAATTTTTGCATACAACTAGCAGCTTTCGAGATTTGAGAATCGGGCCCCTGTTATTCTTTGCTTTTGCTCAACCAAAACGATTCTTTTTCTGATCGGAAACTAACGTGTGATGAACAGTGTATCTTCTACGACAACAGGAAACGTCCAGGATAGTAGTTGAACACCGTTGAGCCACTCGGGCACGAAAATACACCAAACAAGAGCATGGTCACTGTATGGTGGTCAGCAGGTAGTGCGATTCACTATAATTTTCTACAAATTGGCCAAATCATCACACCTGTGTTTTTTGTGAGGAAAACGACAAAATGTACCGAAAATTGCGTAGGCAGCAGCCAACACTGGTCAATAAAAGAGGTCCAAATCTGCTCCACGAGAACGCTCCTCCCGACGTTCCACAAATCATTGTCCGAAAATTAAGAGAATTGAGCGTCGAAATTATGTTTCACCTACTATACTGTCTAAATCTCTTGCCAAACGACTACGGACTTTTCAAGCACTTCGAAAACTGTGTCACCAGTAGAACCTTCGACAATCAGGACTAGACAAAAACGGCCTTTGTCGATTACATCGAATCCCGAGCTCACAATTTCAATGCTGACGGCATTATTCGACTTGTGTTACGGTATCAAAAGTGCACTTATTCAAATGGCGTTTATTTCGTTTGAATGGAATGAGTATTCACTGAGATATTACAGTTTAAAGTAGACCCATAAAAACGAACAAAATTTTTAGGACATGTTGTGCAATGAAATATGAAAATGATAAAAAGTAATTCAGTTCTTTCAGTGTTCGAAACGTTGTTCTTCTAAACTGTTGTGAAGTCTTTTCTGAAAGTCCTTTCTAACATTCAGACAATTTTCTATCTGAATTTCTCAACATATAGTCATTTTTTTCTCCTGAAAAAAAATCTGTTTAAAATCTGTTAATCAGCTTTCCCCCTCATACGAACGACAACTCTCAGAAGTTGATAAACTTGTGCGAGCTAAGGACTAACGAGGTCTTACCTTTCAACGTGTGATTCCTAACACGGTTGCAGAATCATTCCAGCTTCAACCAGATAAATTCTCTCAGTAAAAATATCTGGTTCAGGCGGGATCGACTCCACGGTCTTCCGATAGTGAGTCGGGCGCACTAGGACCGCGGCCAATTCCACAAGTCTAATCTCGATACTGTGTTTTATACATGATCGAATTTCCTTAGAAAGAAATCTAGGGGCGATGAGTCGGGTGAACGTTGTGGTCATTTAATTGCTCCTCTTGGAACAATTCGTCATCCAGGAAATCCAACAATTAGCCACTGTCTAAATGAAGAAATGAATCGAGGTGGAGCTCTACCTTGTTGAAAGTTTATAAGATCCTTTCGCACAATCATGTTGACAGCCACATCAATTTGATTTTCCAAACTAGTTGTTATTGGCGGCAATTTCATTTGTTAACAGTTCTGTTGAGAGAAACATACACTGATCAGTGAAGCGAATGATTTTGATTCTATACAAGTAAAATTTATTTAGTGCTTTCCTTACCGTTTCGTGAGACATTCGTATTTGGCGTGTCACCAGACGAGATTCATCCTAATTTCATCCAGGTTTGGAGGCCAGCTCCCCTACCCTTTTGGCTGATTGTTGGCCTTGAGAGGGGCCAATGGGTACACAACTGATAGATAACGGCATGAAGTCCTAGGACATCAGTGTCGCCCTTCACGGGATACCTGGCTGGGGTGGGATGGATGAAAAAGTTATTCATCCTTTAACGGGGGACATGAGGGCCTCATTCGACAGAGTGTCGGGGCCTTCTATATCGGGAGGGGTCGTCTACAGCATAATCTGTGGCTTCCCTAACTAACAAGCGTGTCACCATGTGATGTGGAGGGTATTCAAAACTTTTCTTTGTGGTGCTTCATCCAAAACACTGTGAATATTTCTTTTCATTTCAGCAACGGAACAAGTTTCACTGAACTCACTGAATTCCTGGACATATTTATGATTTGAATTACTGTTTTCTGTTGAACCTCATTGCCGTTCTTCTTGAACATCTTCGATATTTCTTATAAATAAAAATAATTTCAGGTCTGAAGTGTGAACACCATATTTGATACTCAGAATGTTAGGAAACATGTTTTTGAAAATGAATATAGGTATAGTGGTGCTAGGATAAACTATGAATGCATTGCTGAAAGTAAAAGCCTAAGTAAAATCTCGAAGACATGTGTCCATGAAGACGTTATTTATAAGATTGATAAAAAACTCAAATCATGAATATCAATGAAAAAGAAAGTTTCCAAAAACGGTTCATAGCATAGTGTTGGGCGGTAAATATCAAAACTAGGCTTGTAACGGACCGGTTTTGGTAGCCTCGTATATTGTTAATCAAGAATGATGTACGAGTTTTGTTGAAAAAATAACGTAAATTTTCATTTTCGTTAAAAATATTAATTCAGACATCAATTTGATTTTTTTTTCCATTCAAAGTAGTTCTCCTTAGATATAATATATTTATACCTGCGTTTTTCCAACCTCGTACATCAAATAAAACATGAGAGCTTCAATTAACTGTCTTTCAGTAAAACTATTTATCTTCAAATGACCCGAATGAATTTAGGATTCTAGAATTGTTTTCCAAAAGGAAATTTCAGTCTATTTTTCACCACCTGTATTGAAGAGAAACTACCTCGGCCTTTCTTAAGAACCCCTAGGGTGAACGCTGATGGAGGGTCTTAGATATTCTGCTAACGTGACATTCACTCCCATTCTAGAAGGCCTGATTAAAATTCACTAACGCATTATGATAGTTATTCGGTTATTGCTAGTGTTCTATTTCGTTTGTATGTGAACACTGTCTGTTGAGCCAGGAGATACACAATTGCTGAACAGTGTATTGAAATATTACAAATATCCAGTATAAATATAGTAGTTTTGAATTGTTGATAATTGACGAATTGAGGAAAGTAACTTGCAACTAAATAATCATAAGAAATATTTGTATAATTCAATGTTCGTTCTTATCAATCCCATATTAATTTTAATTTAAGAGCCACCGGTGGACAGCTGTTTCAGGCTGTTGGGCATCGCCAGTACCGGGCAGGCGGTCCTCGACTGAAGACAATTTGTGAAAAACCAAAAACAGTACCAAACCAAGTACATTGCCAAAATATAAATAACTGCGTAAACGTAAGCGAGACATAAGTGTAACCACCTATTGGTGTGACACCAAAGTTAGTTTGCCAAGTTTTCATGTCGGCATTGGTGGGTAGATTGATAATTCTGCTTTTTCATCAACATAATTCATAATATTTTGAAAATTTTCTTTATTAACAAACTTCTGACCTCTCTTTGGCAGGGTTTTACTTTCATTTAACTCCTCTGCATTTGTTTTCCTCAAGGCTAATGAGGGTGTTGTCAATTGATCAACATATTTGATTTTTGGGTTTTTCTCATTGAGTTACTTATAGAACAGCAGATGTCTCTGATCATCACACTTGCACCATAATATTTCTCTTTTGTTCCATAGTTTTACCATCGACAAACTAACACACTTTTTCAAACTGATTTACATGACAGCTGTCATTGTCAATTGTTTTTTGTCTCTCTCTCTCTCTCTCTTGTGTTCTTCAATCACATGGCTTTTACCTGTAATCCATAATTTTGAAACAAATAACGATTGTCAATAAATTTTAATTCAATATTCTTCTTTGTATCCAGTGAGGAGTCAACCTCTTTTGATGTAGTGACTTGTTCATTATATTGACATCAATTGTTTGAATGTAACATTCTTTTCGACACAGCCAACCTCACTAACAGTAAGTTTGAGACCTTTCATATTAATTTTTATATTGTATCACCATCATAAAAATTTTGTAGCTTTTCCTTGAATATGATAAAATATTTCATCGAAATATTGCAGAACGGAAGTGTACACTTCCGTTCTGCTGATCACCCAAAGATATATATATATATATATATATATATATATCTGCAGCACTCTGCAGCAGTGCAATGAATTTCCATTAAACCCTATCACTTCAAGTTTTCCAAGCAATACTGTATGTGTCGAAATCATATGCAAATACTCATTTCGAAAACATTTTTCTTTCGTGGAATTCAATACTTATAGAAAAATAGTTGTTTCGAGAGGGCTTTATTTTCCAGTTTGTGCCTGAAAGTTATTTCTTCGCATTGCCAAGTGTATTGGTTTTAATATCCAATCACATAACTGAAATATAGTGATCCAATTCAACAGACGTCATTTCTGTTTTTATTATTGTCAGCTCGGTGTGAACACAATGTTATAATCCGATTTGTTTGTTATAATTTCCTAATCGAAGAACGTTTCCTTTTATAAAAAGTAGGTCTCGAAAGAAAATTCAGCTTATTTTTGATTTGAATTTTACCATTAGTACCACCAAAATGGTTGAAATATGTATTATATCTAGTTGTTGAAACATATCAGCCAAATCAGACAAAAAGTTTTTTTTTGAAAAAAAATTGCAGTTGAACAGATTGAGGATTGTGGAGTAAATAAAATAAACTTTGAAATTAATCTTCTTTTTTTATGTTCATATATCATATGAACATAACCAACATATGGTATAACATACCAACCATAAATTGTTGTAATAAAAACTTCAATCCAGTTTACTACATTTTTTGATTTTCATAACAGTATTTTATTAAGTAATGTATGAAATAATAGTTCAGGTAAATATTTTGTGATCTTTCGATTTTGTGTACTGATTTTAGATATAGGAATTATTTCCAACTATGGTTTTCGTGGAAATTTCATTTCATGTAGAGAATTTTTTCAATAATTTATACGTTAACGGGTTCATATAGGTACACATTCCTTAGTAACATTTCTGTGATATCAACATTCTACGGCCGTATATATTTTGAACATAACATTTTTATTGCGTTTTGTGTTAATTGGATTCCATGTATAATCAATTCCCTCTTCCAATGCATTTCTTGCACTTGTTTCTTAGATTTAGTTGTCGAAAGTGACTGTGATTTTACTTTGAATCACGAATGAAGCAGAAACTGTTTATACGCTCCGAGAATTTTACGGTTTGGCAATATTGATTATGTGTATTGTTCCTATTAATCAATTGAACAAGAAGCGGGACTAGGCCCGTGATGTCAAGGGCCCAGAAAATCCGATTTTCTATAACTAATTAGGCGAAAACAACTTTGTTAGATATCTGAAACGAAGTGCACTGTTTTTCAATTTGAAATTACTATCAACTGAACTGTAAACCAAAAATCATGAAACCTGCCCATTGACCTCTACCTTTCTTTGGAAGATTTCCATATATTTGTATGAGAATGGAGAAGTAGAAAGCTAAAACCTTTCTTTTCTGAAATAATCTCTTCTGAAATCATCCCTCTTCCATTTTATTAGATACAGTATGTCATCTGTGATTGTGAATGTCTCGACTGTGACCCCATTTTCCACTAAACGTTCATCCTAATTTCTGTGAGAGATGACATTTCACTCTCTCCAACTTTTCTAGCTTAACACAGCATACACTGTCAAATTCATTCCAGGTCAATATCGTAAATGGATTTTATTAGAGTCTACTGAAGCAAGTTAACTCTTCACTCTGCATTTCATCGAAACAAATCATCCCTCCACGCCTTCTCTAATCCCGTCCCGATCGTCTTGAGCTGCCTCCATGCCTCAAGGGTATTCAATATCTCAGTTAATTTGATCCGTCTTTGGTTGACTGACCGTCAGTCTAATGGAGTATATCTGGACAGCGTTGCCCCCTCAGGATAAGAGTTTGTTGAACATTGGATCCGTTTGCAGAAAAGGGTACATCTGAAAATGGGAAATGAAGATGATAATATAATAATGTTTATTTGATCCTCTACAAAATAATGATATCATAAGAAATGCAATAAAAATAAATATTGCGCAACCACGAAAGCAAAAAAAGTTGCTTGCATGTGGAATGAGTATAAAAGTATGAAAGTGTATAGTAGTAGTGAAGCAGTTTAAAAATAAATATATAAGTTTCAAAATGTCTATGCTCAACTAGATATCGATGAATAAACAATTATTACCATGATTTGAGTAGTTATGAATGATCAACGATATTTGTGGTTTGACTATATCAACGTAGATACTTATGGTCATACTTATATTCCTACATGAATGAATAAAAGTTACATCGAGGTGAGGTCAAAAGTGAGTGGGTCTATTCGACCTTCCGCCGCAACCCGCAAGGGTTTATTGTGGCTCACACCTATTCACTTTCGACCAAATAAACCCAGCTTCTTAACAAAGCCGATTAGTTTGTATGGTGAGTGGTCTTTCAGGTCAGATGGTAAAAGTACGGCTCTGCCGAACTCTTAAAACCTGATTTGGCAGGCATATAATTTGTGCCTGCCAAACAGAGGCGACACACACTGTCTTCTGACAGTTCGAGTCTCTGCATGTAATGATTCAAAAGATAGTGACATGTGAGAAGGCCTGTTAGACATCGAAGTCCATCCCTACTGTACTGTACCAACAACTGTTTGGTATCAAGCTTCGAAGGGTGAATGAAGGCCTTGGAGTGAGCCAATCCTGGAAGATTCTGCCAGAAGTCCATAAATCTTCTTGCCATCCAGGTGGCAAGGGTATTCAATATCTCAGTTAATTTGATCCGTTTTTGGTTGACTGACCGTCAGTCTAATGGAGTATATCTGGAAAGTGTTCTTCCCCCAGGATAAGAGTTTGGATAAGAGCGATGCCAATGACAGGTTTTGGTCCGATGAAGCTGCTTGCAGCACCCTCCTCTGCAAGGGAGTCAGCAGTCTCATTGCCTTCCAGACCAGTATGGCCAGGAATCCAGACCAGAGAGAATCTGTTAAGTCTTTCTATCAAGGAGAGCTGTTTTTAGTAATTTGCTACCAATTTAGATGTTACTCGGTAGGAGCTAAGATCTTCCAACACCGCTTGACTGTACGAAAATATTTTTATTCATTTGTGTATGTGGTTGGATTCTTTCAATGTCTCAGCACACAATTCAATAGCGTAAATTTCCGCTTGAAATACAGTCGCATAGGTTCCTAAGCAGGTTGATATCTCTGTCCTGGGTCTGCGACTAAAAAACTTACACCAGGACCGGAAGGTGTTTTTGATCCATCTGTGAACCAACAACTATCTGCTCTTAATATTTCTTTCTACCGGAGGATCCAGTCCTCTCTACTCGGGAATAGTACTTTATAAGGCAGTTCGTAGTTGACAATTGGAGGCATAAAGTCAGAGGAAATTTCCAGAATGCTGTGACTTCTTCAGTGTCAACCAACAATCTGTTGTACCCAGCATTATGATTTGTGTAATTGGCAATATGCTCAAGTCTATATGCAGTCCATCTAGCCTATCTCTCCAGAAAAATGTGAAGAGGAGGTAGATCTTGAAGGATATCCATGGCCGCTGACGTTGTGGTACTGATGGCACCTCTGATGGCCAGACAAGCCTGTCTCTGTGAGCCAGAGAGCTTCGCTTGGGCCGTTTCATGTAAAGCCATCGGCCACCAGGCAATTGCACCATAAGTGGTCATTGGTCTGACAATCATCACATAAATCCAATAGATTTGTTTGGGATCTAAACACCAAGTTTTACCACAAATCCTTCGACATGTTCATAGGGACAGGCTGGCATTGTGTAAAACTTTTTCCAAGTGAGCGTTCCAAGTTGATATGTATTTTCGGATACAGACCAACTACTTTTAGATCAAACTTTATTACAAAGAATTATCTGACATTACAACTTCATTCCTATTTGACAGTAAACCGACAGTTCTCCAAACCCGTATTCTAATGTTTTCTAAATACTGAAGGTTTGGTACTTTTCAGCTTACCTTACATGATTATAATATATAACATTATCTTCCCTCTCAAATAAAATTAAAACATGTATCTGTCAGGTTTTTTTATAGTTCTCAGTGATCTACGTAATGTAGTGGTTGGGTTTTCAGATAAGCTATTTTTTGCATTATTGTCATAGTCATGACTCTTTTTCACCAAAACTCTCTCATTCTGATCTGGGCATTGTATGTCAATCTCACAGCTCATTTTCATTCTCTGAATTGGAAGTTTTGCTTCTCCCCTCTGAAAGTAATTTATCTTCTGAATCAACATCATATGAAGAGTTGTTTTCAATAGATGAAAAATCATCAGATAATGTTGAAACCTTACGAAGATGATCTAAATGAACATATCTTGGTTTATCTCCCACAAGCACAATATACGTCACCGGACTTACTCTCACTTTCACTATCCCCTTAGACCAATTATCCCTCTCTCCACGTACATTTTCAACATAAACTTCATCATCCTCTTGGAATTCTTTAAATCTATTGGGATGAATATTTTTATTTCTTTTCTCTATGATATATGTCTGTTTATCTTTGATGTATTCATTCAAATTCGGTTTTAGTAAAGATAATTTTGTTTTAGGTTTTTGTTTAAGCATCAATTCAGCAGGTGATAACTGAGTAACACTGTGTGGAATATTTCTATAGAAGAAAAGAAAATTGTCAAGTTTTTCTTGATTTGTCAGACAATTAGTTTTATCATCATAGAGTTGTTTCAAAAAATTATTCTTGAAAGTCTGAATACATCTTTCAGTTATGCCATTTGAAGATGGATGCAAAGGAGGAGATTTCAAAACTTTGACTCCATTAGATGTACAGAATAAAATAAAATCTTCCGAGCTGAATGGAGGTCCATTGTCTGTATGAATTTCATCGGATAGACCGAAAACCGCAAAAGATTGCCTTAAACATGATATTATATTTAATGCATTAGTAGATCTGAGTATCCAAGCATCTATCCATTTACTGTGTGCATCTATGAGAATAAGAAAATTAATGTCATTCTTTTTTGCCAAATCCAAATGTAATCTTTGCCATTTACGTGTACACCATGACCAAGAAGTAAGGGGAGCTTCAGGAACATTTGTTGCATTCAATTGACAACATTCACACTGTTTTACTAAATCTTCAATATCTCTGTTCAAGTTGTTCCAATAAACATATTGTCGAGCTAACATTTTCATTTTAACAACTCCAGGGTGTTGATCATGGAGTAAATACAAAACTCTCTGTTGTAAATGTTTTGGTATTAAAACTCTATTATTGTAGGTGATACATCCTTGATCTAAATTAAGGTATTCTCGTATTCTGAAATAAGGTAATAAATCTGTATTTTTATTTGATATTGGCCAACCATATAAAATGAAATCTTTAACTGATCTGAGTGTATTGTCTTTCAGAGTTTCTTTAGCAATATCTCTGAATGATATTGGCAACTCCTTTACTATTGAAAAATATTTTATAGTCTCTCCACTACTCTCAGATTTGAGTGGGAGCCTAGAAAGTGCATCTACATGCGGCAATTTTTTACCTTCCTTATGTTTGATTTCATAATCATACCCCGAAAGTATAACTGCCCAGCGTTGTACTCTGGCAGCAGCCAAAGGGGGTAATGGTTTGGAAGGTGAGAGTAAATACTGTAAAGGTTTATGATCATTGATTAATGTGAATTTTCTGCCATATAAATAATTATGAAACTTTTTTACACCATGGATTATACTAAGTGCTTCTTTTTCTAACTGACTATAATTTTTCTCTGCCGACGAAAGTGTAGCAGAAACATACATTACTGGTCTTTCACTCCCATCTGGTAGTACATGAGCTAATATAGAGCCTATTCCATATGGGGACGCATCACAAGTCAATGTAATTGGATATATAGGATTGAAAGCCATTAAAATGTTCGAGCCCAATAACAATTTTTACTGGTCTCGAAACATGTATTAGTTTCCCGATTCCAATACCATGAAACGCCTTTCTGCAGTAGTTTATAAAGAGGTAATAATTTCTCTGATAACTTTGGTATAAAATTTGAATAATAATGCAACAACCCTAAATATGATTGTAACTGTTGAACATCTTCTGGTTTAGGAGCTTCCAAAATAGCTTTAATTTTTTGATCAGTAGGTTCAATTCCCTTTTCTGAAATCATGTGACCTAAAAATGTAACCTTTTTCAGAAAGAAATTACTTTTATCTAAATTGATACGAACATTATATTTTTTGAACCTATCGAACACAAGTTTTAATCTATTCTCCATTTCCTGATGATTTTCTGCGGTTATAAGACATTCATCTAAATAACAATGCACCCCAGATATATTCTTCAGAATTTGTTCTATTACCGATTGAAATATATACGGTGCAGATTTAACACCAAATGCAAGTCGTGTATATGAGAATAAACCAGAAGGAGTATTTATCGTTAACAACCTTTTGCTTTCATCGCTAACCTCAATTTGGAAATATGCATTTTTCAAATCCACAACTGAGAACAATTTTCCCCCAGACAATGAAGCAAATATTTCCTCAGCTGTGGGTAAAGGATAATACTGGTTTTCGATGACTGGATTGATGGTAGATTTAAAATCTCCACAAATCCTGATTTTGCCATTAGGTTTAGGAACCACCACTATCGGACTGGCCCATTCAGACATTTCAACTGGTTGTAAAATTCCTTCTTTGACTAAATTTTCAATTTCCTCTCGTACTCTATCTTTCAGGGCATACGGTATTCTGTATGGTTTACAGAATTTTGGCGTCACGTTATCTCTCACCTTTACATTCGCTATGAATCCTTTTATACATTCATTTTGATTGAACACATTCTCCTACTCATTCTTCAATACCTTTATAAAATTTTCCACTTCATTGCTACAAACATTATTATTTACCATCATTGTATCATAACATTCAAACTTTTCTCGCCAGTTAGGCATCAGAACATTCAACCATGATCTTCCTAACAACGAAACACCAGACTCAAAATCAATCACTTTCAATTCTAGACTCTTACTGCACCCATTTTTCATACATTTGACATCAACGGTAGCTTTGAAAACCAAATCATTCACTTGACCAAATAATGTTTTAAGATTCACATTGTCTTTAACTAATTCAACTGTAGGAAAAAACTTTTTGAACAGTTTCATAGAAACAATAGAACTATCAGAACCTGTATCTAATTCAAATTCAATAATTTTTCCTTCAACTGAAAGTTTAATCATGACCGGACTAGTTTTACCATTACTCGACTGATGAACTTCTTCAATGCCTTCGATTATGGAATAAAATACTTCTTCCTCTGCGTTATCTGAGTTTTCTTGCTTTACCTTCAGGTTTTGATCTTCAAAATCACCCTCGAATTCTTCTACAAAATGGACACGATTCTTGCACATGGGGGATTTTGACGTGTGTCCTATGGTATTACAAGAAAAACATTTCCATTGCGTTGCAGGACATTTTGAATTATTCATATGTAATCGCAAACATCGTTTACACTTCATATTCATTGACTGCGATGAACCACTACTGACTGGACTTGAACTTGACTGTTTGAATCTTGACCTAAAATGACTTTGAGTTTCAACTTTATTCACCAAATCAATTCCCATGATTTTGGCTTTGTTTTCAGCGAGTTCCATACTTTGAGCTATCTGACAGGCTTTACTGAATGTCAAATTTTCCTCAGATAATAATTTTTTCTTGACGTTTTCTGATTTGAGGCCGCAGACTAACTTATCCCGAAGCGCATCATCTAAGAATTGTCCAAACTGACAATGTTTAGATAATTTTTTCAATTTGATTATGAACGCATTCATATCTTCAGAAGACTCTTGAGTACATACATAGAACTGGTACCGTTCAGCAATAATCAGCTTTTTTGGGCAATAATGTGCTAGGAGGACATTTTTGAGCTGCACATATGTCCTAGAACTGGGTAATTCTGGTGAAATTAGATCTTTGATAACACTGTAAGCCTCTCCACCAACCAAAGTGAGAAATAGAGGTACTTTCTTCTCTTCTTCCATATTATTACACAAAAATAACTGCTCCATTCTCTCGATATAGCTAGATATTTCCGACTCTCCAGGTTTGAAAGGTTCAATTGATCCCACCAAAGACATTTTTATAGTTCGACTTGACTCAGCTTCAGACTATTGACCAGTTTATCCTCGTCGCCAATTATGTTATGTATTTTCGGATACAGACCAACTACTTTTAGATCAAACTTTATTACAAAGAATTATCTGACATAACAACTTCATTCCTATTTGACAGTAAACCGACAGTTCTCCAAACCCGTATTCTAATGTTTTCTAAATACTGAAGGTTTGGTACTTTTCAGCTTACCTTACATGATTATAATATATAACACAAGTGAGTTTTTTTATCAAGGACAATGCTAAGATATTTCACCTCCGTTCCAAATGGAATGACCTCACCATTGAGGTAAAGTGACACTAGATCATCCAGTTTTCTCCTATTGGTGAAGGGAATTATCACAGTTTCGCTAAGGACTGGGGACATCTCATATCTTCTGCTTTATTTGTTTCAGTAATACTGTGTATGCATTTATTTAGGCAGTATTTCATTTTATTGTATTTTATTGGATGGTTGTATGTTCTCTGGTAGGAAATACTGTTGGAACCCTAGAAGTGGTAGGATCTTTGTCTTATTGACATTTGTAAAAATGGTGGTACGTATGTATAGAGTCTTCCATTAGGCTCTTCCTATCTTCAAATTTAAATGAAAGAAAGTTTGTGTGAGATATCATTGAAATGTTTTATTTGTTTGAAAGACTTATTGATGCCATCATGTATGGAATATAACATTCTTCAAATGCCTGTCACAGCTTCTCTATGTAGAGCGGATGCGAAACGTCCAATTTCCCATGGCTCTGGCGCATAAATTAGGCTGAAATTGACAGATGGCATAGGTTAAATTGACTTTCTGGACCGCTGTAGTTTATGATTCATTCGCATACACATGCGACTTGAGAAAACCCCACAAGAAGAGAAAAAAAGAAAATTAATTTGTATTACTGATGAAAAATATTTTTTTATAGAGTTTCTATGCATATTACTAAGTTATTATCGTTTGAAAATACTGATGGGTCAATCATTCATACCACATACTAGGTTGATGAACCGGTAAATACAGAGTGATTCAATAAGAGTATGAAGGCATCTTGAAAGCTAGCATCCAAAAAATAAACAACGCGGGAACAGAAATTACGTTGGTCAAACTAGATGAGATTTTGAGACTTGATTCAATAAACACATGGCACATATTCGCTTTCGTAGAGCAGCAAATTGTGGTACGAAGAAGGTTAGCCGGAAAAAATATCAATAGCTATGTTGGTTCAGTTGAAACGTTGCATAGCTGCAACTTTAGAGAGATGCTTACCTTATTAGCTTGCCTTGCCTCTTCTATATAGTGTGTGGTGATTACCACAGATATATTCTCTTCCTTTTTTATCTCCACCAGGTGGTTCCATATTCCAAACATTCAAAGATCAATCATCACTGATATTCCGGATGATTTACTGTTAGAGAAACGAACTTTTTGCAAAAATCAAATACACCTCATGTTTGTTTGGAAGAGGGACAGACAAGAAACTGTCCAATTTCTCTAAAGCTAGGGCTGATACCTTTGTTACACTGAGGTTACTAGAGCAAAAATTTACTTACATTGAAAGTAGCGTCTATTATGTTCCGCTCAAAACTTTTTCTTCCTTTTGTATTTGGTTATTCAAAATAAATATATAAATTGTGTTCAGTTTTTTCAAGGCACTTGTGGTGGGTTTTCTTTTGTGTGTTTTTTAAATAGTAGGTAGAATAAATACCAGTTTTATTTTTCACCCGTAGATTAACATCAATGAAAAAAATGCTGTGGTTTTGTAGGCCCTCCAAAAAAGATAGAAATAGACACATGCCCTGATACTGCTTAGAGCTTTATTGTGATACTCGAATATTCCGTCGAATTATGGATACTACCGTACTAGTTTTCTTCATTCCATGTATTCAGATGATTTTTTTGACACAGTGAGAACTCAAACCAGCAGAAATACTTGGCTTTCAAAAATACCAATGATGCCATTTTTTCATTACTGAAAAAAGTAAACACTGAACTGAATAATGATGAAACGAGAGCAGCAGTATTTTGTGATTTATTAATGGCGTTCGACTGTGTGAATCATGAAATACTGTTACAGAAATTTCAGCAGTCCGGAATAAGAGGAGTTGCTCTTGAATGGTGTGATTCCTACCTATCAGGTCAAAGCTATGTAGTAAAAACAACAATACTTTCTGTAAAAGGGAACATGAAGACTGGAGTACCTCAAAGCTCAGTACTGGGCCCACTCTTCTTTTGAGAGTATATCAAAGATTTGCCAAATGTCAAAATATCTAGACTGTTCATCACTCACTAATCGAATCTGACATGAGTGACTAAATACAAAAGGAAGAAAATGTTTTGAGCGGAACTTAACAGAGGCCTCTTTCAATCTAAGTAAGTTTTTGATCTAGTAACCTCAGTGAAACAAAGGTATCAGCTCTAGCTTCCGAAGAATTGGACAGTTTCTTGTCTTGTCCCTCTTCCAAACAAACATGAGGTGTATTTGAATTTTTGCGAAAAGTTCTTTTCTCTAGTAGTATATCATCCAGTATATCAGTGATGGTTGAGTTTTGAATGTTTCGTAGAATATGGAACCACCTGGTGGAGATAATAAAAGAAGAGAATACGTCTGTGATGATCACTACGCACTATATAGAAGAGGCGAAGCAAGCTAATAAGGTATGCATTTCTCTATAGTTGCAGCAAATCTTCTTCGTATTATAATTTGCTTGTCTACAGAAGCGAATATGCGCCATGTGTTTGTTGAAATGAGTTTCAATAGCTCGTCTAGTTTGGCAAACGTAATTTCTGTTACCGCGATGTTCATTTTTTGAATCCCAGCTTTCAAGATGTCTTTATACTCTTATTGGCTCACTCTGTATTTACCGGTTCATTAGCCTAGTAAGTGGTGTAGATAATTGACCCATCAGTATATTCAACCGATAATAACTTGACAATATGCATGGAAATTGAACGTTTTTGCCAATATCGAAAATTTTCAATGATGAACAGAGTTGATCATTTGTATATCAGAAATTTCATATTATTATTCTACTGTGAACGGATCCGGCTTGACGTTATAAAAATATCAAGAATTTATCAAGAATCACAAATTCGTCAGTGTGATTGTAATTTCCACCTTATGTTGCCAACTGACTCAAGTAGGTCTATTCAAAGTTCAATTAAATATAACCTTGTTATTGAGAACACTCAAAAATTACAATGGCAATTATGAAAATACTTCAACTTCAACTACCCAAAAGTATTTCTGGTGACCTTGGTTAGATATGGACTATCTAATAGAATATATTTTATTAGACGTAATATACAGTGCATTTCTTTAATGTCCCTTTCTTTTATTTTTTGAACGGGTCAACTGAAAAAATTGAAATTTGAGATAGTAAAATTAATGCATGAATACCTCATTTTGAAGTGAAATTGACAGATGAAACTTTCAAGATGGTGACAGAGCGCCATCTGGGAAAAAACTAAATGAAAAGAGGTGATACATCATTTTGAAGCTCCTGACGAACAATTCACAACCCTGGCATATGAAGTCAATATCTTCACCTACTACAAAAAGGCGGAACATCTAACAATTTCTGAAGACAAACGCAATAATATCGATATTTCTAAAAATATTTATTTTCATCTGACATATGGCAATTCCAATAACACGATAAGGTTTGTTAAGTTATTTTATGTTTATAAAAATGACAAAAAGTATCAATACGACAATGAACATCATTGTTCAGTTAGAAGTTAGAAAGGTTCCACGTCAACAATTTCTAAAATGGTCAATTCTCGACCATTGAAAGAAAAAATTAAAGCGATTTTTATTTACGGTGCGACGCGTAACTTTCACGAGACCGAAAGGATTTTCAATGAACGTTTTCCGAATCGGCCTATCTGTAGAAAATATTTGAGGGAACTTGTATCCAAATTCACAACTAATGGTAGTGTACATAACAAAAAGCCCCCAGATCATCCGTCCATTCCGGAAGAACAGCAAGTGCAAATAATTGGTGAGATGGTAGTAAATCCTGAACAGTCTACTTATTCAGTCGCGAATGTTTGTGAAGTGTCTTCTTCTATTGTGCCGAGATTTTTGAAGAAGAAAAGGTATCATCCATACAAAATTAAGATGGTACACCAATTAACTGAAGATGACCCTGATCGAAGAATAGAATTCTGCGAAATCATGACGGAAACCATTGCTAGGTATCCTACCTATCTTCACAATATTTGTTTTAGTGACGAATGTCACTAAAACAAATATTGGTAGGTAGGATGCCCAAACCCTCACTTTTTCCGGGAAACACATACCCAATATCCAGGAAAAAATAACGTTTGGGCAGGAATATTGGGAAACCATATTGTAGGACCTCCATTTATTGATCAAAATTTAACAGGAAAACTGTAATTGAATATGCTGAAAACTACTATTGACCCTCTCATACTGAAATCGTCGAAGCGAATCCTCATGAATTCGATATGGATATTGTATTCCAACAAGATGGAGCACCACCACATTACTCCAGACAAGTAGGAAACTATTTGGATACTACTTTTCCCGGTCGTTGGATTGGCCGTCGAGGTTCTACAGAATGGTCTGTCGCTCGCCAGATTTGACAACTTTGGACTTTTCTATGGGGCTATTTGAAGCAAAAGGTGTACGAAACTGCTTCAATATTGCATAAACGGTAGTGAATAATGAATATTTGTAAAGATTACTGTGTTCGAAAATGTTCGGCGTGAAATATCGTATAGGCTGTTCATTCGTCAAGAAGTTCAAGGCAATCATTTCGAGCATCTTCTGAACTGACCTCGAGCTTATTATCTCATATTATGTAGTTGAATGTCAATGTATTCGGGCAATTATTGAAAGTTCCGCCATTTTGTAGTAGTTGAAGACATTATATTTTAGGCTTGTGAAGCACTTGTCAGGAGCTTCAAAAAGATGTGTCACCCCTTCTATTTAATTCGATTTCCCAGATGGTGCCCAGTTGTCATCTTGAAAGTTTCATCTGTCAATTCCACTTCAAAATAAAGTATTCATGCATTAATTTCATTATCCCAAATTTCAATGTTTTACGTTGACCCGTTCAAAGAATAAAACAGGGGGACATTAACGAAAGGCACTGTATACCATCCATTATTAGCTAAATAACATTTGTTATTAAACTTTTTCAAACAAATACTTTTCTGATTCTGATTAACTTCTTTCAAACTGACGATTGAGTATATCGGATTACCTTCTTGCGAGATCGTCGTTGATCTTTTTGAACGGAAAATTTAGCACATTTTTGAAATGGATTACAAGTTACGTCAAATTGGTACAGGGATACATAAAAACTTGGCAAGTTGACTTGGGTGTAACACCAATAGGTGGTTCCATTTATGTCTAGGTTGCATTTATGCAGTTATTTTTATTAAGTACTTTTCTTGGTTATTAACATTTTGTCTTCAATCGAGGACCGCCTGCCCGGTGCTGACGATGCCCAATAGGCTGAAACAGCTTTCTACCGGTGGATCTTAAATTGAAATCAATATGGGAATGATTAGAATAGTACTTATCTATTTATCTTTTGATTTTCATAGAATTATTTTCCAGCAGCTTGACTGCATTAACCTTTTTCGATTTCATATCATTTCTAGAAACATGTGGATTCGTTCTCCGATGGCATTCCAGGTTAGCTTCCCAAATTTCTGCTACCGCAGTTGTCGGTTGATTGGTCAAACCACCAACACTGACATAATAACTTGGCAAGTTGACTTGGGTGTCACACCAATAGGTGGTCAGATGCGCATTTCAATAAAGCAAATAGCTGTCAACAATGATTACGATAGTAATCAAAAAAGTTATTCAGCCAAGTTTTGAAGGTTTGAAGAAAGTTTACCCAATTCGAAGAGATCAGGATAAAAATATAGAACCTTAACCTACTTAGACCAACCCACTACTAATATTTCATATTTTCCGCACAACAAAGGTGTTAATATTACTTTTAGAACCACCAGCAACTTAGGCATGCACATTAAGAATAACAAAGATGAAAGTTTAGTTTCAGAAAAATCGGAAGAGTATAAATTATCATGTCGGCTGTGTTCGATGTTTCATATAGGTCAAATTGGAAGAACATTCAAAGCCCGCATAAAGGAACAAAGAAATAGTTTCCAGAATGGAAAAATAAAACTTCATATGCCACTCATGCAACCAAGAATTCAATTCCCTCCACTTCCAGAAGAAAGGTTTAAAACTTATGGAAGTGAAAAAATTCAAAAACTCTCAATATCTTAAGAACGATCAAACTGAACTGAATAATTTGCCATTAATGAATTTTTTCATTTCCAGGTAAGAAAAGTTAAGTATCTTTCAGAAATTTGATTTATTCTATAGTTAATGAATTTATACCTGACCTGTTCAGGTAGATTCATTCATTAGAAAGTAGGCAAACAAGTAGGTAACATGTTAGAGTATAAAATAGTTGTAATTTAGAAGTAACTTATTATTTTAGGCTTGAGAAAGCTACTGTGTAGCGAAATACGTGTCGCGGTTTTTGTAAAACCCTTTATGAAGAAAATCATACAATAAACTGTATAATTGAGTTTTTACTTGTTTTACCAGATTTAATTATCTGTCTGATGAGTTTTGTTATCACCTACAAAATATTGCAGAATAGTCTGATGTACCAGTAACTGATGAAGCTACCGTATAGCGACACGCGTTTGCAATAAAATAGTGTTATTAATTTTCATCAAAAAATGGATCAGAGTATTCATAACCTCCTAATTCATCACTATGAAACATTTATTTCATAAATTATGATATTTATAATGATTCATCAAGTAACGGAGAAATATTATTTCTCTATCAAAACTTATTTTTGAACGAAACTTTCACAAGACCGGGAAATAATTTTTTATTGAACAATTGTACTTGAGGTTGAATTATTCTCAACATGATTTGTCAAGTATGACTTGATAACATAATGATGTCTGTCTATGGTGAAATCGTTCTGCTTCGTTATAAAAATTGACGACAAAAGAGATAAAGAAGAAAACAGTATACCAAAAATGAAAATATTTATCATTTATCAGTGAAGAAAACTGATTTATCATATCATTTAATCTTTTCAATATTCAGAATTTTTGAATCGATGACTGATATAAATGTTCCAGGAAACGTGTGAATACATTTCCAAAAATGGAGGTGAAACGAGTATCAAGGTTGATTCTGATACTCAGCACTGTTTTCTTGATTTCTGCCGAAGGGGTGAGTAAATAATCTTTTCACATAAAACACTGTATCGTAAACTAGAAAATGTTATAGACAGTTTCTGAGAACAATGAATACAATGTATTAAAAATGTTGAATAATGACTGAAACTTATTATTTTATATTAAAACCAGAATCTTTTGAGGAAAGATCAGTTTTTTGAAAGGAAGTTTTTTGGCTCCCTATTTCTCCATAATTGAATGGAAACAATGCAATGCAAACTTCTTATGAGGATATGTTAGGTTAGGTCAAATAAACCCAGCTTCTTACCGAAGCCGATTAGTTTGTATGATGAGCGGTCTTTCAGGACAGATGGTAAGAGTACGGTTTTGCCAAACTCTGCCCCAGCGGGGCAGGCACAAAATATATGTTCTGCGGTTCCATCATTTTCCAAACAGAGGCGACACATACTGTCTTCCGACAGTTCGAGCCTCTGCATATGATGATTCAAATGACAGTGACCTGTGAAAAGGCCTGTTAGACATCGTAGTTCATCCCTACTATAGTTCAACAACTGTTTGGTCTCAAGCTTCGAAGGGTGAGTAAACGCCTTGGAGTGAGCCAATTCTGAAAGATTTTGCCAGAAGTCCATAAATCTTCTTGCCATCTAGGTGTTCAATATTTGTTTGGCAAAGCCTAAAGCCATGCCAATGACAGATTCTGGTCCGATGAAGCTTCTTGCAGCATCCTCCTTCGCAAGGAAGTCAGCAGTCTCATTGCCTTCCAGACCAGTATGGTTAGGAATCCAGATCAGAGACAATCTAATAAGTCTCCCTATCGAGGAGAGTCGTCTTTGGCAATTTGCTACCAATTTGGACGTTGCTCAGTTGAGCCAAGAGCTTTCAACACCGCTTGACTGTCCAAGAATATTTTTATTGATTTGTGTATGAGTGTAATAGCGTAAATTTTTGCTTGAAATACAGTCGCGTAGGTTCCTAGGCAGGTTGATATCTCTGTCCTGGGTCAGGGACTGAAAACACCTGCAACAGAACTGAAAACTAGTTTTGAGCCATCTGTGAACCATCAACTATCTGCTCTTAATATTTTCTTCTCCCGGAGGATCAAATCCTCTCTTATCGGGAACAATACGTTATAATACACTTCCACTGGGACTATTGGACTTTGGTTTCGACGTCATAACCATACAGCCATGATTCGTCACTATTTATGACCCATTCTAGCAAATCTGGATTGCCGTTGACGTCATTCAATAATTTCTGAGCGATGCTCATGCAACGTTTTTTTTGGTGAATATTGAGCAACTTTGGGACGAACTTTGCTGCCACACGCTTCATGCCCAAAATTTACTAAAAAATGGCATGGCATGAACCAACCGATATACCGACATTTTCGATAACTTCTATGATAGTGATTCTCCATGACAATTCTCATTACTTTCTCAATATTTTCATTGGATGTGTATGTGTTGGGGCGTCTAGAGCGAGCGTCGTCATTCACATTTTCTGGACCTTCTGTTAAAATTTTGTACCACTTGTTAACTTTTTTCTGACTCAGAGTACAATCGTCGTATGCCACTGTCAATATGTTGAATGTTTTTGACCCCTTGATTCAATTTTTTACACAACTTTTAATGCAAATTCTTTGATCATTTTGTGTACTTGAACAAGAAATTTTCGACCGTTAAGTTTTATTTTTATTATTTTTGTTACTTTCAGTGGTCTGTTTGAAAAATTCAAATAGCGAAAATGTTTTGTTCAGGTCGACCCGGTTAGGATTTCAATTAAAACAGTATATTTCTCTTCTGACATTGCTTATGATTGTAAAATCAAAAATGTTACAAATTTACTCGTAAAGACATTATTCAAAGACCTTCCAACTGATGTGTATATTTGACATTTTTGACATGGGGGTTTTTATGAAGAGGGAAAGGCAAGGCAAGGGGATGATTTTTGCGTAAAATCGTGCCTTTCTGAAAGCTGAAGTTGACATGTTTCACAATTTTTATACGTTGTCAATATCAAATGACTTAATTAAGGGTGGTTGTTTTCAGTTGGAGTGTAGTTTATTTCGAACAAGAATTTTACTAATAGTTTATTGCTTTCGTTTTAAATGAGCAGATTCAATTCAATAAACATTCTTGATATGTTTTTTATTGCGGTCCTGGGAGTTTTTGAAGCCGGTAGAATATGTATAAAAATAATAACAATAAAAAAATTGAAGAAGTTTTCAGCATATAACATTAATTGAAAGTAAAAGGTGAAGTTCAGTTTTTGTGGGCGGAGAGGTCACAAAACTTATTCTCCCACTCTTCTACTGAAGTGCCACATTTTATTTTCTCATAATTACCATTTCAAACTGGAGTAAAAACACGCCCGAAGAAGCCATTGTATGGCGAAATACGTGCTACGTTTTTTAAAAAATGTTTGATGAAAATCTTACAAAAAAGTGTTTTTTGAATAAGTTATTTATGGATTTTCATCAAGTATCGGCCAATTTCATCATGTTTTTCAAACGATAATTGCTAAACAATCTGTCAAATATTGCGTTTTTGTACAAATTATCTAAATATAAAAATTAGCATTAAAACTCAAAGCGAGAGTGATAGTTTTCATTTGTTATAACTTTAAACGAATGTGATTTTTATTGAAGTGTGTGGTAGGACTATTCTGTTTATTTTTTAAACTTGTTTGAATTTAGTTTTCAAGAAGTGATGTTTTTCTATTGACATTTTGACAATAATATCAATGATAAACATAACATTTTATTCCAACTCTTTTTTAGATATTGGGAGCTGATGAAACCATCGTAAAGTTACCGAAAGGACGAATTCGAGGACACATTCTGAAGAGTTCGAAAGGGGCTAGCTACTATGCATTTCAGGATATTCCATATGCAGCACCACCTGTAGGTGAGAATAGATTCAAGGTAAGCTTGCCAGGACTCATTCAACCTACCAATCACTGAATTCATATGCTGCGTTTATCAACCACCAAGCGATACAATGTATAGCGAATCATTTTCTTTTCTGCAAATCAATCTCCACACTGCAAAATTTCCATATTCGGTTACTTCAATGTCTACAATATCGAATGACTCAAAATTTCAAATATCAACGACGAACAAGGTCGCAAAGCTGAGGCTCTTGAAATAAGCAGCGGACTTACTCAGACTATACATGAGCTATCTAGGATTCCTGACCGTGATGAGGAATGTGCTAGTCTTCTGGATCTATACCTAACACCTCACAGTCACCGTGAGGTCTCCATTGGGATCTTTTGACCACAAACTCATTTCTGTGTTGATTAAATTACCGATAAATGTTGGTGAACAATCTGAGCCGTGCAAAGTTTAGCGTTACAGATCTGCTGAGTGGGAGAATCATGAAGACCATTTTCGAAATTTCCTCTGGCTAGATATTTGTTTCAGCTCCAATGATCCATCAACTTGTGCTTTTCAAGTCAAGAAAGTTATTCTATTATATATATTCCTATTTTGAAGAAACGAACTTCTAGCAGAAAACCTTGACTCAACGAAGATTGTGAGCAAGCTGTCGCCTCAAAAAATCTCGCTCACCGGCAGAGGCGCAGAAATTCCCGTACCGGAAATCGAACTATGTTTGTTAGTACTCGTAACAGCTGCAAATTTAAAATGAATATTACTGGATTCTTCCCAACACCAAACCGTTATTTCAACACCTTTATACGTGTTCCGATCACCAAGTGATCATCTTCAAGAGGAAGGTCGAACTGTTCATCTTCAAGAGGGCAATCATACAGTTTGATTTTTCTCTTGAAGATAATCACTTGGTGATCGAAACACGTGTCGAGGTTTTAAAATAAAATAACAATTTGGTGTTGGGAAAAAACTCCAGTAATATTCATGAATATGGCTTTCGAAAACAATGATCAACCGGCGACTTTCTATCGTATGTCACCCATGATTGAAATAACGCAATCGATAAACAGGGAGGGCCAAGAGCTCTTGCGCTTGATATTTCTAAGATCTTTGGTCATGTGTGATATTAGGATTACCGAGCCAAACTTTGATGCTATGATTTGTTGGATCATTTTTGTGTATGGCTCTCCAGCTTCCTGGGGTACACTAATTTCATCATTTCATTTGGATTCCAGTACATCTATTGCGGATGTACATTTTCACCGGCAGCAGGAGGTTGCATATCTTAATGAGGATCTAGAGACGATTTCGAATTGGGGTGAGAGTAACCAGGTTCAATTCAATTCCACGAAAATCCAGGCATCGGTTATCTTCAAAGAAATAAATGTCTCCGAACCAGATAAGTTTGTTGGGGGTTTTGCACAATCATCTCGCTGAAATTGCAAAGGCTGCTTCTGGAAAGCTTGGTACACTGTTCCGAACCAGAAAACTGAACATACCTCAGCAACTTTTGATGCTTCATGAAGCTCATATCAGCCCTTCTTTGGAGTATTGTTCGTATATATGGAGCTTCGCCCCTAACTATACCCTGAAGCTGTTGGATTTTATCCAGAAAAGAGCAATTCGCCTGCTTGCAAGATTGATAATCTGGAACATCTAAGAAAGGTTGGAGATTTGTCTCTCTTCTATAGTAATTTCACGGGAGGTGTTCAAGTGACATGGAACATTTGAAGTTCAACTCAGTGCACATCGAACTTTACTGTTTAGGTACTCTTTCAAATTTGGAGAACTACGTTTATGTGGAATAAACTTCCAGATAACTTTTTCACAAACGAATTCAATCTCCAGCGATTCAAATTTAACTCTGTCTCTCCACCAACCACCGTGGTCATGTCAGATAATACATAGGAATTCGAGGTCTTCTAACTGAAACTACAAATGTGCAATTGGCGCCTGTTGGTGACACCGTGGTGACAAAACGTTGCATTCATAATCCATGAGCGCTCTTTCTGATCAAAATATTTGAACTCGGTTTCTCTAAATAAGAACCACGATGACTATGAAGTGAGTATAACGATTTCTCTCACGAAGATGATGTCGAATGATATCAATTATCTTTCATTTTGCCGTTAGGTTTTGTTGCAGAACCTGCAACACAACCCCTGTGATCACAAAGTCAATAGGTAATTAATAAACTCTCGGAGGTTGTCAAGATTCTTCAGATACGGAAAAATTAATATAGTAATTATTCCTAATGGATGGCAAATCGAATCAATGATATCTAGTATTGTGACGCGAATATAACACTTTTGGTTTTGGTGTCATCAGTATCTTGTTTGTAACGACAGCTGCCCAAACATAGGAAGCGATTTTTCATTTGGCGCTTATGAATAATATATTTGTATCTCAGTATAGTTTTTGCCATGCGAAAAATTTTATCACAGGCACTTAGATGAGTCCCAAACAATGTTTCAAATTGATCCTGAATGAGAATTAGACATGGTCACTTCTATTTTAGAGAACCGTCATTGAGTATTTCAGTAGAATTTATTGATTATTTTCAAATTTGGCACTAAGACAGTTGGGCATATTGGAAACGAATAGAGCTCCTACTTGAATATATTCAGTAAAAACATAAAAATTCAATGAGTTTGTTTTCAGGTTCCAAAAGAACACGAAGGTTGGAATGGCATATTGGATGCAACAAATAATACCAAAATCTGTCATCAAGGACTTTTTCCGGGTACAGTTAATATCATTCTTCCACCTACTAACGCCACTCAATCCGAAGACTGTTTATTCTTGAATGTTTATACTCCTGTGGTAAGATATTTTCTTATGATATGACATTTTCTTTCAATCACATTATTACTGCAACAAAACGTCGAATTCTGAATAACATCCACCGCATGAATACCTGGCAGTGTTGGTATAACACAGAGGTTCTCAAACTTTTCAACCCGAGCCCCCCTTCATAATGTACATATAGGCCTACTTTTATTACTTCTTGCTTTCATACTTTTATATGCCTAATATATACAAAGCACAGTGGTACATAATACAAACTATGGCTATGAAAAGTATTTCCTCAAGCTCAGCCTAATGCTCATGATGTATACACAAATTAAAACAATCATGGAGACAAAGAAATTACGAGATAAAAGTCAACTAGCAACATTATTGAACCTGAATTAAAGAGAAAAAAAAACAAACTAATTTCAACTTTAATAACTGATAACTGATCTTGAAATGGGTTGGAGGTCTTCATAGAAATATTCATTAAATTTTGTCTGTAGAGTGGACAGATGTTTTACGAAACAAGTTACTAGCTCTTGCGGAAGCTGCACACACTCAACTTCCTGCAACATGTTCAGCAATGTAGGGAAAACACTAAAATCAGATTTTCCCACAGCAGCTTTCCACAGCGACAACTTCTCAATAAACCCTACTACTTTTTCACTCCAAGCAAGGATATTGACGTTTCTTTTCTGCAAATACTTGTTCAAAATATTCAGTTTTGTAAAAATATCTGCAAGGTAGGCTAACTTCAAGATGAATTCTGTATTGCAGAATAGGTCTGTCGAAGGGTGGCTACGATCACTTAAAAACACAAACACTTCATTTCTAAGCTCAAATATTCTATTTAGAACATTTCCCCTTGATAGCCACCTGGCTTCAGTGTGAAATAATGATTCTGTATGTTCGGAACCCATATCTTCACATAAAACTTTGAACAATCTTGACTGAAGAGGCTGTGCTTTGATTAAATTTACTGTTTCAATGACAACTTGAAGAACTTCATTTAAGCTTGAACTTAGGTCTTTCGAGGCAAGTGTCTCTCTGTGTACAATGCAGTGGTTCCAGTTGGCGTTTGGGGCAACAGCATTGACCAAAATTTTAAGTCACTTGTATTGTCCTGTTATGTTGTACCATCAGTGCATAGACCTACGCATTCCTCCCTTCGAATATCATTTTTCTTGAAATTACTGTCGATAATCTGGAGACTGCACTCTTCAGTGGTGTTGGTGGTAAATTCCTCATAAAAAAGCATTTCTTCTCGTATGTCTGTGTCGTCAATAAATCTGACATAAGCTAATAAGTGTGCATCTCTGTGTTTATCAGTTGCTTCATCAACTTGAAGGGCGAAAATGGTTTTCTTCAATTTTTCCAACAACTGCTCACTCATATCTTCAGAAATATCTGATACTCGCCTTGACACAGTGTCGTTAGAAAGAGGGATGGATTTTAGTAGCTGTGCAGAGCTACCTCCGAACATACTATCCAGTGCTAAGGTAGTTAAGTTACACATTGAGGCCTATCTTCATTGCTAATTGTAGTTTTAGTAAATCCTAGCGACAAATAACTGTCGTCATACTTTCTTCTTTTTGCATCCCGTACTGACTTCGAAGTACTTGCAGTTGACTCTTGAGTTGTCCCACCACTGACGTCATCCTGAGATGAACTGTTTGATATACATGCACTACTTGTCAAAAATCTCTTCATTCTTAAACGTTTTAATAAAATGAAGTGAATTTAGAGCAAACTGAAATTTCACAACGAAAAAAATACACTTGTGTTATACAAGACAACGAACATAACCTCAAAGTTTTTGTTTAGAAGTGTCAAGCGCCGTTTATCGTACAATCCGTCGCAAGCGCTACCGGCGCCAGCCTCTTGCTCCTTGAGCATAGAGGTCACTAAAACTGCTGCTTCTTCGAAAGTATAAGAATGAATATTAAAATTAAAGAGTTTCACCGTTTTTACAAAAAACCTTGTCTTTTTGATGACTATGGAAAAACATATTTGAGTAGTTATCTTATAATTTATATGTTTTCAAATAGATTGGTTTTTTAATTTTTTTTCACGTTCCTCCTCAAAAAACTTTGCACTCCCCCTGGGGGTCTCACCCAACAGTTTGAGAACCTCCGGTGTAACAGATGTAAGTTCTGGAATTAGTGGAGCATGGTTCCTCACTACCATTGTCCAATCAAACATTGTAGAGAACGTCTCTGTATTATTATTTTTTTTAAGAAACCCGGAGGCAACGATTCTCTCTCTGTCTTTGTATTCTTACATTTGGGTGCATACGTTTTTGGAGATGGCTCGTTCGAAGTTTACGGTCCAAAACATCTCATGGATCACAATATTGTTGTAGTAACAATGAATTATCGATTGGATGCATTAGGTGAGTTACTCTTCGAAATTGCATTTTCACAAATGTAGTTTTTATATTCCAGAAAAATCTCCTCGAAAAATTTACATAAAATCTAATTGTTTAAGTTGATATAGCCTTGCAGTAGTGAAAGCTCATCATCTATGGAAAACCCTCACGATATGATTCGTACAAATTCTCGTTACTCCTAATTATTCACATGTACTCACATGGTAACCGTCTAGTAAATTGCCAATATCCTGCCACAAACATGCATTTGCAAAATGCTTGATAATTTCGAACAGGTTTTTGTCAAATAATAGCTTTTCTTTAATGTTCCCTCCTTTTATTTTTGGAACGGATCAACTCAAAAAATTGAAATTTGAAATCATGAAATTGATGCATGAATACTTTATTTTGAAGTGAAATTGACAGTTGAAACTTTCAAGATGGCGACTGGGCGCCATCTGGGAAAAAAAATTAAAAGGAAAGAGGGTCTTGTGAAACAAACTTTTGAAGCTCCTGGAAAGTGCTTCACAACCCTAGAATATTATGTCAATATTTTCCACTACTACAAAATGGCGGAACTTTCAATAATTGCCTGAGTACATTGACATTTAACTACATAATAAAAGGTAATAAGTTTGAAGGCAGTTCAAAAGATGCTCGAAATGGTTGCCTTGAACTTCTTAACATATGAACAGCCTATCCGATATTTCATACCGAACATTTTCGAACACAGTAACGTCAATATCTTTACAAATATTTATTATTCTCTGTCGTATGTCCAATATTGAAGCAGGTTCAGTTTCGTACACCTTCTGCTTCAAATAGCCCCACAAAAAAGTCCAAAGGTGTCAAATCTGGCGAGCAGGCTGGTCATTCTGTAGGACCTCGACGGCCAATCCAACGACCGGAAAAAGTAGTATCCAAATGATTTTTCACTTGTCTGGAAAAATGTGGTGGTGTTCCATGTTGTTGGAATACAATATTCACATAGAATTCATTAGGATTCGTTTCGACGATTTCAAGAATGAGTTTGATCTACTGACGTCATCGATGACATCGTAATGACATTCTTCCGCTTATTTGATTAAATCCCAGCCAAAGGAATCTTGTTCAAATTGGAAGGGGTATATTTTTAGGAGGTGTTATTTTTTTTTCGAAAAGAAAAGTTTTGGCTTTCAACTTCTCCAACTTGATACAAAAGGAGTATATGTAGAGTAGTTGAAAAATTAAAATACTGTCTCTTGCCGCATATTTCGCAGTTGATATTTTAAATGTATCTAGACAAATCGTTACCTCAAATAATGCAGGTCATTGAATTAATTTCTAGAGCCTTATATTCTTTGCTATCTGAATGATACGTAATCCTATCTATTTCCCAACTGTGGGAGTAAAGTATGAATGCGATCATCGTTCTGTAACATTTCCCTTCTCCACTTTTCATTTCATGCGAGACAATCTGAATACAAAAAAACCTCTTGCCAATTTCAACTTGTAGATTGTAACATGTTTTCATAAATCTGGTACTCTTATGAACAGTCCACAGTAGTATTCCAAATGAATCATGATCAGAATGCAGACATCTATTTGAAGTCTATATTGTTTATTTTGATTTGTATACTCAACAGTGACATGAATTTCTATTCATGTCACTGTTAGGTATACAAATTGACGTCAAAAAGTACTCTTCTTCTTTTTTCGTTCAGTCATAGACGTGTTTTCTACAGTAATTAAAGTAGGGTGAGAGGTGAAGTACAGTTAGGGATGTCTACTTTCAGAAATGTCACACGTAGAATCGGTGGGTTCCGTGTGAATGTTTGAAGAGACTAATGGAACAGGTGGTGAGATTGCCTGGGTTCTGAACTGAAACCGAAGGATGAAACTTTGAAAAGGTCTCTTCTATACCTGGCTTCATATAGAGAGCACATAGTGGTAATTCAATTAGAAATTTTGGGAACGAGGTATTTATTGATAATAATTTAAAAGCGGATTTTATGAAATCATGTTTCGAATTTGTTGATTTTGACTAATCGTGGAGTCATCGGAATTTTTTTACAAATTTTTTGTATTATGTAAAATCACAAAAAACATAAAAACATATAGGCACTAAAGTATAATAACCACCAAAAGCATTAAAACAAGTGAATGCATGGAAACAGCATTGAATTGCACACAACGGGAAGATTGTCTTGGACGTATCTGACTGCACTGTAGAACATATATCTGAGGTAGCTACTTCTGGAGACTACTGGAGTTTTGGAACTCAAGAATCGGAGAAGTCTAGTTGGAGAAGTGTGAAACGAAAGCCTTTAGTTTTATTGATGATTTCTGGAAATAGGATTTCAGTCAGATGTTGTAAAGTTAGTACATCAAACCATAGAGCATGACCTTATGGTGTAATGCACTTTTTCCATTCAGGCAACCATTGGAAAGAGTAGAAAATTTCAGAAAATTGACACATAAAGTGATCTCTAGATGGAGATCGAATGGGAGCTTTAAATTTGGTAATCCTTTTCAGCAACTATAATTGAATTTCTATAAGAAATCAAAAACCGACCCTTGCCCCCGCAAATCATTAGGTACCGCTATCTTGCTTAAGATCAAGAAACAAGTAAAGGAACAATACAGTTCAAAGAACTCATTCCATATTTTTCGATTTCTTTACTTTCGAAGGCACCTAAAAATGTGTTTTCATGTAATGGTACCAATTATTTTAAGCATTTCTGACTTATTCTGTTGTCGTTCTCTATGGATCATTGAGCAACACAATTTCTCTGAACTCTGGAAATGAATATGTGAAACATGTTCTTTGTCACGTGCAATTTGACCAACTAACTTTCTGTCGCAATCCTCATTTCGTCAATCCCAGACTTTTCTCTTCGGTCGTCTGTTACAGGGGTTACCCAACACTCATCTTTTTAAATAATTCAATAACCCCCAATATGTGAGATAATCATAGATTTTTTTCAAACAAAACTCGAGCACTACAGGAAAATCTTCAAGGTGCTCTAAAAGCGGTGACTGTGCAAAAGTAATAATTCTCGTTAGATTTGAAACGCTGGAGAATAAATCCATTTGGATAAAAGTTCACAGGAAGTTCATTCCACATAAACGCCGTTCTCCTAATGAAATAATTCTTGAACAACTGTTCAAGGTGTACTGAGGTGTACTGAGTTGAACCTCAGAACAATGAGCAGCCACAGCCCGTCACGTATTTTTGATATCAAATGTGCCAAGTCACTTGAACACCTCCCGTGAAAGTATATACCTATATAGAAGACCTTTCTTCGATGTTTTAGACTATCAAGGTTGCAAGTCTGATACGAGCTTTATGAAGTATAATGAGGTGTGTACAGTTTTCTGGTTGGGAACTCTGCTCCAAGCTTTTAAGAAGCAGCCTTTGCAATTCCAGCGACATGATTGTACGAAGACATATTGCTGTCCATTTCAATCCAGTGTAGGAGCTAGGAAAGTTCCAAATCAAAACACCGTGTTATTTCTTATGGAGGTTCATTCTGGAAATTTTGGATCCTGCGACCAATCAGAGCACTCCAAATTGTCACGTGACCCAGACGCATCGTCGCGAGTACACCACCCTGGCGCCACCTATGAGTCACTAGCTGAACTATATATTGGAAGGCGTAGGACGGTACATCTGACAGAGGGGGCTCCGTGGGACGGTAAATGGCGTCTTCTGTCAATACGGATCGGTAAATGCTGTGCATCTGTCAAATGTCGACGTAGGACGGTACATCGAAGCAGAAAGCGGAATTGTCTGTCATGACATTTTTATATCTGGTTCAGAAACCGCTCCGCAGCCGATGTCCTGGTCGGTCGGTAGCCAAGCGGTTCGGCGTGGGTGCTTTGTTCACTTACTCGAATTGACTGCCGTGTTGGTCGATGGTTCAAGCCCTAGTCTGAACGATCGATTTTCACTTGCTATCGTCCAACCCGCGTTAAAAGGTAAGACATCGTTGAACCTTAGCTCGCACCAGTTTCGACTTCTGAGGGTTGTCGTTCGTAGGGGTGCAACAGCTGGTTAACGGAAAAATAGATTTTTTTAGATAAGTTTGCTGTCGTCAGCAAACTTGGAAGTAGTATCAGAAACGTTCTGATGCTTCTTACTTGGTTAGCGAAACACCCGTTGAGAGACAGTAATTTTCTTGTGGCGAGGAAGAAGTATTTTCAATAATGAACAATGATTTTAGCGAGAAAATTGAAAGAATTGGATCGATTCATTCGAAAAATGGCGTGTGAGGGTAGATTTCAAAATATTTTATAAGGAACACTTCTGATATGGGTTGAAAGGATCAGTTACTATATACATTCTTTGGAATATTTCAGGTTTTCTCACTACTGGGGACGGAGTTATTCCTGGTAATCTCGGTCTGAAAGATCAAAATTTTGCGCTGAAATGGGTTAACAAAAACATCAAGTTGTTCGGAGGAGATCCCAAGAAAGTTACTCTAGGAGGGGGGAGTGCAGGATCTATGTCAACGGCTCAACATTTATTGAGCAAAAAAAGTAGAGGTAAGAAGTGAAACCAAAACCTGTGGTGTGATCTGAAGAATGTTACCGAAAGATTGGGATTGAAATTTCATACCAACATTATTTCAATACAGTGTAGTTTGGATTGAATGCCATTCATTTCAGTATTGATCTGAGACTGCCAGTTTCAAACATCAGTGAATTCAAATGAGTATCAATCCAAAATCAAAAGATGACACTTTCTTCCAACCATTCAGTTACATGAAAGAATCGTTCAGTCAGACCTAATTTTGTGCATTTTTCAACATTATTTGATATTGCATGTCATAAAAAAGTGGTGCGACTCTAATCTGCTGCCTTTCAATGTTTCCAAAACAAATTTGATATCATTCCGCTGCTTTATTGACAGCATTCCTTTACCAACACAGGACGCGGACAGGATAATTGAAAACCGACCTAGTACTAAATTTTTTGGGGTAATAATTGACAATGAACTCGCCGATCACATTGTAATCCTCAATAAAAACCTAGCTTCACAGTGTTTTGCAGCGAGAATAACGTACAAGGATCTTGGTTTGTCTGCCACTAAATCGGCTTATTTCTCACTTGTTGAGTCACATTTGAGGTATGAAATTCCTTTCTGGGGAGTATGTTGCAAAACTCAAATGCAGACGGTGTTCATCATTCAGAAAAGGGATGTAAGATTCATGTGTAATGGCAAAAGTCAAGACTCCTGCCAACTCCTATTTGAATCACATAAAATCTTGACAGTTTTTGGAATCTTCATTTTAGAAACAGTATGTTTGATTAACAAACATAAATTGATATTTAGCGGTTACTCCAATTATTATGCTCTTCGTCAATCTAACGACCTAAGATTACCCATATCAGTCTCTACTCTAGTCAAAGACTCTATATATTATAATGGTCTCAATATGTTTAATCATTCACCTGACCGTATAGAAATTTTAGAGGATAGCCGTGTATTTCGAAAATCAGTAAAAGACTTATTATGTGGTCAAGCTGCTGTGGTCAAGCTGCATCACCCTTTCTAGATTTCATATCATTTCTAGAAACTTGTGGATTCGTTTTCCGATGGCATTTCAGGTTAGCTTTCCAAATTTCTGCTACCGCAGTTGCATTTACGAAGCTATTTATATCAAGTACTTTCTTGGTTTTTCTCATTTTGTTTTCAATCGAGGACCGCCTGCCAGGTACTGACGATGCCCAATAGGCTGAAACAGCTGTCTACCGATGGCTCTTAAATTGAAATCAATATGGGAATCATCAAAAAGTACTTATCTATTTATTTTTTGATTTTCATGGAATTATTTTCCAGCAGATTGACTGCATATATATATACATACATATATATATATATATATATATATATATATATATATATATATATATATATATATATATATATATATATATATATATATATATATATATAAAATAGATAAGTACTCTTTGATCATTCCCATATTGATTTCAATTTAAGAGCCACCGGTATACAGCTGTTTCAGCCTATTGGGCATCGTCAGTACCGGGCAGGCGGTCCTCGATTGAAGACAAAATGAGAAAAAATCAAGAAAGTACTTGATAAAAATAGCTGCGTAAACGCAAGCGAAACATAAGTGGAACCACCTATTGGTGTGACACCCAAGTCAACTTGCCAAGTTTTTATGTCAGTGTTGGTGGTTTGACCAATCAACCGACAACTGCGGTAGCAGAAATTTGGGAAGCTAACCTGAAATGCCATCGGAAAACGAATCCACAGGTTTCTAGAAATGATATGAAATCTAGAAAGGTTAATGCAGTCAAGCTGCTGGAAAATAATTCCTTGAAAATCAAAAAAAAATAATATATATATATATATATATATATATATATATATATATATATATATATATATAAATATGAAAGTTATTGAGTGTCTTGATATAGAAACAGAAGTTAATATCGGACATAGCACTCATGAAAGTGGCAAACCATAGACACGTGTTTCGGGCTTTTGGCCCATCATCAGTATGGTGCAGCCAAGTGTAAGGATGGGCAACACTTGGTTACCAAAAGATAGAAATACAAATGCACGGAGCCACCAACAGGAGCCAACCGCACATTTGTGGTTTCAGTTGATAGATCTCGTGTTCACAAGAAAACTATCAAAATCACCACGGAGGCAGCTATAACTATATATATATATATATATATATATATATATATATATATATATATATATATATATATATATATATATATATATATATATATGCTTATGTTTATGATGACTGATGAACATTTGTAGCTTTGTCAATTAGGCGTAATGTCAGATTATTATTATTATACAGAATACAATGACAACACTTTTCATTCGATATAATTTAATGTTATCAAGATACGTGACTTTGAAACTGGTGCATTTCTCTAAAACCATTGTCACGAGATATGTGCGATTGTCGTTACAGAATCTGCACCACTAACTGTCATAATATACGTTTGTACGAAGATTTTTTGGGTACAGGAAACTTTCATTAAAGCAGACACAAGTAATATACCACATGCTGACTTTTTATATTGAATACTTTTGAGTACAATAAGAATAAGGTATTTAGCAAATCGAATGACTAGAATAGTTTCTGAAATTGAATTATTCAGAAATTCAGAAAAAGCCATATACTTGATTGTTTTGGAATATTCAGTTGTGTCCACCCTGTTCAGTGATATGTATAAATACGTTTATTTCATCATTTATTTGAAAGGCATTTTTGAAATGTTTGAAAGAAACCATTAAAATGAACCTCGTTCCAAAACCAGTTCAGTCAACACTACTATTTTTGCTAGGCTGTTTGCATGATGTTGATGACTCTATCTTTTTTATAACAGTTCAGTGCATTTTAAATTGAATAAGGACATCCATTAACTTTACAATATTTTTTGTACTTTTTTATCCACCATATGAATACAAACAAATGATTGAACATTCATACTACGGAAACGACTGAAACTGATGGCTATTCTCAACCGGTCCCGCATTGGTATATCTGGTGACGTCATGCCCCTTTTTGAAGAAGAGCTTCTTTGATACTGTTTTCTGAAGTATTTGATTCATCCAGAGAAATTGTTGTGTTAATATTGTTCAAATTACGAGCCGATTCCATATTTGTGATAGAAAGCATTGAAGGGTGTCGAAAAACTTAACCAGATGGGACAATAGCCGGTTGTGTTTGCATATATGGTTTGCTCCAATCACTTAATCAACGGCGGTGTGAAACGGTGGTTCAAGCCGTGAGGCGGAACGAGCGATTTTCACTTCCAATCGTCCTACCCGTGCTAGGAATCTCACGTTGAAATGTGAGACCTCGTCAATCCTCCGCTTGCAAAGTTCCCACTATTCCACCTCATACATTTTGAAGTAGCTGAATGAATGACATCCATTATGTATATGAAATTTACTATTGTATGAATTTTTGATTAGCAAATTTCATAAGTTCAATCCCTTATCTCTGAATTTAAGACCCTCAAGGAGAGAATTACAACTTCTTTGTTTTTGAATGGAAAGTGGAGGCTACTAATAAAGACATTAGAAAATTATTTTTGGATGAAATTTGATCAGATTTCATCATATGGTGCAGAGTGCAAAATGTGTTTTATTACCTAAACTACAATTCTGAAAATTGTTTTTTGACAATGAAATTTCATTAACGAAATTTGCTACAGCGTTTTGGGAACTCAGTTGGTAATCCCGTTTAATTTTTGATAATTTACAAAAATTAACAAAGAATGTTTGAAGGTGGTTGACAATGTTTCATGGTGAATTTCATCAGTTCGGACTTCCATTGTCTAAAATGATATAAAATGATTTGAAATCACAGAAAGAATTTATACAATTGAGAAGAATAACTAAAATAACAATTTTATTGGGCGAAAAATCTTGAAATAAAATTACAATAAAATAAAATACCAGCAACAATTGAAAATTGAACCATAAAAAATAAAAATTGAAAAATTTCATGCCAAGTTACTTCACGACGTTTCGATTATTAGTATCCATAATTATCTTCGGATGATGATTGACTATTTATAAGTCATTCGAGTGCTTTCATCTATCCCCTTTTCCTTCTCCACGCTTCGCCAGTTTAGCGGGAGTTGACCGTTTGGCGGGAGTTGACCGTTTGGCGGGAGTTGACCGTTTTTCTCTTGATTATGGGTTTCCATATGACTGAAAGAGGAATCATCAATACTCTATTAACTGCTTGGGCTCTGTGATACGAACGAAGGTCTCGAGAAGAAACTAGTCATCATCAAAAATGATCTTCAATGGAATAGCCAGTAGGGGCCTCGCAAGAAAAAGAAGCCGTCACAACCAGTGCTTGCACTTCCCTACATCAGAGGATTGTCGGAAAGGATAAGACGAATTGGGTCCAAGTACAACATGAGAACCTGCTTCAGATCCGGAAATACTATCCGTAGCAGCCTCATGAAAATTAGGCCACTAAAGGCGGATTGCGATTCCAAGAATTGCATTTACCGGATATCCTGCGAGTGCGGAAAATCTTATATCGGTTAAACTAAGAGGCTATTGAAGGTCCTCATTGCCGAGCACAAGAAACACACACATAACACCAAGTGTTCCCAAGCATTCACAGGGAGGAACACTGGTTTAGGAGGAAATTCAAAAAAGCCGCATATATGTTGTCCAACATCGCATACAGCCAAGCTAGCGTAGGAACACGCAACAAACCATAACCGAGCGAAATACAGCCAACTCCCTCCAAACGGTCAGCTCCCGCTAAACCAGTGAAGCGGTGAGAGGGAAGAGGGGATAGGTGAAAGTACTTGAATGACCTATAAATAGTCATCTCTCGGAGAAATTAGTCACCACTCGAAGACGATTGTGGATACTGACAATCGAAACGTCCTGAAGTAACTTGGCTTGAAATCTTCCAATTTTTATTTCTTTCTTTATTACTCAATTTTCAATTGTCGCTCGAATTTTATTTCATTTCAGGATTTTTATTTGCTCATTTGTTATTTTCAGCTATTATTTTTAATTTTATTGATTCTTTCAGGGATTTCATATTAGATAATGGAAGTCCAAACTAATAACATACGAACAAAGAACCTCATTCAAATTTTGTGTTGTGACGACCTGCACAAAAAATCAATTCTCTTTCCGAGTGAGCTTGGTTTAATAGCATGATATCAGGTGATCGTGCTGGTTTGTAAAATGTTGTGATGAACACCGTCATCAAAAAAAAGTGTATCGAATTTGAGAGAATTACAATCTTTAAACTAACAATGGAAAAAGTGACATCGAAAATGTCAATGTTTAGGGATTTTTATAAAAAGTAATGATTTGTTTCCATTTGATAATGTACTACTGTATACATTTGGTTGACGTAATGTTATGCTAAGTTTCATAAATTTTACCATCTGATTTCACTCCAATTACTTCTAGGTCTATTTAGCAGCGCCATTTTACAAAGTGGTACAATCAATTCATGGGGTTACCAAGCAACGCCAAGGGAATATGCTTTTACTCTGGGAAACATTTTGGATAACTCCATCGGTTATATGAATTCTACTAAGCTTTTATCAGTATTGCAGAAGGCTTCAGCCGCTGACATAATGGCGGCTTCACAAAAGGTCTGTTCATAATTTTTCTTATTTGAAAGAGCCTGTTTGGCAGAAGATAAGAAATGATTATTCGAAATGATTTTTCTTGTTGTGACACTTTGTTGACTGTTTTGATATGAAATTATTATTCAAATTGTTGTGACAATTTTTTGTCAGTTTTGCTTATCATGTACAAAGTGATGAAAAACATTACTATGTAGATTTTAGCTTTCTTCCCCTACATTTTTATAAAAAAAATGCGGGGATCTATCGAAGATCCTCCGGTGCCTCCGGCACCGTGGCTAACCGATCCTATTAAAAATTTAATGAAATTGCGAGATAAGGCTTCACTTAAATACAAAAAATCACCAACTGACGAGCACCGAGTATACTATAATAGGCTACGTAATTTCACAATACAAGCTATCATTAGAGAGAAAAAATCCTATTTATCAACCAAACTTGATGATTGCAACCCTAAACAATGTTGGTCGATACTGAAAAATAACAATATAATTACTTCAAAAAACCTGATTTGCCAACTCACTTGAACGACGCCAACCGCCTCAATGACTTTTTTGTAAAATCTATTTCAATAACCCCACCATCAAATGTTTTATTTGATGAATATAATAACCATACCTTAATCGATTCCAACTACCGGCTTACATCTGTGGATGATATGTGCATATTACAAACAATATCTTTGATTAAAAAAAATTCCATCGGATGTGATGGGCTCAGTATAAAAATGATCTCATTGTGTTGTCCTTTTATTCTTCCTTATTTAAGGAATGAGTGAAGTTTGAGGTGTACTGAGTTGAACCTTAAAATGATGAGAAGCCATAGTCCATCGCGTATTTCTGATGAGTACTGCTCTTGGTGAAATCAAATGTGCCAAGTCATTTGATTACCTCCCGTGAAAGTATCTATAAAAGAGAGACACATTTCCAACCTTTCTTCAATGTTCTACACTATCAAGGTTGCAAATGATGTTTGTGTTTCCAATCAGGTGGATGGCTCTTCTCTGAATGGAACCCAGCGGCTTCAGGGTATGCTCAGGGGCGGAGCTCCATACATGTGAACAATACTCCAAAGAATGTCTGATCTGAGCTTTATAAAGCATCAAAAGTTGCTGTAGTTTATACAGTTTTCTAGTTCGGAACAGTGTTTCAAGCTTTTGAGGAGCAGCCTTTGTAACTCCAGCAATATGAATGTGCCAAGACATATTAACCCCCAACAAAGTTATCGTAGCACAAAGCGGAATTGTCTGTCCTTGCATTGTTATATCCAGTTCCGAGTCATTTATCTTTTTGGAGAAAAGCAATGCCTGGCTTTCGTAGCAATAGTTGTAGCCTTTCAAATATTTAAGGATATTGTGGTTTCAAAATAAGGCACTTGGTTTATTACCTCTTCAGCACCAATCTGGATAACATCACAAGATTAAATCATCAATCAATCATCCAGGCGTCGAAGAGAAGAGGGATCGACAAGGCAAGCTGTAGGTGGATAGACGGCATGCTTAGGGGAAGATTTGTATATACAACCATTATGAGGAAACAGTCGTGGCACGTGTAGCAAGGGGCTGTCCTCAGAGGGGGATTCTATCCCCTCTGTTATGGAACCTTGTAATGGATGAGCTATTATGTCTCCTGGACCACAATGGGTATAGAGAACTGGGCTATGCAGACGAATTAGTCATCTTAGTCCAGGGTAAATAAAATACTATAGTGAAGGGATGCATGCAGCAGTCCCTGAATATTAAAATAAGATAGACTGAAGAAGAAGGGCTCAACATAAGCTCATCCATAGTAGGGTTTAACATAAGCTCATCCAAATCGACCATAGTAGCATTCACCAAGAGGACTAAAACGGAGGTTCTCAGACCTATAAAACTTCGAGGTGAAGAAATACAAGTGTCGGGGAAGGTTCAATATCTGGGGGTAATTTTAGATTACAAACTGTCCTGGAACCAACACTTGGACAGGATAAAGAGGAAAGCGGAGATAGCACTGATGCTCGCCAGGCGCACCTATGAAAGAACGTGGGGGCTAAAACCAGACATGGTATATTAGCTATACACGATGGTGGTTGACCCCTGATAACATACGCATCTCTGGTCTGATGGCCAAAGATGAAGCAGGCGATCGCCATTAACAAACTAGCCAAGGTGCAAAGACTTGCATGTTTGGGAATGACGAGAGCAATGAGAACTACCTCAACAGCTGTATTGCAGACACTTCTGAATCTACCTCTTTTACACTTTGTGATAATGCACATATTGAATATATGCACGGACCACATGACACCGAAGTACACCTTTAACACAAACTTCACGGCCAAAATCATAAGCCGTGAAGAGTGGAAGACCATTAGTCATCCCGAAAACACGAAGACCAAACATGGAACGGGAGTTGGTATATACGGAGCGGATATACTATACACATCCGTCTTTTAGGCGGAAGTGTATTCAGTGTATTGCAGTGTATTGCAGTGTGCAGGGCTAATAAATTGAGACCTCAAAGAAATGAGCGGATCAATATTTTTACAGACAGCAAGAGCGCACTAGGGGCTCTGACAAACCCGAAGGTGACATCAAAACTGGTCTGGGAATGCCATGAAGAACTGAATGAACTTGCAAACAGAAACAAATCAACTTTGTACTGGGTGCCAGAGCATTCAGGAATCACAGGTAATGATAAAGCTGATGAATGCGCTAAACGCGGATCATCAACTTCATATATAGATCCTGAACCAGCTCTGGGGGTACCAAAATCATTGGTATGAAACCATATAAAGGACATGGACTAATAGAAGGGATAGAAACAGCTCTACACATCTTATGTGAATGTGAGGCACTGAATCACAGGAGGCAGGTAATATATGGACGTACGAAATTACATCCAGAAGAATATGACGAACATCCAACACGGAACCTGTACAAACTAGTACAGGAAACGAGACTGATGGAATGAGTGTCATGAGAAGATGGGAGATTGACAAGTCAGACAGCTTCCAAGGTACAAAAACAAAAAAACAAATTCAAAAACTTGACATATCAAAAAGCTGTGGCCCCAACAATATCCTTCCTTTTTTATAAAGTCTTCTGTGTCTTGTGTAGAGTCACTAATCGAGCCATTATACATAATCTTCAATCACTCACTGAAAACTGGAATATTTTCTAAAAATTGTAAATTAGCCTATATGGATCCAGTATATAAAAGTGGGAACCAGAGTGTGATTGCAAATTATAGAGGGATATCGCTTTTATATGTATTTGGAAAACTATTCGAGGAAATAATAACAAACTTTTTTCATGGCAAAAAATTCGCCTAACGAATTTTCAACACGGGTTTTATCGTCAGCGCTCCTGTGTGACTGGGCTCCTGCCGTTAGTACAAGGAACGTTGGATTATATGGAGGACAACGTTCAGGTGGATACCGTGTACTCAGATATTTCTAAGGCTTTTGATAAGGTCCACCACAGTACCTTGCTCATCAAGTGGACGAATTTTGGTGTGCACGGCTGTCTGCTGAGGTGGATTTCATCCTACCTACGTGATAGGTGTCAGATTGTGAAACTTCATGATGATATGTCTGAAATTTCTCGAGGAACTTCCGGTGTCCCACAGGGATCAGACCTGTGACCGCTGATGTTTTCAATTTTCATTAATGACACTGGCTCGTGCTTTTATCATAGTCGTTATCTATTATACGCCGATGATTCGAAAAAGTATTCTCCGATAGAGCAGAAACTACAACAAGTACTTCTCCAACCAGATATCGATCGTTTATTTGATCACTGTCATTCCAATAAGTTACATCTCAATCCTAATAAATGCTCTTTTATAACATTTTCTTGAAAAAAGCAGAATCTTGATTACATTTACGAGATAGACGGTTCACCTCTGAAAAAGTTCAGCAAATAAGGGATCTAGGCATTATTCTTGATCAAAAATTGTTTTTTGATAACCACATTGACTATGTAGTTGAAAAAGCACTGAGAAATCTTGGTTTTTAGACAGAAACTGTAAAGATTCAAAAAAACCCGAAACCTGTATACTCTTATATAATTCCATTGTTCGAAGCCACCTTGATTATGGAACAATTTATATATTTTTATCAAAAATATATAAATATAATAGAACAGGTACGAAAGAGTTTCATACGCTTCCTAAACTTCAAATTCAGGTTGAATCAAAGTTTTCCTCTATATACTTCTAGCCTAAAAATATGTAAAACTAGAAACCAGACGGAAAATTGCCTACGTCATTTTTCTTAGTAAATTGTTGAACAATAAAATTGATTCAGAATATTGTTTGGCAAAGATATCGTTCAAGGCAAATGTTTATTACATGCGCAATTGTGATTGATTCAAGTTGTCTCCAGCAAGTAGTAATTATTTCTCAAACGCTCTAATATCACGTATGCAACAAATTTACAATTCCACTTTTTTCTCTGTTGATCTATTTCACTTACCCCTTTCAAAAGTGAAATTTTCTTGTAGAAACATACTATGCACTAAGTAGGGTACATGTATTTTTATTTCTATTTGTAAATGATTATCTTTAGTTTGATCTAGCTTAACTGTTTGCACGTAACTATGAATCTTCTAATTTATGTGCGACTCTATAATTGGAACTTTTGTTCTGTTGAGTTGCCAGAGCTGCAAATAAATAAATAAATAAGATATACTTTACTATAAATTTTTTGGTTAATGAAATACTCATGTGAATGAAGTCTAATGAAAGTTTTGAGTTTGTCAGACTTGTCAAACACACGACTCTGGTATCAATCATGAATTCAATATACTTCAATTCAAGAATTGAGGTTTGAAACACCACTTTGCGGAGAAAATGGCAGTGAATTCAAATATTCCCAATATCTTATGAACGGTCAAATTCTTGTGAAAAACTCGCCTGTGCTTATTATATTCATAGAATAGTTATAATATATTCTTCATTGATTCATTCACCTGCTCAAACTAGAATTCGGTAGACTAAGGCTACGTACATATGAGAGCTTTGCACTGCGCGATGAAATACGCGTACACACATACAGCGTTGACACCGATTTGACTACAAATATATATTTTTTTGTATAAAGATGAAGAAGCTGAAGGCCTAAACCTAAAAATTTACCCCTTTCGAAAGTGATATGGTATGATTCATATGAAATCGATTGAATTTTGTTGCTTGCTGTTGTAGATGTTGTCATTATTTTAATTCATCAAAACCTTGTGAGAATTTTGCTTTGAATCGATGCTGCCTCTCATCTTTACGCTTCAACCTGAAGCCTGAAGAAGAATGATGAATTCATTATCTATGACGAAAAAATGATATCTCCCTGAAGAACTCATTTTTGGTTATAGAAAAAGATGAATGGTAGAATTATTTCCTTCATCACTTTATCAGCGTAAATGAGTTATCAAGCTTTCTTGCAAATGATGCTGGAGGTCATTCCTCGTTGCATTTCACTCATTTGTTCGAAAATTATTGAAAGTTTCCTTTTTTGTCAGATTGATAAAGGTGAAATGGTATTGAATATTTATCACTTCATAAATTGAGTGGGCATACTTGGAGACTGGATGTAAAGCAAATTATCCAAAAGAACAATTCGTTCCGGCCAGTTTCAAATTACCTACCTACCCTGGCTAATACCACGAAAGGCGTTGGATAATATCCGACAGGTGTCAGTGTAGGATTCTTCACTGAAGTTCTTTCTGCATATGCTGTTGGTTACCCCGTTCACAGGCAGATGGGGCGATGACAAACCTGTTGTTTATCGTCCGCTTCTGCCTAGTTCGAGGAATGATACTCTGGAAGGAATTCAATTTTCAATTACGGAAAATTATCGACTTCATGTTGATGATAGACACTGACGAGTAAACAAACAGCCCGAAATCGGTCTGAAAGTGTGTTCCAATAATTGAAAATCAATTTTGGCAGTTGAATCGCCAACAGCATATGCAGGAATAACTACAGTGAAGAATACTGCACTGACACCTGTTGGATATTATTCAACGCCCGTCGTGGTATAAGCCATTGAAGTAGTTGTTTTCTGATAGGTGTCAGTCCATTTACCTACAGCGTAGGTAGTTTGAGACTGACCTGAACGAATTGTTCTTTTAGATAATTTAACTGTTTATTACCGTCTATATGGTAGTTGACGGATGAGCCATTTTCTTCAAATGAAAACTAACTTCAAATTGTTTCAAGACATTTTGTCAGATCGATTCCATATTTTCAAAGCTTTGCCATTCTTTGATAATATTTCTCAACATTTTTATAGGTTCCAAATCAAGAGAGCAATACAGGTGTAGTTAAAGATTCTGTTTTTGTACCAATTATTGAGGACCCCAGTTTAGATGACACTTTCCTGACAGTGCCTATGCATGATGCATTTCGAGATGGAAAATTCACTCGAGTACCCACTTTGGTAGGCTTCAATGATGAGGAGGGAATCACATTCTATCCATTAAGTATGTACATTTACGTTTTATCATTCACCTCATTCTTCAACCTTTTCAATTTTTGTTCAATCGTACATTACCTCAACCACAGTATAGGAGTAAACACAAGTAAATTCACTCTTGGTCGACGTCTTTGATGATCGGGTCGAGATTTTATTTTTTGCTGGCGTATGGCGGGGCAGAAGGGTATAGGATAAGATCTATCGTTCACCTCTGCACGAGGTTCGATCAAAAATAACAGCTCAACAATAAATATCTCATGTGATTGTGAACTGTTTAGGAATTTATAAACAATTAGACAAGGTGGTGAAATAAATATATATTTTGTAGAGTAAGATTATGCTATTCTATTCTAAAGGTTTTTGAGAATGTTGAGTTTTTGATTTTTTTAACATTTATTTTCAAATTTCTATTGTCAAATTTCAAAGTATAATAAATTCTTACCCTTGTGAAAAGAGAAAACAAGTAATCCTGAGGAAAATTATCACAAGGGTGACAAATGTTGATTTTTGAAAACATTGTGGAATTGGCCGCGGTGGTAGTGCGCCCGACTTACGATCGGAAGGCCGTGAGTTCGATTCCCGCCTCGACCAGATATTATTCGCGAGAGAATATATCTGGTTGAAGCTGGTATAATTCTGCAAAACCGTGTTACGAATCACACGTTAAAAGGTAAGACATTTTTAGTCCTTGGCTCGCACAAGTTTCTCAACTTCTGAGAGTTGTTGTTCGTATGGGGGCGACAGCTGATTAGCGAAAAAACAGATTTCAAACAGACAGATTATTTTGAGCTGGTTGCCTATGAAATCAGTGGCACATACATTATAAAAATGATAAGGAATTTCTGTCTCTAGATGAATGATACTTTGTAAAAATGAATCTGAAGGCATATACAAATTTCTAAACTGTTTGGCTTCTGTATCACTGTATGCCTTGAAATACCTTTATTAGTCTGGTTCACATGTACTCGATTTAGCTCTTTTTGGTGACATTTTTCAGCCCTGTCCAAAAATTACGACCAAGGTGTTATTCGATTCGTATTTTTGCCTAGAAAGCTTAAGGAAAGGTCCAAAAACGCGCCGATAAAAATTACAAAAGTTATAAACAATTAAGTGAAAAAAAATATGGGGCTTTAGTTTTTTCTTAATATCTCGGAAAATTTTCAAAATTTTTGAAATTTGAAAAAAGATTTGAAAAGATCAATGAATTTGCATGAAAAAAGTCCCGACTCCCGGAACTTATCTCGATTATTTATAATTTTCACAGAGCCCTGAAAATAGAGCCAAAAGCGGGTGGTCTGGCTTCCGCGCGCCTTTCGTCATTCTGACATAAAACAGAAAAAAATATTTAAATATATTAAATGTGAATATTGAGGAATGAAAAAATTCATGTAATGTTGGGATACATCAATAAACAATAATCCGCAGTCAAAAAATTTTCATCCCAATTTTAACGTTAATTATAAATTTGTTAATTAATAACTTTTTCTGAATTGGAAGTTAATATAAAAATCCCTATAATTATTAAACTAAAACCTTGGCATTTTTTCCTTTGGTGAAATTATCCTTAATAGGCAAAAAAATAGATTACCGTTGCCAAAATGAAAAAATTGTTATTTTATTTTTTTTATTAACAATTGAAAATTATAATTTTATTTATTTTTATTTTTTATTGTTTCAATGTCTCATGGCTACAAACTAATTGATAATGTATATTTTTTTAAATTTTTACAGCTATTGTTAATAAATTTATCATAAACAAATACATTGTTTATAAGTAATTCGAATTTTTTTTTGCATTATGTTAATTGAAAAAAACCATGATTTTTAGAAAAAAATGGTTTCTTAAAAAAATTTCTTTGTCGCTAAAAAATGCGGTTGTTAATTAACAATCGTTTTTTGCAATTAAATATTAAAATTAAGGAACCGTTTTTTTTTAATCATAAATTCTATTGTTCTTTAAGGTTTTGAAAAAACTTTTTTTCAATTCTTTTTTTACTTACTTTACTTTATTTAAAAAAATTGTTATAAACAATTTTTTTTATTTATTTTTTCAATACTTTGTTCTATAATAAAAGTAACTATGTGTTTTTTTTAGTTTACACTATTTTTTATAAAACTTTCAATATTGTGATACCTTGATACTTGTCTTTTTCATTAGCTCCTTCGCTTTTATAATTATAATAACTTTTAAACTATTGCAGTTATGACAAATATGCCTCAAGTCTTTTTTGTTCATTATGAATTTATCAACAATTTAGGCCCTTTATCAAAGTTGTAGTCCTATTATTTACTCAATTATTGATGGTTATTTATTAAAAAAAGAAATATTTCAAGTTTTCAGGGAATTTACTAAATCAAAAACATACTGAAAGTTATTTTTAAAATTCATTAAATCATGTTTATTACAGTTGGAAGTTTTTTTATAATTTTTATTATTTTTTTGTAAACTTTTAGATCGTTTTAGTGGCGGTGGCTCATGATTTGTGGTTTCTTCTGTATTTTCTTGTCGTGATTTTCGTTGAACCTCCTCCTCTTCGACTTCTTCAAGTATCGGTTCACAGTATTCTTGAACTCCTAATGGAAAATCTTGATAATCATTAAGGTCGTCTTCATTTCCATCGGGATTACTATCGATAGCATTTACTCGACCGATCATGATATCAGTATCATCATTGTCATCATCAAGTGATGACCTTGTACTGTTAGAACATGTTTCACCTTTACAATTTTTGCATAAAGATGAGCAAGGAAGCCCAGCTTTTTTACATCCACATCGATTATTACACTCTTTTATGCAGGCACAATTAACCAGCTTAAGTAAGTCGTCAGGCGCCAATTTTTCCGTTGTTTTTATCGGCAGGAACATTGTTTCAGATTTGATCCAACCCCAATCTTCCGGATTCAAATTATAATTACCAATCCAAAACTGAACTTGGTAATACGTCATAAATGAGTGTTAATGTGTTGCTATTGTTGTTGGAGGTGAAGTTGCTAAGTTGATCGCAGTCTTTGATTTCGCAATCATACTTACAATCGAGAAACACGACACTGGTGTTGATGAGTTAACTTATTAAAATTAAATTAACAGAATGACTGATTGCTTCTTTAATTTTCTCAAACTCCATACAAATATGACAATAAATGGATGTTAATGATCCAACAACTACTAAAAGTGCAAGTAATGAAATCCTTATGATTTATTGTTACATGACACGAAGTTTATGTTGAAAAGACTCAAAAATTTTTCTTTTTTTAATAAATAACGATCAATAATTAAATAAATAATAGAACTACAATTTTAGTAAAAGGCCTAAATTGTTAATAAATTCATAATGAACAGAAAAGACTTGGAGCATTAACTGCAATAGTTAGAAAGTTATTATAATTATAAAAGCGAAGAAGCGAATGAAAAAGACAAGTATCAAGGTATCGCAATATTAAAAGTTTTATAAAAAATAGAATAAATTAAAAAAACACATAGTTACTTTTATTATGGAATAAAGTATTGAAAAAAAATTGTTTATAACAATTTTTTTTATAAACAATTAAAAAAAGAATAAAAAAAAGTTTTTCAAAACCTTAAAGAACAATAGAATTTATGATTTAAAAAAAAACGGTTTCTTAATTTTGATATTTAGTTGCAAAAAACGATTGTTAATTAACAAATGCATTTTTTAGCAACGAAGAAATGTTTTTAAGAAACCATATTTTTTCTAAAAATCATGATTTTTTAAATTAACATAATGGAAAAATTTTTTTTCGAATTGCCTATAAACAATGTATTTGTTTATAATAAATTCATTAACAATTGCTGTAAAAAAAATATTATTCATTATTTTTTAGCCATGAGACATTGAAAAAATAAAAAATTAGAAAAAAAAATTGTAATTTATTTTTTATAAAATTATAATTTTCAATTGTCAATAAAAAAAATAGAAAATATTTTTTTGCCTATCAAGGATAACTTCACCAAAGGAAAAAATGCCAGGGTTATAGTTTAATAATTGTAGGGATTTTTATAATAACTTTGTGTATATGTAACTGTATCAAAAAACAAACAAAAAAACATACAAACATAAAATCAGTGAATAATAATATTTCATGAAGAAGTCCCTTTGGAGTACAGTTTGAAGTAGATAAATAGTTTTCAACTATTTTTTTCATGAATCGATCAATATTTCAAGTTATCTATGTATTCAAAAACACTTTGATGTAAGATTTCTACTTGACAATTTACAAAACCGCGACACGTGTTTCGCCATACAATAGCATCTTCGGGCATCACAATACTGAATCGTACCATACAACTGCTGTACCTTCTGCTGTGTCTGTTACATATTACCGGTTTTCTAAATATCAGGTGAAAATCTCATATTGAAGTGTTTTTTCGAATACTTCATAATGGATTCTCATCAATTATCAGTCAGTTCTATAATATTTTTTTAAGTTATCTATCATGAATTGCAATTTTGAACGTTTTTCAGATACTACAGTAACTGAAACATCTGCTCGAATGTTCGATAATAATAGAAGTCTGTTGGTGAACAAAAAGTTTAATTTAGACTCTAAAAACAGGAGTCTTTTGGGAGACAAGTTATGGAAATTTTATACAGGAAACACTTCATTCATAGAAAATCCAGGATCACTGCTGACTGTAAGTAAAATTCAGCAGAATATTGAATTGAAGACTGCATCAACAGTTAGTTCTCACATGACATTAATGAATATGCAATATGATCCTTTCATCTCAGCTTCAGCATTCAAGCTCAGCCGAAAAGTTTCTGACAATCAAGAATCAAACTTCATTCTTCAACCTCATAAAAGAATCAGTGTTACGATCTTCGTTCGGGTTTGAAGGCCGTCGTTGTTTGGAACTGTACGACAGCGTTTGGAACGTTTCGACAGCATGAGTGGCAGGCTTCTTCAGAGAACTATTCATCCTGGAGGTTCACCGATGACTCGTGATTTCTAGTTCGTGAGCTGTATTTATGTTGACACAGGTTGTTATTGACCGAAGTGTTATTACCTGTTACAATTTGTTGCACTGCTGCCATCTTACCATCTTTAGCCGAATGGCCGAAGTGTTAAGCCGTTATCGCTTCCTCTTTTTTGTTGTAGTTTTCTGTATGTTTTTGGATTTCTATGGCTTCCCGTACAAGCCGACTGTGGTATTCATGATCGGGTGTTTCGCTACTGCCGAAATCGAAAAATCGCCAGTAGCGGTGGCAGCAGTGCAACACAATGTAACAGGTAATAACACTTCGGCCAATAACAATGTACCAATTGAAAAGGCGTGCTACCTGTGTCAACATAAATACAGCCTACGAACTAGAAATCACGAGTCATCGGTGAACCACCATGATGAATAGACTTCTGAAGAAGCTAGATAGCTGGCGAAACCTTAGGATACAGTTCCTAACCACGACATCCGCCAAACCCGAACAAAGATCGTAACACTGAAAATCTTCGCCGCTGGGAAAGCCTTTATCAATTTGTCATAAAAGATTGCTCATGTTGCATCGCTAAGAAGAACAATGAATCAACAACTTTATTTCGGAAGTTTTTTGAACCATTTTCATTCTCTCTAAAGTTAACAGCTTTTCTCAGTTCCCTGTTTTTTTAGTTTTCCTCTGATGACATTATTTCAAGAAGTATAATTCGTTTTGCTGATATTACGTCAAAGTATACACCAACTTACTTTTATAAACTATCTTATGGAGGCGAACCTTTTGTGAATTTTCCTGGTAAGTTTTTTCACATAATTATATAGTTGAATTTTTGAAAAACTGAAATCACTTCTGGTTGGAAAGATTCTTCGGAAAAGGATCTTCATGCTTTTGAAACTAATTTAAATTGAGACACATAATTATATAGTGGGATACCAAGGGTTTGGTTGAATAGGAATCTACCTATGACATGGATAGGATCCAATAGCCCTCTCGTAGTATGGCCACGACGATCCCCAGATTTAACTTCACTGGATTTTTATTTATGGAGAAACTTGAAAAATAAAGTTTATAAGGATAGACCAACAAATAAGGAAGATCTCCGAGCAAGAATTATACAAGCGTTTAGAGAAATCACACCTAGTAGAGTAGGGAGGGTGAGTGTAAGCCCACGCACTTAAGCCATTGTACATCCTCCGGAGAAGTTGTCCTCCTAAGTCATCGTCCATCCTGTCCTTTCCAGCAAGGTGGACAGGTCGCTGGGAGACATATCCTTTATATCGGCAGGTGTAGGCCAAGACTCGCCGAACACACACTCTCTCATTGACGATAATACCGGGCACTCGCACAGGACATGCCTGACAGTCTCATCTTCCTGTTCACACATCCTGCATAGAGGTGTGTACACTAGCCCCATATTATGGGGGTGTTTCCTTAGCTGACAGTGGCCAGTCAGAAATCCTACTGTAAGGCATAGATTTTTTCTTGTCATCGCCAGATATTTCTTCGGTGCCAGCTTCCCAGGGTTGCCCAAGGTGATCCTGGCAAGATTACATCCTTTGCTTCCATCCCATCTCTTCAAGGATTGAGCATGGGTGTAACATTTGACTAGTTTCGCAATTGTCGAAGTCATCGGGCCGTGGGTACCACTGGGTCCTAAAATTCTCCAGCCGCTTCCTAGGCTAAAGAGTCGGCAATGCCATTACCTTTACTCCTGTCGTGCCCTTTAATCCACCTCAGGATAATGTTATTATCTACGGAGACTTTGGCTAAATCTTGGTGGCATTCTAGTACTAGCCCTGAGGTAACACGCAGATTGTTATGTTTTTGCCAGAAATTCTTTTCTTGGTTATATCTTTTGTGGCGATTGAGATACCAGCCAGTTCTGTTTGGACCACGCTGGTATTTCTTCCCATTCCTCACTTAATCCTTAGGCTTAGTGATCTGGAGTACACTCCACATCCTGGGCCTTCTTTGGTTTTTGAGCCGTCTGTATAAATCCGTATTTGCTGCTCATCTGACTCTGTGTCCTGCTTAATTTGTATTTTGTAGGGTTTATTAAACACAAACCTGGGTTCAATTGCCACTGGTTACCTGCAGCAGAGATTGCGCAGTAAGCGCTTCCCGCCCTAGGCCCAGCCTAAATTGATCCATTCCTACTTCGAGGATTGCACCAGCCGTGCGCAATCGTACCATGGCCATTAACGCAACTTTCTTAACGCACAGACAGAGGGGTCAGACCCGTGATTAATTTTATTGCCGCGGTTGGTGTTGTTCTCATGGCTCCTGTGATGTTCAAATAAGCCAGTCGCTGTATTTGGTATAATTTTTGGATGGCTGTTGCTTGTAGAACTTTCAGTCCCCATGCAATGGCTCCATACGTTAATATGTGTCTTATTATTGCAGTGTAGATCCAGGCGACCACACGGGGTGAAAGACCCCATGCGCGTCCTACTGTCCTCCGACATTGCTCATAAGCCACATATGCTCTTTTTGCTCTACTCTGTAGATGAGAGTTCCATGTTAGCTTCTTATCGAGGATAGTACCAAGGTATTTCACCTCTTCAGAGAAGTTTAGTTTGCTTTTGAAGATTTCGGGAGGTTTCAAGTCCAATAAACTTCTTTTCTTTTCCTGGTTAAAAGGACCATCTCGGTCTTCTTGGGATTGATCGACAGTGAGTGTTCCTTACACCATGTTTCTATTAATTTGAGCCCATCCTGCGCCCTATCGCACAGTGTGTTTACAAATTTGCCGGTCTGCAAGATAACTATGTCATCTGCGTATGCAATTGTGTAGAATCCATTTTTGTTAAGGTGATTAATTAGGGTATCCAGAACTATGTTCCAGAGAAGGTGTGACAAGATCCCTCCCTGTGGACATTCCCTCATGACCACTCATTTCACTGTGATATCTTCTAAATTAATATTTATTGCTCTACTAGAGAGCATCTGGAGTTTCCATTTTCCTACTACCAGGGGTACATTTCTGGAGTGTAGTTGCTGGGTAATTGTACGAAAGGTTGTTTTATCAAACGCTCCCTCGATATCTATGAATATACCCAGGGTGGATTCTTTGTTGTCCTTTCATCTCTCGATTCTACCAATTGCAAACATTACTTTTTGGTTCATGTTTGGATTGTTTGGTCATAGTATACACCTGTAAAAAAGCATCTATGTGTTCTTCAGATTATTTATACTATTTTCATTACTTTGTAATCAATTGTGAAAATATTTTTTCCTTTTTTCAGGTGTTGGAACTGTAGGTCACGCATTTGAAATACCAATCATTTGGGACTGGACTTTTCTACCTGACAAACATGAATTTGATAATGTTATACGTCAACGTATGCTCAAATTGTGGACAAATTTCATAAAGTACCAGTGAGTATCATTTTCGAATGCTTTCAATGATTCAGAATACCAATGAAACCCGGATAGATAGATGAAAACTGATGCCTGTGTCTCAGGGTCAAATTGTATGACAAACTCAATGGTGAAAACTGCATATCGATAATTATCATCGTTTCTGAATTATAGCATGTTTTTCGACAGTGTGCATTTTCGAAAAGTTACTGTATCTTTATCCTGTCAGAAATTTCTTGTTTCTATACTTCATTTCAAAGTACTTTTTACGTAGAATTGAATGGCGTGAAAACCTATTTTTTCAAATGAAAATTCAATAGTTATTGATGAATTACTATTTTTTTATGAGACAACCTGTATATTCCTGTATACGCTTTGGAAGACGGGGCGATAAAACAGAAAGAAATTGTTCAGTAGTTGCTTTCAAATGTTGAGGAAGCGTTTCACAGCAGTAATTGATAACAATTTATACCATATTCACTACTAATAAATGAAACGTCAACAATAATAATAATAATGATAAAGATCAAACGATGATATATTTTCCTTCAGAAAAGGTGTTCGTAATGTCAACCGGCTTCTCCTATAAACAGAAGACACATTTTCTGAATGTTTTTCCGAATTAATTAGTTCAATAGAAGTGCAAAACTTTGCATCACTGCTACTTCCAATTCATATTTAGAATTGGTCGGCCATTGGAAAATGAGATCTTTCAACGTTCCCCAGAGGAAAAACTCCGTAGGAGTCAGGTCCGGTGACCTGGCCGGCCAACGGTTGGGTCTTGGTTGGCTATCCAATTATTACCAAAATTTGCAGCCACAAAATTGGTGACAATTGCAGTGTTGTGAGATGAAGCTCTGTGTTGTTGGGAATATATATTTATGAGCTTCATTAGAGACAATTCATCAACAAGAGGTTTGATATTCTCCCTTAAAATTTCTGAATAATTCTGAGATGTGAGAGTAGCATTATAAATGAACGGGCCGGTAATTCTACTACTGTAAACACCTGTCCACACATTAAAATCTGGATCTTCCTTGACTTCTCTGCTCCACAGTAGAGTGGGAATTTTGTTGTGCCTAAGTATAAGAATTGTAGCGGTTTGAAATGCCGACACTGTTCAGATAAGCTTCGTCTGATAACAACTTTCCAGGAACCAAAAAGACATGCGGCGTTCAAAATCTCCTGATCTGAGATGATGAACTGAAACACGCTTGAAAGCACATGATTCCAAATTTCGCGTTGACCTTTTGGGATTATTTTGAACAGCTCCTAAATCGTATACCGTGTTCAAATTACAAATTCAGCTATCGTCCACCAGATGGCCCACTCTTCATTAACAAGACTCCATTTGTAGTAGAACTCTGTTGTTCAGCATGCTATTTTCTTAGAAATTGTATAGTTTACTTACTTGTTTTAAGATTTTTGAGCAGATTCAAAGTACTCGAGGCAGCCATGTTAGCTTGTCTTTTCTGTTCGTGTAAGGAACGACGCTAATCGAGATTAGCGTACTCCGACAGAAAAATCAAATTTGTGAGTAAATTTATATCCAGAGTGGAGATTATTCATGACTTTGAATGTTCCTGCGTTAATTGGGCACTATATCTAGTGACCATATTTTGTTTTTTCCTGTAAGGACCCGAATTTAACCTCGGTACGAGGTGATTTTTTGCAATTTCTGAACTATTCGTTTCTTCAAAAGGTTTTATGAGGAAGGGATTTCTAGAGAACCTTCACCCCATGTAAATTGAGTTAATCTTAAATGTACGAGAAGATTTCCTCTGGTCCTGTCCGCCATTTTGTCGTATTGGACTGAAACCATTTCCATTTGATACATTTTCTCAACGAGATTTTCCAATGATGGATTGATTTCCTGCTCTAATCGTGTCTCCGGATTGTACCTGGTTATGAGTATATGGGATTTTTGTCTCTCCATTTATTTCTTGTTGAAAATCAAAGGAAAATTGCTCAACTAAGCAGCCCGTTTCAACCACTCAAGATGAACTACTTTCCCCAGACAATTGTCTCTCCGGATTTTACCTGGTCATGAGGATTGAGAGGATGGTCCATCTGTAAAGCCTGTCAATAACTATTCAGCCCAAGGATGCTTCATCTACTCCTCTAGTTATATTTCCTTCTATTACTTGGTTATGACGTTGCAGTGGATGGTACAACTTTTGGATTTAACCAACTTTGTGGGACATTATACTACTGCTTAGTCTATTCAGGATATTATACGTAAACTAATTTTAACATTTTCCATGTTCTACCTTCCACCTTTTATTGAATTACATCATAATTGTGTGTAATATCCCTCGTATAGTACCGGACGATCTCTCTCATTTTTCAAAACACTTGAATAAGGCCATCATATGATAAATTATTATTTTATATTGGTTGAACTGATTTGAAATCATTAGTTAATATAGCAATTTCAATTCCCACGGAATTAATTGTATGAGTATAATTTACTTTTTTGTATATAAATTGATGGATGTAGCCGTTACTACATGGTAGGAGATCGTAATGAAAAGAGAAATGAAAATTTCTATGTTGTTTACCACTTTTAATTCTAACTAACGTTTATTGTAAACAATAAACTTTATTAATTTCTATTCTCATTTTTTGTATATGTCATATGTTCTATTATTATATTGTAATTGTTGAAAGTATCTGTTTGACTTCAGATTCCTTCCTTAGTGATCATTGAATACTGATGTGTGATTTTTAAAATTGATGAAATATTACACGAAGTGTACAACCAACTTTGCATCTTGTTTTCACTTTTCGGTTAAGATCTGAGTAATATTTTAAAAATAATTGGGTGGCGTCCAAATTTAACTTGAAACACAGTCAATTAATCAACCTCGACCACATGCTCTACCTATTTCAATAGCTAACGGCGTTTCCAACAAAAGAAAGGAAACAGTGCAAACGACTATTTTTCCAAGTCCTTATCCCTATTTGATTCATATAATTTCAACCTTCTCTTTTCTACTTGACCACCATCAATGAGGTTGCGTCGCAATCTTGCGAAAATGTCTCTGAAAGTTTGTCTTTTCTTTGGATACCTCTCGTGATACAAATTGCTTGCTACTTCTGAATTTTTCCGGTTTGTGTAAAATAGACTATCATATCCCATATTTCATAATGTTTATACTTCATCAGCAAATATTTGCATTTTGTTTTATCGCCTCGTCGTCTGAAGCCTATTTGATCAAAGTGTGCCTTTGAGTGTGTCTACATGAAAAAACCTAAAAGCTCTGTATTGCAAATATGACTCTGGCAAACCATCAATTGTCCAACATTTTTGGAAAGGTAAAAATGAGTATTCCACACTGTTGAAGTATTCCACACTGTTGAATTCTGAAGAAGTGATTTTTTTTTGAAACAAGACATTTTGACAGGAAAAAGTTACACTTTTCGAAAATACACATTTTCGAAAAACATGCTGTAACAGAAACGATGATAGATATCGGTATGCGCTTTTCACCATTGAGTTTGTTATGAAATTTGATCCCCAGAACCAACCTTCAGTTTTCATGTCTCTAGTTTGAAAACATGAGTTTTTCTTTAAAATTGTCCAATTTGGCCCACTGTTTACACAGGAGCTGCAGTAATCAAAGAAAATGCAAGTTATCGACTACCAACAGAAGCAACTATCTATAGGGAAAAACTTTACAGGGTATTCATCAGCTATACCCCAGAAATACTCTCTTCTTCTGTATTGAATTAGAATTGGAACAATTAATGCAAATAGGGAAATGTATCGAAATTGTTTGGGTTCCTTCGCGTGAAGGAATAGTTGGCAACGAAACTGCTGACACACTACCTAGAGACATCAGCTCAAATCCTCACAGTTAACCGATTTGCTGTGAGCCACTTGAAGATGTGATCCATAACACAAGTCAGTTAACAATAAATAAATGGAGGGAAAAGTGATAAGCTCTGGAGGAAAATAATCTCAAAACAATGAATCCTAGCTCAAACTTCCAAAATTATCTATCACTCTCTCGTAAACATCGGACAATTCTAACCCGTCTCAGGATTGGCCACACAAGGTACATCCACCAGCATCTGCTGAACGAAGAAAACCCCAAAAGATGTATCTCTTGTGACGTAGAAGTAAATGTGAAACATATCACGGTGTGTCCTGACCATAGAGTGGAGAGGTTGTCAACTCAGTGATGCCCTGAATCCGAATTTCCATAAATACTGTTCATCTAATTACAAAGGTTCTCAAACTTATTTTGTCTACCGCCCACTTCAAGATATAATTATTTTCTAGCGCCCCTCAAATGTTTTTACTTTACTACATCTAAAGAATCACAATCGCAGTCATTATTTCAATAATTAAATTATGTGTGTCAAGTGAAAATAAGACTTTCTTATGAGAGTAATGAAAAACCATTTGGTAATATTAGGAAAACTTTTATTCATGTTATTAAAACAAATATTTTAATTTGAATTTAAAAACTAATCTAATGAGAAGGATCAATTTGATGATTTTTAACAAGTGTGTTCATATCAGGCTCGAATTTACTAAAAAACAGCCGTAAGTCACCGCCGTTCGGTAATCTGCAACATTGCCACACTGAATCCACGTTCACACAAATACGATGATGGGAATGCTATCAAAAATCGTTGAACGATGGACTACAATCCAGGGTTCAATTGTGGGATTGGCTTTTGTAGTCAAAATTCTTGGTATTCACTTTTGAACTTTATTTTTATTTCCTCGTTCGTTTACAGTTCTGTGAGTTCTTCTTACAGCTGGGGTGATATTGCTGTGTTGATATTTCAAAAAGGACCCAACACCCATTCCGGTATTTCCAATTTTGAAATGTCTTGGAATCGTACTGCGAAATCACTGTGAATATTCTCCAAATGTTGGCAGTGAACAAGCAAGACTGCTGACAAATTAGGGAAATTGCGAATCTCGCGCCTGCCGATATTATTCTTGTATTAGAGCAATTTGGGTACAAAAGCAGCAATAACATTTTTTGTTTTAATCTAATACAAGTCGTTAAATCGTTAATCGTTAAATAATTTATACAGGTCTGTCTGTCTGTCAGGTACGCAATATTATTCTTTGAAGTGATGAGGTTGTCGTCCACTTCTTTGTCTTTGTTTTCCAAGAACTCTATTACAGAGTCAACTAGATTGTAAAATCGAGTCAGACAGTTACCTCTTGATAACCAACGCAGTTCTATGTAAAATAACAATCGGTTGAAATTTTTATTATTAGCAATACAAAGCTGATTAAATAATCTGCCATTTAAAGAGCTGTTTCAGATTTTATTGACTAAATTTCTAATAGTAGTTCTTGATATATTTTCTCATTTTCAATTAACCTCACGTATGACAACAACAATGCTTCATTGGTTGGTAAAGTGGACTCATCTAACTGAATTGAGAATTTAGAACTCTTCAGATGATTGCACAATGACTCTTTAATGTTTTCAGCCATCTCATCAATTCGTCTTTGAAAGGAACTATTGCTCAAAGGAATTTTTCGGATATCTGACGCTGGTTTATGGAGCACAGTAGTTATTACTTCTTTTATTGCTGATAAAATTAAATCCTCTCCAATAGTGTGACGTTTACAGGTTTGAGCCATTGGCAAGGAGATATTGTAGGAAGTTCGAAGTCCGTCATCTTACTGACGCCTCTGAAAAAAGTTTTGACACAGTTGACTGAGCTGAGTGTTTCTTTTCCAATTCTGGAAAATAAAACACACTTTTGTCTTTTTTATCTAAATGCATTTTATATAAATGATCTTGTAGCCTTGAGGGTTTCATCGCTTCATTCGAAAATGTTTTTGACAAAGAAGGCACATAGGCGAAGATGGATTTGTGGGATTTTCGATAAATCCATATTTTATATATTTCGCGCTAGTCTGCCGTTTATTCTTTTTTGATTCCGACAAAAATGCCGGAGAAAAGAATCGAGTATCAAAAACTTGCTAATGACACCACTCACAGTATTCACCACCGCACGTACAACACTTTACCTAGCTAGTTAGCTTGTCGCTAACTAAATTCACTTGTTTTCGTAATATCGTGGAATGACATTACAGGCCGAATGGAGCGCGAACTCTTATATGAGGCAGCGGGTGGGTCTAGTACTTTGGAGAATGGAGACTAGAAACTTCTCGCTTCGCATTGAAGCTTACCGCTGTCTATTGTACAGTTTGACAACTATCGGACAGGAAATAGTTACTATCTAGTCTCCTAGATGGCGTTACACGAGGAAACGCGCGTTAAGCGTGTAGGAGCGGCCCCTATAGGCCTCCTGCGCCCACAAGGGGGCGTTATCGCTCACTTTGAGAAAGACTAATCTAATATGATTCAAATTGCACCACAACCTTCGTAGTTGATATGGTTCAATTATTGAAAAAAAAAAATTGAGGATCGCAATATTTTGTGTATTCTCTGTATTATTGCAATCATTTTCTTCAATGCTTCTCATATTACTCGCAGATCTACCCGACTAAATTCTTATAATGAATCTTATACATTGATAAACGAAAACTTTGCTGTATCACTGATATTACCTTTTTTTTTAGCAATCCCACTCCAATATCCGATCCACTGTTACTGAATGCAAAATGGCCAGCTTTGAAACCAGGCAAACTCAATTATTTCAATATCAATGTTACTTTCAGTATTGGAACGAACCCAAGGCATTATAATGAGGTGAAAAAATTATATGATCAGTATGTACACTCGCCTTTAGTTACATATTGAAATTGAAGTCGATTTGATACTTATATTATGTTTTTTTTCAAATATTAATATAATAAAAAATAAAATATTTCAATATAAAAATCATCTCTTTATGTGTTTTTTATTTTGGAATTATGAAACTATGAACGTCAGAAAGAGAAACTAATAATAATACTTTCATGGTATACCGATGTTGTCCTATGCTCCGGGGGATATTGAATCCGTTGTGGGGAACGAGAAGAGGGGAACAATTCGTTCCCCACCCTCAGGCTCATACGAGCTGATGAGCTTCATGTAATTCTTCTCGACTATAAGAGCAAGACGACATTTATCGAAAGGTTTTCAGCTCTCAACGGGACGAATATCGTCAGGGAAGAGAAGAAGAATTCCACGAACTCTATCCAGACCACTCTATCAGAACGGTTTTTCTGATTGTTGGAGTCCTTGGTGGAATGATGCACACTCTGCTCTCGAATCTCAAGATTATGTCGGCTTGCCGTACGATGCAGAGAGCTGTCATTCTTGTCTCATTGTGTTTACTTAGGGCATATGGAGAAGTACTGGACAATACCCAGCATTATAAACATGATTGTGAATTTCTAAAGGCATAGTCAGACATTTTCTAACCAAACAGGTGATGTAAACTGAAAGATTAAAATTTAATTTCTGATAACAAAAACTTTGTTGGCAAAGATCGAACTTCAATAATTTGTATGTTTATCAGCTTCAATATTACTGTCCATCACTATGCTGTTCATCACTATGAAGCTCACAGAAAGCTGCGCGACAAGTCCGAATTCATTCAAAATCAGAAGGGACTAAGAGTGAAACTGAACCATGTTAGGAATCACACGTTAAAAGATAAGATCTCGTTAATCTTTAGCTCGCACAAGTTTCGACTTCTGAGGGTTGTCGTTTGTAGGGGTGCGACAGCTGGTTAACGGAAAAACAGATCTTTTTAAACAGAGGTGATTGTGAATATTTGGTGAATGAAAATGTATTCCAGCATCATTTACAGCTTGGGCACTGCGAATGACTGCTGAAAAAAGTCTCGGGCCTAGTCTTATTGCATCCACCGCTTTTTGAGTTAGTACTAACCTACAAAAGTGAGCTGCTGAAATTTCATGATATTCTACTCATAAGTTTGTGAGTTATTGTGCTAAGAGTGACACTATTTTGGTTATTTTCAAAACAATACCGTTTTCACACTGCTTCTTGATGAGAAAAAATACCGTTCAAGCGGAGTAATGGCTTGAAAAGTGTTATAAGGGCTCCGCTCTAATAGAAACGACAATTAAACGTTAGTTTGCTGACTTCAAACGTTTGTTGACTTCAGTGACTGACTGCATCGATGATGCAGAACGCAGTGGACGTCCAAATGAGGCAGTAACACCAAAAAATTTATAAAATCCTTTTGAATGATCGAAAAGTGAAGTTGACATTGTGCCTATATCAAACGTGTTGGCTTTATACCGCATACTCATTTGGCTATGAGGAAGCTCTGTTCAAAGTAGGCACCGCGCGAGCTATAATAATAATAGTAATAATAATAGTTATTTATTTCCTCAAGACAGTTACATACCATATGGAAAAAGTCAGCTGTTTACATTTGAAATACAATAATACTAATACTAAAAAAAAATTGATTTCACCGCAAATTGCCACGACAAATATTCATCCAGTTTATAAAAACACTGTTCTGTCAAAAATAATTTTAAATTATATTTGAATGATTGTTTTGTCATGCAGTTTCTCACATTTGAAGAAAGATCATTGTATATTCTAGGAGCCATATGACTGGAAGATTGGTGAGTTATTTTGAATTTTCCAAATGGAATTGAAAAATCATTCTTTTGTCCTGTATTGAAACTATGATTTTGATCGCTTTTCACGTAAATTTCATCATTATTGTTGAATACTAGCACACACAACTCTGATATGACTAGACATGGTAATGTGAATATTTTCAGTTTCTTGAATATATCTTTGCATGAATCAGTCTGTGAAAGCCCCGTCACTGATCGAAAAATTCGTTTTTGTGCCACAAAGATATCTTTTGCTAGGGTAGATAAACCTCAAAATATCACACTGTATCGTAGCCTACTCTCAACTTGTGCATAGTAGAGCTGTATCAATTGATCAATATTGAGTACCTACATGCCGCAAATTTCTAAATTGAAAGGCAACCGAATTCAACTTTGAGATTAGGTAACGGGAGTGAGCCTTCTAATTGAGATTTTTATGTATTCGTCATCCTAAGAAAATTGTTTGATCCGAAGTAGTTGAGATCGATGTACCCGATTCGTTTGATTGGAATGAAAACTCATTACAATCTTTTTGGATATGGTGAAACCTCAGTTCTTGCGTTTTCAAAGTATTTCAAAACAAGTAATTTGCTGAAACTATTCATTCAAAGAAGTCAACTCTTCATTGCATCTATCACACAAGGAAGGGTCCATTTTTTCAGATATGATTAACGACATATCATCAGCGTACATTACGAAGGATGCAGGTACAGAAAGTTCATCCAAATCATCAATATAAAACAGGAACAGAATTGGCCCCAATATGGACCCCTGAGGGACACCAATGTCTGTTTCAGTTTGCTGTGAGAAATGAGTGTTGATTGCTATATATTGTGTAGGTTTAAGTATAAATGATTTTATCCAATCTAGAGGACAGCATCTAGTACCATGCTTATACAGCTTTTCCAGTAGTATGTCGTGATTGATACAGTCAAATGTTCTGCTGAGGTCACAAAAGATTCCAACAGGGCAATCTTCTGCCTCAATATATTCCATTATTTTTTGATAATAAGAAAACACCGCAGTCTTCGTAGATATTTTGTTCGAATATCCATGTTGGTTTCTCGAAATTATATCATATTCATAACAAAATGACATTAATACAATACTCGAATACTTTGGAAAAACTTGAATGTACTGTGACTGGTCTGTACTTTTCAAGGCTCTGATGACAGTTCTTTTATACACAAAGGTGTTATTTTACCACATTTCAGCAATTCTGGAAAACCGTCAGAAGACAATGAGAGATTTACTATAAAAGTAAGTGGTACAATGAGTTCTGATAGGCACTTTTTCAATAGAATTGTAGGAACCTCATCCGATCCCGAAAAAAATTCATTTTTTTATTTTGATTTAAGTAACTGAAATAGTTCTAGCTCCTGATATGGCATGAGAAAAAATAATTTGAAGTGACGTAACGTTACGCAGAAAATGATTGAAGTCCTTGTCACAGGAGACTATATTGCTCAATCTGTATAGAATGTATTGAAAAGTTCAGCAATGTCTTTCGGACCGTCAACAATGGTGTTATCGTTTATAGTTATGTTAGTTGCCATGCAGATCTTGAAGGATTGTCTGAATTCTTTATTTTCCTTTTTTGTTTTAGTTATCAAATTATTGTGACTCTTTTTTCTGACTTTATAGATGTTTTTTAGTTCGGGAAAAAAATTTGTAGATTAAAAAGGTCTTTTTAATTTTGACTAGATTGTTTCATTTCATGTGTGATCCATTTCTTTTTATTCTGATTTTTTTGAATGAGTAGGTAATTTTGAAAAATTTGTCTCAAAATAATACGAGAATGTTGACAAAAATGCCTGAAACGCAAGAATAATATGTATAAGTTTTATTCAAAACTTCAACCCAATTTTCATTACCGATGATTATTTTGAATCGATTTATACTATCAACTATCCTACCGTGTTGGGAATCACACGTTAATAGGTAAGACCTCGTTAGTCCTTAGCTCGCACAACTTCTGAGAGTTGTCGTTCGTATGGGGGCGACAGCTGATTAACGGAAAAACATATTTTAAACAGACAGATTCGTAAAACGCTTCCTGTATTCTGTTTTTGTTGCTTTTGACATTTTGCTCAACTCCATATTGCAAAATACTACACAAAAACAAGAACGTCTTGATGAGTCTGAGCAGTGTTTGGCCATGTTTAAACATAACAAATCGGAATTTCTGCGCCGATATGTGACAATGGATGAAACATGGATCCATCACTTTACTCCGGAATCAAAACGATCGTCATTTGAGTAGAGAGCAACTGGTGAACCTCGTTTAAAGTACCCAAAAGCAAAATTATTGTTGGAGCGTTTAAAGGCCGAAATCAGGTGAAAAAAATGAATGAAGAGGTTATTGCTGAAACTGAGGCCTATTTCATGGCAAAAAATAAATCGTTCTACAAAAGTGATTTTGAAATGTTAAAGCGGCGTAGAAATGATTGTGAGTCTTTATGGAGATTGAGTTGATAAATAAAGCCAATTTTGAACAAAAAACATATATTTCAACACCTGCACAGCGATCATTCTGTATTATTAATCTGAGTTAAAATACCTATAGTAGAATTTCTCATAGCATCTATGAATTTCCAATAATTAGGGTAAACTATGTTTGTGATTGGCCTTACGTATTTTATAGTATGTTTCGAACACCAAAAAATCAAATGAAATATTGTTGACTGGTTAATTTGAAATATTTTGGAATCTTATTGTCACATTCTGGAGTTTCTTCACATTTCACAATTTACCGTCAATAAGGCACTTGAAGAATGGCTGTTGCAACTGTTTTGATAAGAGTATTCAAGGTGAATCTCGAGTAATGGACAATCCTATCAAATGTTTAGAAAAGTTTTACATTTTGAATATTTTATACGATTTTCAATAAAAATTTCTGCTTTTTCATATTGAAGAAGTCGGATATGAGATAAATATCAAGGAGTATATACCTGGTATGAAAACGGTGTTAGATAATTCAAAAAAAGAATTATAATTACTTTTCTGTGCAAGATATATCGGAAAACACTGAGCAAAGGTGCAGCTATAAATGAAGCAAATTTAATAACTAAGCTCAAAGAGAATCTGCTGGAGTTATCTGCCGATGGGATGTTACACTTAGAATTCAAGTCTACCAATTTGGATAGTTTTTGGTTGAAAAGAAAAACAGAATACCCGGAATAAACAACTGAGGCCTTGAGATGTTTGATTTCATTTCTCACCACGTATTTGTGCGAGTTGACATTTTTATCCAAGACCCAAATAAAAAGCAAGCAAAGAAATCGCTTAAATTCAGAAAATGAATTAATTCTCAATGTAGCAAACACGGAACCACGATGGAAAAAATTGATTAATCAAAAACAAGCTCAACCTCCGCATTAGGAGTGACAAGTAGACGTAGGCTTTACTTTTTTGTTAATTTGTTTGTATTAAATATGTACAAATTTTTACCAGTATATGCTTTTCGTTAAATTTTTTTTTAATGAATATATCTTTATAAACCTTATTGATTTTTACTGAGATAGTTTTTTATCCTTGCGCGACCCCTCTACAGAAGCATCGAGACCCCTCGGGGGTCGCGACTCACACATTGAAAAAACATTGGTATAAAAGAACAAACTGGAAGATAAAACGTTCAGTTCGAGTAGAGTCATGAAGCTAGTATTTTAATATTACCATATGTTTACAAAAAGGATTTGAAGCTTCAATAACTTCTACTTATTACATGCGAGCGCTTTCAATAGCAGGCTGTGCTACTCAAACTGAACGTTCTTTCGTCTTGTTTGTTCTTGTATACGTTTAGAACGCCTTAGTGCAGGTATTTGTCCCCTCCTGTCATCCGGATGCCTGTATTCGGGTTACATCAACCCAAATATGTAATGGGTTACATTGTGTTGGAGCTCCTCTAGGTTTATTGTTTCTAGGAATGTGAATTGTCTGGTTCGATTGATGACTTATTTATTTCGTAGAAATTGATGTTGAATATAGAATAAAGGAAATACTTTTGTCTAGTTTCTACTGTGTTTATTTATTCGTTACGACCGGTTTCGGCTTATAAGGCCGTTTTCAAGTAACTACCACAAATTGTCAAGTTGCGTCTTAAATAGTGTGGCCAGGTATCTGCTCTAGGTACCTGACCTAACACGTTACCAATATTACAATATGTCACGATTACCAACTATTGGATGGATCCCAATATTCCTAAATTCAAAAAGGGGCGAGCTGCATAGATCTAGTTGGTCGTTGAGCGTTATGAACTTGGGGTCCTTGTACAATTTATTTATTTCCAACGCTTCTAATAAATTAATCTCCCTTTCTTTGTAACATGGACGAAGAATTTTCATGTTTCCTTTATTTATTGTATGGTTTGTTTCTTTCAGATGTCCATATATGGCTGATTTTTTTATCTGATAATACATGTTCTCGGTATCTTATGTCGGAGTTTCTGCCTGTCTGACCTGTACAAGCTGCTGGGCAGTCCCCAGTCCCCCACAGACTAGAATGTGGGGACTACCCAGCAGCTTATACAGGTCAGACAGGCAGAAACTTCGATATAAGATACCGAGAACATGTATTATCAGATAAAAATCAGCCATATATGGACATCTAAAAGAAACGAACCATACAATAAATTGTATGAATTGTATTGTGTAGTATATTGAATGTTAGGTTTGTTGTGTTTTGATTTGTATTCGTTCCTCGATAAGTGAATTATGACTTTTGAATCAATGAATGTTTAGGTTTTCTCAGAAGTCCATACTGTTTCCTTTATTGACTTGTTTTATGTTTTATTGATGTTTTCTGGTGGGGCAAAGTTATGTTTGTTTTATGTGGCGTGTGTTGCGAGGTTTAATATATATGTTATTGGGTTTATGTATGTTTTTTGTGCTCGTCGTACCTTTGAATCAGTTTTTTTGGTTTGGACGATATAGAATTTGTTGCAGTCTGAGCATTATTATTTTTTTGGTTTGTGACCTATGGATGTAAATGCAGTCCATCGTTGTATTGTTTCATCTGTTGAAGTAGTTTGATACTTTATTTGTATTTTTTGTTTAATTCTATTTTCTAATTTATCTATTGTCTTTTGGTTGTATCCGTTGTCGTTTGCTGTTTGATATAGGTATAATTTTCTTTCCTTTAACAAACTGTTGGATCCTCCGGGAGAAGGAAATATTAAGAGCAGGTAGTTGTTGGTTCACAGATGAATCGAGAACACTTTCCGGTTTCGGTCCAGCGGTTTCCAGTCGCAGACAAAGGACATAGATTTCAACCTGCCTAGGAACGTATGCGACTGTATTTCACGCGGAAATTTACGCTATTGGATTGTGTGCGGAGAGATTAGAAGAATCCAACCTCATACACAAGTCAATAAAAATATTCACGGACAGTCAAGCGGCGTTGGAAGCTCTTGGCTCCTACCGAGCAACATCTTAATTGGTAGTAAATTGCTCAAAACGACTCTCTCCGATATGAAGACTCATTAGATTGTCTCTGGTCTGAATTCCTGGCCATAGTGGCCTGGAAGGCAATGATGCTGCTGACTTCCTTGTAAAGTAGAGTGCTGCAAGCAGCTTCATCGAACCAGAACCTGTCATTGGCATCGCTTTAGGCTTTGCCAGACAAAGATTGAACACCTGGATGGCAAGAAAAGTTATGGACTTCTGACAGAACCTTCCTGGATTGGCTCACTCCAAACAGTTGTTGGATTACAGTAGGGATGAACTACGATGTCTAAGAGGTCATCATACAGGTCGCTGTCATTTAAATCATCATATGCAGAGACTCGGACTGTGTGTTGCCTCTGTTTGGAAAATGATGAAATAGCAGAGCACATACTTTGTGTCTGCCCCGCTGGGGACCGAATCAGGTTTTAAGAGTTCGACAGAGCCGTACTATTACCATCTGACCTGAAAGACCACTCACCATGCAAACTAATCGGCTTCGATAAGAAGCTGGGTTTAATTGGTCGAGTGTGAATAGTTGTGAGCCACAATAAACCTTTGCGGTGGAGGGTCGAATAGACCCACTCACTTTGGACCTAACCTAACCTAACATCAAACTACAATAACGTTAGTTACAAATAAAAGTGGTGAAAAACATAGAAAGTTTCAATTATCTTTTCTGCATAATGATTTCCTACCATGTAGTAACGGCTATAGCCATCAGTTTACTTTGACTTATCTTCTACATCTTCACCGAACTAAGGATCCTACTAAATTTATAGTATTCAAGTATTCAGAGAAAAGTTTTCATTCGCTTCGAACTGAATGGTGGTTGTTTACTGAAACCGTCTCTGAACGTTTGTTCTAAAAAACTGCAATGCAAAAAAACACGTGCGAATCCAAACATTATTTATGTGAGTGTGAAGTAGATATAGACATTTCACCAAATGCATCGTTATTCTGTAAGTAACTGAGTTTTTAGTTGTATATTTTCATTTCATCGTATTATACTTTCAAATAAACATTTGTATGATTTTATATTGATAATATCTAAAACCCTCATGGTATATCACTTCACTCATATCATTCAGCCACGTTCAGTCTACTTCGAAAGAGTTGAAAATAATTTTCGAACAAAGTTATTTACAATGTTCTGGTAACTTGGTTACATACAATGATTCTTGAACGAGTTCTTCAATTTCTTCAATGAAACACCTAATAACGACTCGATGATGATATCTCAACCGTGGATATCATACAGAGTGGGACACCCCATACGACATGGAAATTTGGGATAATGAAATTAATGCCTGAATTCTTTATTTTGAAGTGAAATTGATAGGTGAAACTTTCGAAATGGCAATTGGGCTCCATGTGGGAAAAAACATTAAATGAAAAGGGGGGTCCTGGACACATCTCTTTGAAGCTCCTGATAAATGCTTCACAGCCCTAGAATATAATATCAATATCTTCAACTACTACAAAATGGCGGAACTTTTGATAATTGCCTGAATACTTTGACATTTAACTACATAATATGAGGTAATAAGCTTGAGGTCAGTTCAGAAGGTGCTAGAAATGGTTGCTTTACATATGAACAGCCTATCCGATATTTCACGCCGAACATTTTCGAACACAGTAACGGTAATGTCTCTACAAATATTTATTATTCTCTGTTCTATATCCAATATTGAAGCAGGTTCAGTTTCGTACACCTTTTGCTTCAAATAGCCCCATAAAAAAGTACAAAGATGTCAAATCTGGCGAGCGGGCTGGCTATTCTGTAGGACCTCGACGGCCAATCAAACGACCAGTAATAGTAGTATCTAAATAGTTTCTTAATTGTCTGGAGCAATGTGGTGGTGCTCCATCTTGTTGGAATATAATATCCATATCGAATTCATGAGGATTTGCTTCGACGATTTCTGTGATGACAAGGTCAACAGTAGTCTCCAGCATATTCAAATACAGTTCTCATGTTGAATTTTGAGAAATAAAGAGAGGTCTACGATATGGTTTCCCAGTGTTCCTGCCCAAACATTAATTTTTTCTGGATATTGGGTATGTTTTTCCCGGAAATTGTGAGGGTTGGTGTCACTCCAATAACGGCAATTTTGTGAATTTGGATACAAGTTTTCTCAAACATATTTTACAGATAGTACGATTCGAAAAACGTTCATTGAAAACCCTTTCGGTCTCGTGAAAGTTACGGGTGCACCGTAAATAAAAATCGCTTCAATTTTTTCTTCCAATGGACGAGAATTGACCATTTTAGAGATTTTTGACGTGGTACCTTTCTACTAGTAAAACCGAAAACTAAGTGAACAATGATGTTCATTATCGTACTGATATTTTTTGTCGTTTTTATAAACAAAAAACTTATAAACAAAAAGTAACTACCATGTGGCAGATAAAATGGGAATATTTCTAGAAATATCGATATTAATGTGTTTGTCGTCAGGAAATTATTAAATGTTTGTAGTAGGTAAGGATATTGTCTTCATATTCTAGGTTTGTGAAGAATTCGTCAGGAGCTTTCAAATGATGTGTCACTAGACCTAACTACTACTTTTTTTCCCAGATGGCGCTCAGTCGCCATCTTGAAAGTTTCATCTCTCAATTTTACTTTCAGTTTTTTTAATTGACTTGCTCCAAAAATAAAAGGAGGGGGGCATTATAGAAATGCACCGTATGTATGGTGATTAAGGTTGCAAAAGGAAATTATTTTAGAATCTACAGGGTGGCTCAAAAGAGTGTAAACTATTGAAGTTATGTTTTTTAAATGGAACATCCTGTATTTCATTACTTATTTAATAGGTTAGGAAAAAATAATATGATTTCGTGAGAGGTACTATGTACCTAACCATAACCGTCCTCGATTTATTGATTTTTATTAAAATACTAGGTACAATTGGAAAGTAAATAACATCGAATTGTATACAAATCATCTTTTCGAATACTGATTACTGATCTCGATAAAATCTGTTCCTCAATATCATACAGAATGTTCATAATCATTGTCACATTTATATAATTTCTGATAAAGATAACTTTGTTAATTAAAATAGAACACCCTGTATTGATTGTTGAGTATTTAGAGAATTTGCATTTTGGCCTCGAAGGTGTATACCCAAAAATATGGACACCGGAATCATCCAAACTAGTTGATTCTCAAACGATTGCTACATGAAATTTGTAGGGCTGAAGTATAGCTTATGAGAACGCAAATAGACCAAAACATTCTTCCATAAAGAGAGTGTATCTTTGTATGTAACAGGATGGTCGTCATTTCGAGCATCTACTTGGAATTCAATACATTTGTGTTCGAGATTTTTTTTGATATTGTTTCAGTTGAATAATAAAAAATGTAGAGTCTGTTTAATGAACTACTGTCAGAATATGAATGTAAATGGTGATCAGTAAATATTTTCGATGAAGTGAAGTATAACTTCTGTCAACGAGAATTTTGTTGACGAATCGAATAAATGTTGTTACAAAGATATCTTGATTCAAGGAATGCATTGTAATAAGAACTAATTTTGTAAAAAGCCAATATCTGAAAAACTATTTAGGTTAGCCATAGAAAACCTCCAAATGAAATGAAAGATAATTCAATTTCATATTGTTCAGACCAAAACAACACGAAGTTATCTTTGTCCGCCTCACGGCAAGCTCTACTCCTTGTGCCGTCACGCGACTGCGGTAGACTGTGGTGTTGATAACACCATTCTGACAGGCCATGATGAACCCCTCAGTTTTCGGCTTCAACTCACTTGACCTGAGAAAAGGGGAAGTCGGGCGCTTTTGTAAGTCAAAGTCTACAATGTTATTGCGAAGACCCCACGCATTGGCGTATTCTGGTGTTGCCGCGGGAGTGGAGTGATTTCTGTGGCTTCCATATGGGCCTTTTCTGAACGGGTTCCAACTAGGTGACCTCGTTCAGTTTCGAAGATTAAACCCAATACAACAGCTTCTCGTGCAGCTGCCCTAGAGGAAAATGCTGCTCCAATACCTAGTCGCGAACCATGCAGAGAAGAAGATCCGAACTCTCGATGACTGTACAGGCTCCATCGAGTATCATTCTGTAATGTATAGATACTCCAACTATGGAATGGACGATTTTGGATGCAAACTCCTATTAAAGTGAATCATTTTTGGGTATGTACGTCGAGTTGATACAGCTCCTTCACTCCACTAATTCAAACGAGTAGAGTAAGATTGAAACGGCAAGAATATTTGTTATAGCAACTGTGTCCTTTCCCAACAGTTTCCATGACCAGATCTGATAGAGTTTGTGCTGATATTTGCCACAGAGAGAGTTCGTCACTGCAGTTATCTCTTGTGAGTGACGTTAGTCCGAAGTCCGAAGTAGATGTACGTCTCTTCGGCATCCAGATGGTACGAAATGCTTCCATCTACGAGCTGCACATCCTCAAAGTAGTGTCCGCAACTTCCTCATAAATCATTATCATATGCTCTAAATTTTTCTCAGAAATTTGTAAATACATATTTGAACTAGGAAGGCGCAATGAAGCACGAACAAAAATCCTGCATTTGTTTGGCCGAAACTTTTTTCTCAGTGCACCAAGCCGGCATGACATAAAGATTCAAAAGTAGAGAGGGCACCAGTACACCAAGGACTCCAATGAGCAGTACAACCATCCCAACAGAGTGATCTGGATATACTTTGTAAGGTTCGATATCAATATCATTTTTATCGTAACCATCACAAAAATAATAATACTTTATCAACCTTGAAGTTTGCGCTGGTTCGGCCCTGTCTTCGAAGCTCCTATATAGCAAGAAACGCGCCAGCATCATCAACCAAATACTGCTCGTCACCCTCACAATGTGAGTTAAGTGATCATTTTGCCATGAGTGACAGCCTTCTGTATTTGTGCAGCTAGCATTTGTTCAGCCAAGATATCTCCCTCAGTGTGGCAAATCAGCTCATGCTGATCACCGTTGTTTTGCTGCAGGAGTGAAGAAATTTCCGCTGCTTTCATGCTTGCCGATTTCCAACTTGGTGACAGAGTTGTCAGTGTCGAAAACTGAACCGTGTTCATTAGCATTCATCATTATTGTTTTTTTTTATTTGTATTTATTACCCATACAGTCCATTATAGACTAATTACATGGATGTTGGCAAATACACTACAATGATAGCTATTAAATATAGATCTTGATTACTAAACTATTACCTATTGATAGCAGAGAGTCGTCCATAACTACACTGAGTGGATTCGTCAAATATATGTTCAGTTTGACAGAGTTGAATTCAATATTTGTTCTAAAATTGCTTTACAAAAAACTGATAGAGGTAAGGTCCAATCTAAATCCATAAGTAGATTGAAATTGTTTGTTAATTAATCATAGCTAAGAGAGGTGCTCTCGATGATTTACATATTACAGAGATATTAAACATTTGTGCGGAACGTATACACCGTGGAGGTACATTAAATGGAAACATATTGAGGATTTCTGGGGAATTTGTTGAATTGTTCATTAATTTATACAGGAATATCATTGATGTTAAAATTCGTCTCTGGTCTAAGGATAGTATCTTGAATTCCGATCTTAATTGATATGTCCTGACGGTATTATAATTAGGCCACATGTGCTAGTTTTTAAAATACAAATATCTCAACAGTTTGTTTTGTACTTTTTCCAAATCATTTAAATATGTTTGATATTCCCCGGACCAAATAATTGAGGCAAATTCTAGTTTAGACCTGACCAGGGAATAATATATTAATTTAATGGTGTTAATATTGGCAAAATTCGATGTTTTTCTGATAACAAAACCTAAAATACGATTAGCGAACTCAATCATGTTATTAATGTGAGTGGAAAAGTTGAATTGTGAATTATAGGTAACACCAAGATCCTTTATTTCAGTTTTTCTCTCTAGGATCTCTCCCTTCATTTCATATTCAAACAGAATTGGCTCTTCAATACGGATGATTGAGAGTACAGAACATTTTTTTAAATTAAAATATAATTCATTTCTTAGACTCCAATCCATGGTTTCATCAATATCTCTCTGCAGATCTATACAGTCTCGAACAGTTTGCAGAAAAGTAAGCACTTCGAAAATTCAAGAGTGGAAGACAAATCATTAATAAAAAGTAAAAACAGAAGCGGTCCTAGGTTCGAGCCTTGTGGAACTCCAGAATTAGCCAGAAATTTTCCTGAAGTATTTCCATTATGTTTGACCGTGAAGTATCGTTTTTGAAGATAATTCTTCATCAATTCAAGCAAATTTTTGGACAATCCATAGCCACTAAGCTTTTCTAGGAGTAAGTCATGATGCACCTGATCAAATGCCTTTCTGAAGTCCGTGAAAATAATATCCAACTGTGATTTATTTTCTAACGTGTCAAAAACCTTATTGCTTAATATCAATAGATTAGTGCTGATTGTTTTTTGTCTCATGAATCCGTGTTGTTGTGGTACTATATATTTATGAGTGTAATTGCTGAGTTTGATAAAAATGATTGGTTTCGCTGGAGCACACATTATGGAAATTGCCCTATAATATTCCACATCCATTTTGTTTCCCGACTTGTGTATTGGTATTGTTATAGAAGTTTATCAAGCAGTTGGGAATGAACCAACTACAGCCTTTCAAAATATAAGGAGGAATACCATCTGTTCCTTCTGTCTTCTTGGATTTCAGCTATTTCATTGCTGCATCGAAGTCAGTCTCACAAATAGAGTCTATGTTGAATGATTCATTACAACTTCCTGTACCATTATGTGTACCTTTGAAATGCATGTTATAAGTTGCAGGTTTGGAGCAGAAGACTGACGAAAAGAATTTTGCAAATACGTCGGCAGTTTTATCTTCGTCCACAAACTCATTATTACAGACAAAACTTCCTAGATTTGTATTATTTGACTTTTTTTATTTACAAAACTACAAAATTCATTCACTTCGGTATGTATACTATCTTCAATTTTTTATAATAAATCCTCTGCGACTCTGAAGAGATTGCTGACACATCCAGAGGGCATGCCAACATCGTTAACCACTAGCCACTCTCCATAACCGTGAAGTAGATCTTCATCGTATCCAATGATCGTATGCCCTGAAAAGCATCCATCTGGTCGAGATTTCTGCCATTTTGAGGCAAGCCAGTATGATTTTAAAATCAGATAGTAGTGTAGGTATCATTCCATCTAGGTTTTCTATGATTCGAACAATCATATCATGTTTCATTTCAGTAACGGTATATATTTTAACAAAATCCCGAAACTCGTCAAATTTGAGTTATACTTTGATAAACTTCAACAGAAAATGCTACGCCTACCTTCAATCCCCGTCGAATGACAGGTAGGGGAGACCCAGGGGAGTTGTGACACTTTTTACTTCAAGGGCCATATCTTGCCCAAGCAACATTCCTCAGTGATGATCTATGTGAATTAATGTAGCATCATTCCTTCACTTTGCAAAAGAATTATCAAAATCAATTAAAGTATTATAGATTCTGAGAAAATCAACTAATTCATAAATTATTACTCCTGTCACAATCCTCCTATCATCGAGGTAAGTTGTGACAGGTATCGAGGTGAGTTATGACAGCTTTGTATTTAGACTATTAGACTATTATAAAACATCATTATGAATATAATAAATCAAACAAACATTTTCATTTTGCAACAAAGTATGTAATCATCGTTTATAACATTAAAAAACAACATATAACACTGATGATTTTCAAACAAGACTTAACCTCTAAGGGAAGCAAGAAACTCTTTGGAAGGTTCGAAATAGATGAACATTTCAACCTAGCAGACCACTGTTATAATATTCATGCAGTCATTGTTCACTGTGGTTCTGGCGTTGAATTTGGTCATTATTACGCCTTGGTCAAAGAAGAAACGGACTGGTTTAAGTTTGACGATAGTCGTGTCACGAAGTGTTCTGGTGATGCATTGAAGTTATTGGAGCCTCTGGAGACACCCTACATTTTTTATAAGAGAGAGGACATTGCTGGATCAAGATCTTCAGATGATGTGGTGCTGCAGATTTTTCCGGGTTTTCCTGCAGCTGAAAAAGCAAATGCGCCACTGGAATCAATGAAGTCGCCCCGGAGCGCCAAATAATTTTCATTGTTGTTTTTATTTTATTTTCATTTATAATAAAAACATTTCTATATTAAGTAATTATATCTTACAAGCAATTATGCCATGATTTTGAGATCAATCACAAAATAATCCAGTCAAAAATCTTTTTTCAATCTGATAAACAATTATGGCAAATATATTGCAGCTCGTCTCCAGTACAATCAACGTGTGACCAACCTTTGCATTCTAGGTATTGGACCCACTTCTCATTTGATCTGCTGTTTGCACAGGCTTCAAGGCAAACCAAGCAAAAGTAATTATTTTCTGCCTCACCTTCGTCATCACCTGTTCTCTACTTCTTTTTAGTCTTCTTGGTTTTATCAGGTTTCTTCTTTTCTGCACTTAAGATATTCCTCTTCACATTTCTCGACTTCCTATCAGCTTCTATAGCAGCTATTTCGTCTTTAGCAGGTGTGTCAGTAAGTACAGCAGATTTGATGTTGCGTCTTTTCGCTTGGCTGTTTTTTCTTGGCGGGGACGTGGATGCAATGGGTTCAATGGGTTTAGTATTCAGAACTGTGATATGTGGGCTGTAGACGTAGAGAAAACAGGTTCATTGGTTTAATTTACAACTGATGAATTTCTAGATGACATAGTCTGATTTGTAGATGTACCTGAGATGATGGCTCTTACTCCATCATTATCAACTGTGTCGGTGTTGAGATTTGAAGTTGTGATGCTTTCCGCTGGACTGTCCACAGTTTCTGAGACAGATTGCTCTAGTTCTGAGTTAGGACGATCAGTGACTTGACTTGGCAGCCAATCGGATTCTCCAAATATGTCTGTGTGAACCGGCCACGTTCCATTGCAGCAAAACCAGCACTGATATTGCTTGCAGTGATTGCTATATTAAATGGAGACTTTGCAATTGATGGTATGTCATATATGGTCATGACTTTGCCGGCATAGCTTCGCATCCATTGATTGCTTTTTTTAAAGGTTCAAAAATAGCACGATCCATGTGCTCTAGCTTGTGCGTACAATGTGGGGGAAATGTGAGTAAATTTATTCCATTTTCTCTACAATACTCAATGTTTTTCAGTGATGTATGTGAAGCATGATTATCTAGAAGCAACAGAGCTCTGTGCTTTCAAGATGGTCCAACGTGATTTTTGAAATTTTAAAATGTTCAAGGAAAACTTGAAAATCATCCTCTTGCATCCAACCTGATCCGTTAGCTGTTCCGATTGAACCAGTTGGGCCGTCCCTAATAAAATGCTCTTGGAATCGTTTGCGTGGGAATACAAACATAGGTGGTATATAATTACCTATTGAATTTCCAGCTGAAGCCAGTATGGCCAAAGTCCCCCTTTTTGCAGATGTCATTGCACTGACCTGTTTTTCTTCGCGTTGTGCTAGAAGCCTACCCAGGCTTCTGGACAGTAATTACTCCGGTTTCGTCGATATTCCAAATATCTTTTGCATAAAGTGTATGCTTACTCAAGACGCCTGTGTAGCTATCAAAGAAAATGGCCACATTTGTTTTATTGAAACTGGTAGCGCGAGCCATGCTAATGGGTAGAGGTAATCTAAAAGATGAATTGGGATGCCATTTCATAAATAGCTTGAGCTATACTTCTCCAGGTTTTTTAATTTGCTTTCATGTCTCGGGAATTTTTTATTATGTTTTTCGGCTAACTGATATGCGATAACTCTAGTTTCTTTCGTAGTCAGCCCATAATTAGATGCTGCACACGTTCACGAATAGCCACTTGATATATTCTCCTCTGCTGTAAATATTGTTTGACAGTTGTAACCCATAGATGGAGCCTCACCTACTGGGTTGGCTTGATAAGCCTCTTTCTTTTCAATACATCTTGACAAAGACATGTAGTTTATATTGTAAGAAGACGCAGCATTCACCTCTTTCACCTCTTTTAACTTAACCTCTTCATAAGCCAGGTCGTAGATTTCGAAATGTGATGGAAATTATCTCGGCAATACCTCGATACGACTTCTCCCAATCGGTGGATAGGAAGACAAGGATCGATTGAACGGCCAGCACGATCACCTAATCTTTCATCATTTGATTTTATTCCATAGGAAAATGTGAAGATCAATGTGTACAAAACTGTACCTTCAGATTTGAATGACTTAAAAGAACGAATAACGCTTGCGATCAGGTCGGTCACGCCTGATATGTTGAATAATGTTAGGAGACAGTTTTATTTGAGATTAGGATGTTGCCAAGACGTCCGCGGTGGACATTTTGAACATCTACTTCGTTAAAATCCATAGTTCTTTTTTGTATTCTACATTTGCATTGCAATGAACTTGAAAGTGATACCAATTTTGAATAGAGAATTAAGAGACTTTTTAAAGGATGTATCACAAACCTATACTTCCCATTTGAAAAATTGGGGTTTGTACCTATCATTCGAAGGGGGTTGGCATTTTTACGTTGAAGAATGTCAAAAATTGATTTACATTTCACTTGTTTCGGGATTTTTTTAAAAATGCACAGTAGCCTAAATAATGAATATATTTCGTTTGGTTTTTACACACTGTATATGTTACTTATAAAAGTATTTTCGAATACAATCTTCATTTATGAAAACTGTGTCTTCATTTTTTCAGAAGCACTTAAAACCCAGAGGGTTTCCGGACCGATTCATCCCAAGAAGAGATGTTACAGATTTTGAATGTTCATATCATATAATTGACTACGAAGAAGAAAGTAGCAGTCTCTCCCAAAATTCTAGTGTAACAATTGATGAAGATGCCGTTTTTCTCAATACTGCCAAAAATAAATATAATGCTCAGAAATACCGAAATGAGTGAGTTGAATATTGTTTTTTTGTTTCAATGTTGATTGAGCTCAAACAGATTCCTTGATGACTAAGATATGGGATAATATTCTTGAGTTATTCTCCCGAAACTACGAGTTGGTGAAGGGTTGTTCCATTGTAAAAAGATTCATATTGAATTTAATGACAGTACTTTTTCCACACCAGAACAGAGGCACTGTCTCTCGTCACCAGTTTCGCTAATCAGGTCAGCATCATCAGGAGAAGACAACTCTAGATGGTGGTAACTCACGTCGAAACTGGTCGAGGCTCATTTCGTTATTTCATTTCTCTGTGACAATCTGTTAATTTCACAATTGAAACGATTCTGAAAAAGAAACAAATAGAAAAATTATTCTGGTTCCTAACTATGCAACATAATTTGCAAAACAAGAACTGAATTCATCCATACATATTTATTTTCATTGAAACCAATACCTATAAAATAAGTTTAAGGTTATATTCATTTATTTATTGATTTGGTATCACCTGTTTTCACCAGTGAAATACGTACTATTTTCGATAAATTGATGGATGCAGCCGTTACTACGTGGTGGGAAATCATCATGAAAAAATGAGAATTGAAACTTGCTATGTTTTTACCACTTTCATTTGCAACTCAGCCCTTATATAACACCACTGTAGGTGATAACAGAGGCACTTAATTTAATTAAGTACCTGTATTTTGTTTACCTGTAACAATGTGGATACGCTAATTTGAAAACCGGTAAGTAAACTAGATCGATTTGATCATTTAACAGGTTGCACCCGCAATATTCATGCTTATGAATTTCCAAGGATTTCAAATAATTGACTTTGCAACCCTTCCTTGCATAGTGCAAAATTTTCGTATCGTTCAGATTCGGAAACTTGTGGTCGCATGCCAAGGAATGGTTCGAAAACGTCAAATCATTTTCACCTAATCTGTTCAGCATATCGGTTTGAGAAATATCGACCACATTGTTCCACATATACACTATTTATTACACTCCGGACACTTAAGCTTATAAACTCCAGATTTCTACAACTTGTCCACTTTATCTTTGGCTTTCAAAAAGAAATCAAATAACCTGGCATGTGGTCTGAATGCCAATTCCATATTGTTTTTCCTGAAGAAACCCGCAATTATCTCTTTTCTGTCACCAAAATATGTTTTTGTACTTGGAATTTGAACAATCAATGATTTATCCATTAATTTATTGTCTTGTGTCAATAAATGGTACAGCTCTTCATGCCGGCAGGCTCTATACATTCCGATAAAAGTAGCAACTGGAAATGGGTAATAATGCTCAGCTCCCTACGCTCGTTTTGCAAACTTTTTCACTCACAAAATAAAACCTTACTTTTAACACTCATATCATAAATAGCTATTTGTTCACCTTTGATTTCAATAATTGAAATGTTTTTATTTCGATTTTGGTGGTTCTTTACCTTCCTCACGTTTACTCAATACAAAACAAAAAATTATTCAATAATTCAACATGGATTTGGTATCCATTTGCGTTGCCTTTCAAAATAATATAACACATAATAAGTGATTCTTCAATTGTTTTGAGAATTTCATTTGTAATTTTAGGTTGAGAGAAGTTTTGTTTCCAAGCCAGAATAGAGTTTTGCAATTTTCAACTCCTCGGAAATTGAAGAAATATTTTGATGTAAGCACAGACGTATGGCCTGTGGAGGCCAGATCAAAACCATTACTGGGAGCACCATCTACAGTTTTGGATATGCCGGATTTAGACACCCATTTATGTTAGTACACTAAATGTCGGTCATTCAAAGTCGTCTGAAACAGACGACTTTGAATGACCGACAAACATAGCCAATATCATTGTCGTGCGAGTATTTGGTTCATTTTCAGTGTTCAGTGTTTATTTGGGTTTGAAGGCCGTCGTAGTTTGGAACTGTATTCTAACGTTTCGCCAGCACGAGTAGCTGGCTTCTTCAGAGGTTTATTCATCTTGATAATTCACCGATGACTGGTGATTTCTAGTTGGTAGGTTTTATTTATGATAGCCTCAGGTAGCCCACCTTTCTTGTTGATACGTTGCTATTGCCTGAAGTGTTATTATCTGTTAGTGACGTAACATTGCATTGCGCCGTTGCCACCTTAGCATTTTTTTAGTACGGGATTAATAAATTTACAGTTCAACAAAAACCACAACGAATTGCCATTCTTAGACGTTTTGGTGAAGAGGACCGACACTAAGTGGAAAACATCTGTATACCGAAAACCCACTCATACGGGACAGTATCTGAACCACGAATCCAACCACCATCAATCGACTGAAAGAGGAATCATCAAGACTCTATTAGACCGTGCTTTTGGGCTCTGTAATACGAAGGAAGGTCTCGAGAAGGAACTAGACATCATCAAAAATGATCTTCAACGGAATGGCTACTCCAAAGCAATGGTAGAAAAGACTTTGGCTAGAAGACAGCAGGAGCCTCGCAAGGAAGAGAAGCCGTCACAACCAGTGCTTGCACTTCCCTACATCAGAGGATTATCGGAGAGGATAAGAAGAATTGGTTCCAAGTACAACATCAGAACCTGCTTCAGATCCGGTAACACTATCCGTAGCAGCCTCACGAAAACCAGGCCACCAAACGCGGACTGCGATTCCAAGAATTGCATTTACCGGATACCCTGTGAGTGCGGAAAATCCTATATTGGTGAAACTAAGCGGCCATTGAATGTTCGCATTGCCGAGCACAAGAAACACACACAGCGAGGGGAAACCAGCAAATCAGGAATAGCAGACCATGTTTGGACCCATCAACAAAACATCGAGTGGTCCCAAGCTGAGATCTTGCACAGAGAGGAACATTGGCTTAGGAGAAAATTCAAGGAAGCCGCATACATGCTATCCAACAACGTATTCAGCCAAACATATGGAAACCCATCATCAAGCAAAAAATGGCCAACTCCCGCCAAAACGGTCATCTCCCACGGAACCAGTGAAGCGGAAAATGGAAAGCGGGGATGAGTGAAAGTACTCGAACGACCTATAAATAGTCATCTCTCGGAGGAATCAGTCCAGTCATCACCCGAAGACGATTGTAGATACTAACAATCGAAACGTCGTGAACTAACGTGACTTGGAATCTCTCCACTTTTTTATTCTTATTTTCTTTCTTTTTTCATTTCTTTATTCTCATTTATCCAATTGTTCTATTTTTACTTGTATTTTATTTTACTATTATTTCATTTCAGGTTTATTTTGGTTAATATAATTGTTATTTTCAGCTACTCATTTTCAATTCTTCTTTTTTAGGTGTTTCGAGGATTTCAAATCATTTTATATAGTAGACAATGGAAGTCCGAACTAGTGGAATAGAAACAAAAACCCCATTGAATATTCCATTCAAGGCAAAGTTTCACAATTATTGCCTCACCCGGTACAAGTATTATTTATATCATTGGATAACATTTTTTATAGTCTTCAAAATGATGTATCACAAGTAGGGGTTTGTGTGTGTTTTGGTGGGTGGGGTCTAGGCGGTTGATGGGGGTTCTCTTTCATGTCACTTCAGTTACCCATTGCTATCCTAGAAACGGTTCCAAGCATTTTTCGATATCATCTTTCGTTCATGAGATACAGCCCATTGTAAGTTTTGAAATTGACACACTGTATATATAGATATACGGTAACGTTAGCATCTTGTTCTTGCAGAAAGCAGGTCTACAGCTATCCCTGAGTGCATTATTAAAGATAGTTCTAATTAATCTGACACCATCTCAACTCAGCACGTCTTCGATCTGTTATATTGCAAATATTGCTTGATTCAATTTTTTGCAGACATGATCAAAATGGGGCTCCCAAGACAAGCTTTTATCTATAAACATACCAAGGAGTTTGGCTATTTCCGAGAGTTGGATGTGGTTAGGTTTCACTGTTTTCCATGACGCAAAGCCTAAATGTAATGTTTTAGTTTCATTCAGTTTTGGTTGATTCCTATCACTCCAAGAAATCATGTCATCCATGATTGTATTAATGTTGTTTTCTAGCTCCTCCGTAGTATTTCAGGAAACTGTTATGATAATGTCATTTGCGAATAGGATAATGAAACCTTGTTTTATATACTTGGGTTGAGAAGATCCGGGCGGGCCTAAAGAAGAAAACGTTTTCTTTTTTTCAAAATTGGCTTTATTCATCAGCGTAATTTCCATCAAGAGCCACACAATTATTTCAGTGCCGCTCTAACATTACAATACTACTTTTGTAGAACGATTCATCTTTTGCCTCAAAATAGGCCCCAGTTTCAGCAATAACCTCTTCATTCGAGCGAAATTTGTTACTGATGAGCATTTTTTTAGGTCTGCGTACAGCAAGTAGTCGCTGTGAGCCAAATCAAAGTATGTGCTCTGCTGTTTCATAATTTTCCAAACAGAGGCGACACACACTGTCTTCCGACAGTCCGAGTCTCTGAATATGATGATTGAAATGCAGATACATACACTGACTTGTGAGAAGGCCCGTTAGACATCGTAGTTCATCCCTACTGTAGTGCAACAATTGTTTGGTATCAAGTTTTGAAGAGTGAATAAACGCCTTGGAGTGAGCCAATCCTGGAAAATTCTACCAGAATTCCATAAATCTTCTTGTCATCAAGGTGTTCAATCTCTGTGTGGCGAAGCCTAGAGTGATGACAATGACAGGTTCTGGTCCATTGAAGCTGCTTGCAGCATCCTCCTTTGCAAGGGAGTCAGCAGCCTCATCGCCTTCCAGGCCAGTAAGACCAGGAACTCAGACCACATCCACATCCCAAAATACCGAGGTCATTATCTTTCCAGCCAATTGTTGTGCTACTGGGCGCTTTGAAGGAGGTTCATCAGTCGCTCTCTACTCTGTTGACGATCATTTAGTTTGCGAATTGAAGTGATGGATCCATGTTTCTTCCATTGTCACATATCAACGCAAATATTCTGCTTTACTATGTTCGAACATGGCCAAACACTGCTCTGAATTATCAAGACGTTCTTGTTTTTGATCTCGTGCGGCACCTACTTCCGAACAGAGCTTTCGTATAGTCAAATGCTGATGCAATATGGAGCCAATGTATTTTTTTGATATATTTACAATGTCAGCTAACTCAAGCAATTTTCTCCTTGTTTTCTTGTTTACTGCCTCATTTGGACGCCCTTAGTTTCTGCGTCATCGATGTCTCTACGACCACGTTTGATGGAGCGGAGTCCATACAGTGTGTAACAACGAAAACTTAACAGAGCCGTTTTTGAATATGAAAAGTAAGATTTTTAAAAAAAGCTTGGACACGTCGATTTCTAATCGAAGCGGGACACCTTTCAGACTAATCAGATTTTTCGTAGTACGCACCCCCTCGGAGGGGTGCGTCCGACCATCTTTATTTAGATAGGGAAAGTAGGTCGAGTGGAACCTTGTTTTAAAAGTCTTTCGAATACCAAAAATGTTCATTTTTGTAACGATTAGTTTTCGAGATAATTTGAAGTTAAAAATGCCATGTTAATAATAATGCATTAGACAGACCACTCCGTAACTTGTATGCCTAAAAAAAAATCTTATCAGTTTTTTGTTAAATAAAATCCCTTTTTTTAAATCGATACCCACTCCTCTTCTTCCAGTTTTCATTAGTACATCGTTCGATTGTTTTGTTCAAACGGGTCGTGTATTGTTATTTGTTTAGAAATGCCTTACACTACTGCTGAAAGGGTTTCAGTTATTGCTTTATTTTTTGGCAACGACCAAAATGCTAACAGAACATCAATATTATTTAACGAGCCAAACCCTGGTAAACACCTAAGCAGAAATCACGTTCTGAATTTGGTCACAAAATTCAGGGAGACAGGTTCTGTTTTAAATAAGAAGAGAAATGATTAGAGAAGGGTGGTGAATGACGATAATGCGATTGGAGTGATTGGTCAAGTCATCGCCAATCCCAGGTTAAGTACCAGAGGTTTATCAGCAATGGTCGGAATAAGCCATATTAGCGCATGGAGAATCCTTAAAAACCACAAATTCCATCCTTACAAAATTAAACTTGTTCATAAAGTCGATGAGGATGATTTTGACTGAAGACAGGAGTTTTGTGGGGGCATGAGTGAGAGATTAATGCAAAATCCCGAGCTGCTTTATAACATCTGTTTTTCGGACGAAAGCTCATTTTATTTAAGTGTTTTCGTGAACCGTCACAATTGCCGTTATTGGTCGGATGGAAACCCAAGACAATACGTAGAAATACATACCCAACATCTTCAAAAGTTGAATGTCTGGGCCGGAATATTGGTCAATAATATTATAGGTCCATTTTTCATTGATGGAAATTTAACCGGTGATTCTTATTTACAACTTCTTGAAGAGGTAATACAACCTCGTGTAGTTGAAATAATTGAATAGGATCCAAGATATCAAGATGAATTTATCCATTTTCAACAAGACGGTGCACAATCCCATTATGCCCAGCAAGTTCGAAATTTTTTGAATAATCCTTTTGAAGGACAATGAATTGGCAGAAGAGGTCCAATTGAATGGCCACCACGATCACCAGATTCAACACCACTGAATGCCGAGCTATAACTACTGAGATGTTGAATAATGTAAGAGCAAAATTCGAACAAAATCTTTATTGTTGCATGGAGCAAAATGGCGCACATTTTGAACATTTACTCTAAATTTCCTATGTGAGTTACCCTTATTAGGTGTTACTTTTTTTGTGTGTGCTTTCAAAACAATTTTTGGGATTTATTAACCCCAAAAAAGTGTTTTAAACTTTTCTGTGTCATCAGCATTCAAGTAAATCAGCAGGTTGTATTCGTTGTGTAGGTAAGTTTTTAGTATGATTCACTTTTTCATCAGAAGCATAAAATATCCACGTCAGAAGGCAACCTTCATAAGAAGGTGCTACTCAATTTACCTAAAATGTAAGGGTGGTAACCAACCCCATCCCCCGAAAAAATCACGTAATAAACAAATAATTCTTACTTTTTCACGAAATCAAATGGACACATATTAGCAGGTTATCATAAAAAGCAGTTTTTTTATGAAAGTTCTGAACGTAAATTGTATCTTAAAAACAATTTGATTTATTTTAAAAAGTGTTGAAATCAATAAAAATACCTTTAAATCTTCAAATTATCTCGAAAACCAATCGTTACAAAAATTTTCTTTCAACAGAGATGTAGAAGTATTTGAAAGACCTTTAAAACAAGGTACCACTCGAACTACTTTCCCTATCTAAATAAGGGTCGTTAAACGCACCCCTCCGAGGGGGTGCGTACTACAAAAAATCTGATTAGTCTGAAAGGTGTCCCCCTTTAATTAGAAATCGACGTGTCCGAGTTTTTTTAGAAAATCTCACTTTTTATATTCAAAAACGGCTGTGTTAAGTTTTCGTTGTTACACACTGTATAACACTTTTTCAAGTGATTGCAACAAAAATAGTGTCACTCTTAGCACAATAACTCTCAAACTCATGAGTAGAATATCATGAAATTTCAACAGCTTTCTTTTGACCTGATTTCTTATCTGCAAATGATTCAATTATTGAAATACCAAGTAATAATTTGCAATGTAAATGTAGGTCACCAAGTAGTGGATTGGGGCAAGAAAGGTTATATAGCTGCGACCTATGATGGTGAGGTTCATTTATGGCACCCCGAACAGAAAGTTTCCAGAAGGGTAACTAACACGGGCCGCAAGGTTAAGAATTGCATCAAATGGAACAAAGAAGGCACACATTTTGCGATGGCGCTGAGGAATCGGGAAATCGCAATATGGGACTTCGAATCATTCAAAGTAGGTAGATCATTCTTAGATATCATGGATAGAATATGACAGTGTCATGTTTGATATGCTGAATATATACTTGTTGTGTTTTACCTGAAATATCTAAGTTAAATCCGGTCTCGAAGAACGAAATATTGAAATTCAATGTCAGTCAAGAAAGTTTTTTTTATTCTTTTTTTTAGTAACAACAACTGAACATCAAACTAAATATAATTATAGACAGGGTAAATGAGAGAGTAAACAAATAATAATGAATATAAATACTGAACATTTTCTCCCGCAGTAATTGATTCGAATGAAAGAAATTACTTCAAATCTGATTATTCTTCGGAGAATTATCTTTGAATACATCAAGTATGCAAAGTGTAGATACAGCTCGCTTGAATGTTGTTCCAGAAGCTGTAACAACATCAACCACTCCATTTTTGCCATCCTTCCCAGGGTGAACATTTTTAATTCTTCCTTTCAGCCAAATGTTTCGTGGACTATTGGGGTCATAAAATAGGACAATATCCCCTATTTTGACATTTCTTCTCTGTTGGTGCCATTCATCTCATTTTGCTAGAGATGGTGGATATTCTTTAGCCCACCTTTGCCAAAATAAATCTGTGAGCTTTTGTGCTGTCTTCCATTTGTTCAATAAACACAAATCCTGTTCATCAGTTTTAGCACAAGATAACGCTGAAGAACAAGTTTCAATCAAGAAATGATTTGGAGTTAGAGCCTCCATATCATCTGGATCATTGGGTACATGGGTAAGTGGTCTCAAGTTCAAAAAATTCTCAACTTCTGCAAATACTATCTTCGAAACATATTCCTGGGGGTATCTTGTTGTAAGAACTTCCGACACATTTTTTTTGATAGATTTTATCAAACTCTCCCATGATCCACCCATGAAAGGAGCTAATGGCGGGTTGAAAAACCACTTCACATTTTTCAGCGTACAAAATTCCTTTATTTTATTCTGGTCAAACGATCCCAAACCTTATTGAAGTTCTTTGTTACTTCCTTTAAAATTCCCTCCATTGTCACTATAAATTTCTTGCTGAAAACTTCGTCTGCTACCAAATTGTCGAAAAACATGAATGAAACCATCCATGCTCAGGTCGTGTGCAATCTCTAAGTGAATTGCTCGTGTCACCATACAAGTGAATATCACCCCATATCGCTTCTCCCGACTTCTCTTGACTGAAACTAAAAGAGGTCCAAAATAATCAATTCCTGTTTTTATTAAAGGTCTCACTGTCCGTTCTATTCTACATGTTGGAAGCTATCCCATAATCGGAGGTTTCAGCAAGGATTTCCTGTTCTTACACTTTTGGCAGTTTGCCCAGCAACTGCGGATAGCTTGTCGCATTCGTAGTATCCAAAACTTTTGTCTTATGCTATTGAATACAGTGTCTTGTCCATGGTGATTGAACTTCTCGTGATAATAAAATATAAGCAGTTTCGTATTTTTGTGTTTCGGGTCTAAAATTATTGGTCTTATTACATATTCATCTAAAAGTAATTATCCAATCTTCCACCCAATCTGATCAAGCATTCTTCATCAAGGAAACAATCCAATGTATAAAGACAACTCGTATTTTTCACAATGCCGTGAGTTCTGAAAGATGTCATTTCTGCATTAAATATTTCCTTTCGACATCTGCTAAGTAGATTTTTTTCAGCTTGATTTAATTCTGATACTTCTAATTCATCTGAAGTTTTCGTTCTTGTTTTACAAACGAATATGAATCTGTCAAATCGGCCCAGTACGTAGTTACATCTGGGGTACCATAAGGTTCTAATGTTGGACCTCTTTTATTTTTAATTATTAATAATGACTTGGCAACCTCTTTGAATATTTCTAGCCTACTATTTGCAGACGATCTGAAACTATATTATAAAATTGACGACGTTACTGACTGCCGAAGTGTACAACATGAATTAAATGTAATCAAACTTTGGTGTACAACTGGACGTTGGTCTGAAACTGAACGTATCCAAATGTGAAATAATATAATTAACAACAAAAAAGCGAACTTTATTGTACGATTATTCAATCAAAAAAACTACAATCAACCGCGTACATGAGATAAAAGATGACTGCTGATGCAAATAGGATGCTTTGATTTATTTACAGAAATGGTAAAAACTTCAAAGTATTGCCACCTTAAAATTGCTATAATTTGCGTATGCCAGATATAAGTTAGAATATGGCTCTGTGTTATGGAATCCAGTTTACGACTACCAAAAAACATTAATTGAGAGCGTGCAAAGGAAGTACCTAAAATACTTATGTCTAAAAGTTGATGGTCAATACCCCACGAGAGGCATCGATCATAACATTTTGTTGACACGATTTGATATGACATCTTTGGAAAATAGGAGAGTTATCCTTGGTATAAAATTCCTGCATAAATAACTAAACAACAATATTGACAGTACGGTTCTTTTACCCGAGATCAATTTCTTAGTACCAAGAAGTGAAGGTCGACACAATCTGAAATTCTATTGCGAAGCATCACGTACAAATATTATGCTACGATCACCATCGAATTTTATGTTCAGTAGCTTCAATAAAATCTGTGAACACTGCGATATTCATTTTGACTCTCTGAACGCGTTGGTATGTTGTACCATTGAATCACTTTCAATAATACTATAAATAAAATTTGTGTCAGTACTGCTACATTGCATGATTTGTAACTTTTTGTGTATATACTCAATTTTTTATCTTTTGGAATTCTACTTATACGAATATTTTATATATACTTTGTTTTAGCATTTACTTTTATACATTTATATATTCCATTAACATTTATTTAATATATACTCTGTAATAATGTAATTTCGTCTAACTGGGTACTCCTGTTGGAAATAAATTGCTTTTTTTTATTTTTAACAGAATGAAAACAAACACTTTCGAAATGTACAAATTCACAAAAGATTTTCGAACTATTTTTCATTCTGAGCTCGGCATGAATGCTGTCTATTTCCCTTCTAACTTTAATTGGTTGATCTCAAAAAACTTCTCTAATCTCATTCTTCATATCTTTTGATGTCGTTGGTTCTCCTCATTATATACCTACAGATAGACATCTAGAGGCAAGAGATATGGGGATCGTGCTGCCCAGTGAACGGGCCAATTTCTTCCGATCTAATTATTCCTAAACTACCTGTCAAAAATCGTTTCTGGTGAGGGAAGGTGCACAATCTTGTTGGTCATATAACCTATGCCCGGTGTCAATCGGTACATCCACTAATAAATTTGATGTATCATTTCGAAGAAAATCTCTATGAATTTCTCCATTCAGAGGCCTATCAAGGAAATATGGTCCTATACCCTGATTCCCAGTCATGCCTTTCAAACATTTATCGACCAAATGTTTTCGTTATCGGCTTCTCTCATCCAATGGGGGTTTTCAGTTGAGTATTAATGCATATTATGTCTATTCACCATGTCATTACTTTTAAGTGGGATTAGTCAGAAAACAAAACATGCACTTTCAGGATATTGGGTAGAAAAGTTTTCTCATTTTATTTCATTTAGTGAAAGATATTTGATTTTAAATGAACCCTATACAACCTATACAGTGTGTAACAACGAAAACTAAACAGAGCCGTTTTTGAATATGAAAAGTTAGATTTTTGAAAGGAACTCGGAAACGTCGATTTCTAATTAAAGAGGGACATCTTTCAGACTAATCAAATTTTTTGTAGTACGCACCCCCTCGGAGGAGTGCGTCCGACGACCCTCATTTATATAAGGAAAATAGGTCGAGTGGCACCTTGTTTTAAAGGTCTTTCGAATACCTTTACAACTCTGTTGAAAGAACATTTTTGTAACGAATAGTTTTCGAGATAATTTGAAGATTTAAAGGTATTTTTATTGAGTTCAACTCTTTTTAAAATAAATCAAATTATTTTTCAGGTACAATTTACGTTTAGAACTTTCAGAAAAAAAATTAATTTTTGCTTTTTATGACAACCTGCTAATACGTGTCTATTTGATTTCGTAAAAATGTAAGAATTATTTGTTTATTACGAGGAGATTTTTTCGGCGGATGGGGTTGGTTACCACCCTTACATTTTAGGTAAATTGAGTGGCACCTCCTTATGAAGGTTGCCTTTTGATGTGGATATTTTATGCTTCTGATAAAAAAGTGAAGCATACTAAAAACTTACCTCCACAACGAATACAACCTGCTTATTTCCTTGACTGCTGATGACACAGAAAAGTTTAGAAAACTGTTTTAGAGTTGATAAATCCCATTAATTGTTTTTAAAGCACACTCAAAAAAAGTAACACCTTATAAGGGTAACTCACATAAGAAATTTAGAGTAAATGTTCAAAAAGTTCGCCATTTGGCTCCATGCAACAATAAAGATTTTGTTCGAATTCTGCTCTTACATTATTCAACATCTCAGGAGTTATAGTTCGGCATTCATCAATATTTCTACGACGTAATTCATCCAAATTGGCTGGCTGTGTAAAATAAACTTCAGACTTCAAATATCACCACCAAAAGTAGTCCAGTTGTGTTAAATCTGGTGATCGTGCTGGCCATTTAATTGGACCTCTTCTGCCAATCCATTGTCCTTCAAAATTATTATTCAAAAAATTTCGAACCTGCTGGGTATGATGGGGTCGTGCACCGTCTTGTTGAAAATGGATAAATTCATCTTGACATCTTGGATCCTGTTCAATTATTACAACTATACGAGGTTGCATTTCCTCTTCAAGAAGTTGTAAATAAGAATCACCGGTTAAATTTCTATCAATGAAAAATTGACCTATAATATGATTGCCTAATATTCTGGCCCAGACATTCAACTTTTGGGGATGTTGGGTATGTATTTCTGCGTATTATCTTGGGTTGCCATCCGACCAATAACGGCAATTGTGACGGTTCACGCAACCATTTAAATAAAATGAGCTTTCTTCCGAAAAACAGATGTTATAAAGCAGCTCGGGATTATGCATTAATCTCTTACTCATGCCCTCTCAGAACTCCTGTCTTCAGTCGAAATCATCCTTATTGGATTCATGAACAAGTTTAATTTTGTAAGAATGGAATTTGTGGTTTTTAAGGATTCTCCATGCGCTCATATGGCTTATTCCGGCCATTGCTGATAAACTTCTGATAAACTTCATTCACTACCCTTCTCTGAACATTTCTTTTCTTATTTAAAACCAAACCTGTCTCCCTGAATTTTGTGACCAAATCCAGAACGTGATTTCTGTTTAGGTGTTTACCAAGGTTTTGATCGTTAAATTAAATTGATGATCTATTAGCATTTTGGTCGTTTCTAAAAAATAAAGAAATAACTGAAACCCTTTCAGCAGTAGTGTAAGGCATTTTTAAACAAATAACAATACACGACCCGTTTGAACAAAACAATCGAACGATGTACTGATGAAAACTGAGTATTGATTTTAAAAAAGGGATTTTATTTAACAAAAAACCGATAAGAAGAACTGCTCGAACATTTTTTTATTTAGGCATACAAGTTACCGAGTGGTCTGTCTAATGTTTATTAACATAGCAATTTTAAATTCAAATTATCCCGAAAACTAATCGTTACAAAAATTGTCTTTTAACAGAGTTGTAAAGGTATTCAAAAGACCTTTGAAACAAGCTGCCACTCGACCTACTTTCCCTATCTAAATAAGGGTCGTCAGACGCATCCTTCCGAGAGGGTGAGTACTACAAAAAATCTGATTGGTCTGAAAGGTGTCCCCCTTCAATTAAAAATCGACGTGTCCGAACTTTTTTTGAAAATCTTACTTTTTATATTAAAAAATGGCTCTGTTAAGTTTTCGTTGTTACACACTGTATATCTGGAAAGCACTCTCTTCAAGAAATTTAATCCAGTAAAAATGTCTGGAGTATTCTATTTGAAAAAACGTAGGTTTGGTGTTAGATACCGTGTATATAAGTTATGATCTTCAGGAATATCAAACTTTGGTTGCATCTATGGATATGTACTTTTTAACATATGATATATTATTTCTAGACTACTGCTCAAGCTGTGTGTCGCTGCTCGTTGAATTGCACCATAACAGCAATAGAGTGGGCAGCAAACAATTTTTTGATAACAGGATGTTCCAATGGATGTGTTTGTTATTGGTCTTCAAATCTGACTTGCATTAAAACGTGTCCTTCTGCTCACTGCAAAGATATTATCAGCATCAAACTCTCTTGTAAAGAACGAGGAATGGTCTCCACAGGAATAGATAAACAAGTGAAAACATGGATTTGGCCGGATTTCCTCCCAAACGCAGACATGGAATATAATGGACCCACAAAGGTGAGACATTTGCCTTATTTTTTCTTCAGCACCAATCTGGTGCCTATTTGATGAAATCTCAGCCAAAGAAAAACATGTATGAGAATACTTCTGAAACGCAATAGAAATTCTTTCATGAGCGTGATAGTGTGTGAACGCCTATCTGTGAAAGACAAACTGTTTATTTTCAAAATATTGAATGAAAAAACTGAGTACAGTGAAGAAATAAATGATTATTCCATACATTTTTCATTCATATAGGATGCGAGTTGAGCATAATTCTTCACTTTCACTATTTCGGATTTCTATTGTCTGATATAATTCTGATATGATTCGAAATCTATGATGGAACAAATAAAATCAGACTGAATAGCTGAAATATCATATATATTGGGCAAAAAAACCTTCATACCAACGTTTCTGTCGAAGAAGCAATTCAAATCATACAGCGGAGGCTATCCGAAGACGAGGACCTGGATGAACGAATTTACCTATATGAGTAATCATAGAATTAATAGGATGCTATGTACGGAACTGCTAGTTCCAATGGAGGTCGTATTTTCCACACATGATGAATGGTTGCCAATGGGATCGCCATTTTCACCAGTTATAGCTAACATATAGATGGAGTGGTTCGAAACTCTCGCCATTGAAGCCCTGAGTCTGATTGATATACGTTGACGATACCTTCATGTATGGAATCATGGTAATACAGAATTAGCTCATCAATAGCGTAGAATCTTCCATCACCTTCAAAATGGAAAAGGGAGTTCACATCGAATTGCCATTCTCAGACGTATTTGTGAAGACGACAGACACTAAGTGGGAAACATCTGTATATCAAACACCCATTCACAAACCCACTCGTGATTTTGATAATCACGAATCTAACCACCACCATTAATCCAGAGAAATCAAGACCCTAGTGGATGTTGATTTCGTACTCTGTAGGAAGGTCTGGAGAAGGAACTAGGCATCATCAGAAAAGATCTTCAACGGAGTGATTACTCCAAAACAATGGTGGAACAGACTTTGGCTAGAAGACAGCAAGAGCCTCGCCAGAAAGAGAAGCCGTCACAAACAATGTTTGCCCTTCCAAACGTCAGAGGTTTGTCGAAAGGATGAATAGAACCTGCTTCAGATCCAAAAATACCATTCGTAGCAGCCTTACAAAAACCAGGCCACCAAATGCGTTCTACGATTTCAGGAATTGCATTCACCAGATACTCTGTGAGTGAGAGGCTATTGTGAGAGGCTATTGAAAGTCCGCAATGTCGAGCACAAGAGAAACACACAACGAGGAGAAACCAGCAAATCGGGAATAGCAACATAACATCAAGTGATCCAAAGCTGATACCATCTACAGAGAGGAACACTGGTTCAAGAAGAGGATCAAAGAAGCCGCATACATGTTGTACAACAACGTATTCAGCTAGGCTTACAAAGAGATACGCAACATATGGAAAACTTTAATCGAGGGGAAAAACGATCCACCCCCGCTAAACCTGTGAAGCGAAGTGAGGGATGAAGAGATAGATGAATGCACTCAAATGACCTTCGAATAGTATCTCTCAGAGAAATAGTTCAGTTATCACCCAAAGGCGATTGCGGATAAATACTAACAATAGAAACGTTGTGAAGTAGCTTGATTTGGAATATTTTCTGATTTTTTATTCTTTTTTGAATAATTTCATATCATTTTTATCATTTCTTTTTACTATCATTATATGTTTACATATATTCGTTTTATTATATTTATTATGTTTTTATTGCTCAATATGATTGATACTTCAGCTATTCACTCTAATTTTGTTTGTTTTTTGATTTTCAATCATACTAGAATCATATAGGACAGGGTTTGTTCCAAAAGCCAATTTCTGCCCTTCAATATATTTCTAGACTAGGATAGTCGCAAAGTGCGTAACCTAAGCAAACTTACGCTTTTTTTGCATGTCAATTATTATTGTGTATTGTGATACTCAACGACATCTAGTGGCGAGTAGTGGTACTATGTACTATCTTTGTCAGCTACCCGCTAGGTGGCACTAGGCCACCTAGTGGGTAGCTAGGATAATTGGTACAAGTAAAATTGATCCACAACTACAAAGTATTGTCGGTGGAAAATCACAATTACATAAATCTCATTAGTGTTTTTGTTTTACTGTGATTCATTTCAATTATTTGTTAGTTATTAATATGCTTAAACTCAGATACTTTTTTGTTTGTCATCATTTCTGTCGTTAAGTTTTACCTTGCAAGTAAATAAAACCGAGTGATTATCATTCTGTGTTTTCTTCTTCAACTCATCACAGCAATAGTAACAACAATTAGGTAATCATTGGCTGTCGCGACTCAGATTGATGACAGTAAATCATTGGCTATCGCGGGCCGGATTGATGACACTGGCGGGCCGGATTTGACCCGCGGGCCGTAGTTTGGAGACTCCTGAAATAGGACAATGGAAGTACGAACTAGTGAAATTCATCATGAAAAATTGTCAACCGCATCATTTCTTAGTGAAATTATATTACTTCAAAATTAATTTTTTTGGCGAATTTTATTACGTCGATCATCTTTGTGAATTCACTGTAACAAGAGTAACTGTTGTATATTTGTTGATCATCTATGATTTTCATGCTCTCAGGCTGTTGACTGGCATCCCTGGAGGGACTCATTGCTGGCGGTGGGAGGGCCAATATATTCGACAATATGGAATGTCAACACTGGAAAAATAATCAGTTTTCGAGAGCATCCTCATTCTAATAGTTCAGTGGATTGCCTATCATTCAACCCCGTTTCTGCTGAACTTGTGGTAAGCTAATCATTTTTTATCATAATCAGGATACATAAGAAATGTCGATTTTATCAAAATTATTGTTGTCAATGAGTCGTCAACTTGAAATAACAAAAAAACTGAACAAAAAAACAAACAAAGAATAAGGATACGAAATTCAATAACTCTTCGAAACCAAAGTCCATTGTTGAAGTCTTTTGTGATCTCAGCAGGGTATTCGACTGGGTGAATTATACTATTCTAGTGAATAATCTCCAGGAATACAGAAATAGAGGTATCCCACATCAGTGGCTCAGTTTGAGAGACCAATACGTTGCTCTTTATGACATAACTTTCTCGTTACAGAAGGTCACCCCAAGGGTCAGTTCTAGGACCGATTTTTTTCATTTTATAAATGAACTAGCTGTTTCTGCGAACTTCGTTCCGCCATTTTTGATTTTATTGATTAAATTTTTTTATTAATCAAGTATTTCAATTATTCTTTATTAGGCTGCACTCTTCAATTAAGCACCTTGTGATACGCGATATTTTTTGTTTTATTATTAGGAGCAAGTATAAACAACGCAGATGGTCTTCCGACCCGTGAACAAGCCACATATAATTTACCATGTGAAATTTTCCAGACTCAGACTACAAACTTTCGAGGATTGGCCTTGCGATTTGTTAATGGTCATGGCGAGTGCAAGACGAATTGGAAATTGAAGTGTTTTAAACTCAAACGGCATATCAGTTGGGATCATCGGTATCCTCGGAATGAGAACTTCCTCACCTTCGAATTTTTCTTTGAGTATCGTCGCGTAAATCACATTGTTAATCAATTTACTTACCACTTAACGTGTAGCGTTGCAAAGTTTTGGTGTGTATATGTTTCGAAGTATGATTACTACGGAGCCAATCTTCAGGCGTAAATTGTGCAGTCAATTGATTTGAATGAATGGTTGTTCCAATGATATCATTCTGAATCATGTAGTTTAGGTCATCTACATCTTTATTCTTAGCCGCTAAAATTGCTCGCTCACTCAACCATTCATTATTTTTGTAGTTAGTAATTATGTTTGGGAATACTTTGCTGACAAGTTCGATGAGACAAAGTTACAGAAATTCTGAGGAAAGGAAATCAATCCGCTCGAATCTTCAGCAGATGTATCACTGAGCAATGCATCTCTCATGTTTGTTGTCAGCTGAAGTTTCTTCACATAGCGCCATAGATTCGATGATTTGAGGCAAGCGCTTATTTAGTCGGCAGCCGTTGATCTTGGAATTACTGGCAGTGTTTGGCGGAAATCGCCAGACAGTAAAATTTAATTTGAAACGCTACTTTCGCGTAGGCTCCGCTTTAAGAGCGCCTTTAGAATTTTTCTGTAGTGCTTGTGTTTTGTTCTTGAAAAAATGTACGCTGATAACACTTCAATCATTATTTCAGACAAAAACGATGAGTTACCAATCGATGAGTGTTTAACTGTCATTGCGAATGTCAGGTTCACAGCAAATTACTTAAATTCAAACTTCGATTCCACAATCGTCAGGAACACATTGAAAAATAATCAATTCTGAAAATTTCAATGGAATATCAATATTGTCTCTCGAGTCAAATTCTTAGGCCTTCACGTGGATGAGTGTCTTGCAAGGAGTATCTCTGTATCTGTAGAGTAGGAAGGGTGAGTGTAAGCCCACGCACTTAGGCCACATGTGACCCATTGCACATCCTCCCGAGGAGGTGTCCTCCTAGGTCATCGTCCATCCTGTCCTTTCCAGAAAGGTGGACAGGTCGCTGGGAGACATCTCCTTTATATCGGCAGGTATAGGCCAAGACTCGCTGAACACGCACTCTCTTATTGACGATAACTCCGGGCACTCGCAAAGGACATGCCTGACAGTCTCATTTTCTTGTTCACACATCCTGCATAGAGGTGTGTCTACTAGCCCCATATTATGGAGGTGTTTCCTTAGTTGATAGTGACCAGTCAGAAATCCTACTGTAAGGCGTAGATTTTTCCTGGTCATCGCCAGATATTTCTTCGGCGCCAGCTTCCCAGGGTCGCCCAAGGTGATCCTGGCAAGATAACATCCCTTGATTGCATCCCATCTCTTTAAGGATTGAGCATAGGTGTAACATTCGACTAGTTCCGCAATTGTCGAAGTCATCAGGCCGTGGGTGCCACTGGGTCCTGAAATTCTTAGTCCAGCCGCTTCCTTGGCTAAAGAGTCGGCAATGCGATTACCTTTACTCTTGTCGTGCCCTTTAACCCACCTCAGGATAATGTTATTATCTACCGAGGCTTTGGCTAAATCTTGGTGGCACTCTAGTACTAGCCCTGAGGTAACATGCTGTCTGTTCCAAGCTAATAGTGCTTGTCTGCTATCAGATTGTTATGTTTTTGCCAGAAATTTCTTTCTTGGTTATATCTTTTGTGGCGATTGAGATACCAGCCAGTTCTGTTTGGATCACGCTGGTATTTCTTCCCATTCCCCACTTAATCCTTAGGCTTAGTGACCTGGAGTACACTCCACATCCTGAGCCTTCTTTAGTTTTTGAGCCGTCTGTATAAATCCGTATTGCATTTGTAGCATCTGACTCGGTGTTCTGCTTGATTTGTATTTTGTAGTGTTTATTAAACACAAACTTTGGTTCAATTGCATTACTTGTTGCCTGCAGCAGAGGTTGCGCAGTGAGCGCTTCACGCCATAGGCCCAGCCTCAATTGACTCATTCCTACTTCGAGGTTTACACCAGCCGTGCGCAATCGTACCATGGCCATTAACGCAACCTCCTTAACGTACAGATCCAGAGGGGTCAGACCCGTGATTAATTCCATTGCCGCGGTTGGTGTTGTTCTCATAGCTCCTGTGATGGTTAAACAAGCCAGTCGCTGTATTTGATATAATTTTCGATTGGCCGTTGCTTGTAGAACTTTTGGTTCCCATGCAATGGCTCCATACGTTAACATAGGTCTTATCATTGCAGTGTAGATCCAGGTGACCACACGGGGTGAAAATCCCTATGCGCATCCCACTGTCCTCCGACATTGCTCATAAGCCACGTATGCTATTTTTGCTCTACTCTGTAGATGAAAGTTCCATGTTAGCTTCTTGTCGAAGATAGTACCAAGATATTTCACCTCTTCAGAGAAGTTTAGTTTGCTTTCGAAGATTTCGGGAGATTTAAAGCCTGCTGAAAAAGACCATCTCAGTCTTCTTGGGATTGATCGACAGTGAATGTTCCTCACACCCTGTTCCTAATAATTTGAGCCCATCCTGCGCTCTATCGCACAGTGTGTTTACAAATTTGCCGGTCTGCAAGATAACTATGTCATCTGCGTTTGCAATTGTAGAATCCATTTTTGTTAAGGTGATTAATTAGGGTATCCAGAACTATGTTCCAGAGAAGGGGTGATAAGATCCCTCCCTGTGGACATCCCCTCATGACCAGTCCTTTCACTGTGAAGTCTTCTACATTAATACTCATTGCTCTGCTAGAGAGCATCTGAAGTATCCATTCTCCTACTAAGGGGTACATTCCTGGAGTGTAGTTGCTGGATAATTGTTGGAAAGGTTGTTTTATCAAACGCTCCCTCGATATCTATGAATATACCCAGGGTGGATTCTTTGTTGTCCAATGATCTCTCGATTCTGCCAACCACATGGTGAAGGGCCGAATCTGTAGACCTTCCCGAGTTATGTGCATGCTGATTTGGATGAAGTGGGTTGTTAACAAGTACTTCATCTCTTATATACTGCTCACATAGCCTTTCCATGGTTTTTAAGAAAAACGATGTGAGACTAATTGGTCGCAATGCTTTTGGTAGGGTGTAGTCCATCCTACCTGGTTTGGGTATAAATATTACTCTTACTTCTCTCCACTTACTGGGAATATACCTCAGAGCTAGAGAGGCTCTGAATATTCCAACCAGGTGCGGCATAAGAGTGTCCAGTCCCCACTGAAGTAGGGCTGGTCTTATACCGTCAGGTCCTGGTGACTTGAAGGGGGAAAAGCCCGATATAGCCCATCTTATTTTATATGATGGAATCGGCCGATACTTGATGAAAATCCATAACTAACGTATTCCAAAAACACTTTATTGTGAGATTTTCACTAAATTGTTTTACAAAAACGCAACACGTGTTTCGCCATACAATGGCTTCATCTGGCGTGTCTTTAGAACTCAATAACTCTCCGTTACTGAATATATTTTTTCAAATGTGAAAATGGAACATAAGTGCAGGTAATTTAATTCGTTAGAAACTCAGGTAAAATATCAGCTACTTAAAATTCAGGTACTTCGTTTACAGGTACTTTGATTTCAGGTACTCCATAAACTATATATATATTTAGTATTGAATGTGTAGAATTAGTTGAAAGACACGCCAGATGAAGCCATTGTATGGCGAAACACGTGTTGCGTTTTTGTAAAACAATTTAGTGAAAATCTCACAATAAAGTTTTTTTGGAATACCATCTTATTTTGTCCTCATCAATTACTGAACTAGCATATTGCCAGTCGTATTGTGAGGGTGTTGTTGATACATCCATCCAGTTCGCCAGGAAAGACAGAACCTGGGAAGTGAGTTTCCATAAGAATCTCAGCACTCTCCTGGAGGTTGGCGGCTTTGTCGCCATTTTCCCTCGTCAGGATGCCGATATTCTAATGGTGGTCATTTGAGATTGCCTTCTGTAGCCTAGAAGCTAGTGGGAAGTCTTCGACTGCCTCACAATAGGCTCTCCAGGCTTCTCTTTGCTTTCTTCTGCAGACTTTCTTGAACTCTCTGAGGTTGGCTTGATATATACCCCGCTCCTCTTCGAGTCTTGTACGTTTCGCCTTGTTGAAGGTCGTTCTCGCTGTCTTTCTGAGGTGTTCCAATTCAGGGCACCACCATGTGTTGGTTGTGCCATGTGTTTGAACCATCCTCATCTGACAGGATTCCTTATAGGCATTGCATTGCAAGGAGTAATCACCATCAGATGCTACAGCCCAAACTGAATAGCACTCATATCAATTCAGTTGTATCAACCTGGAGATATGGAGTATGTTTCTGGGGATTATCCAGTTCATTTCCCAAAAGCGAATTATTCGTATTTTAGTTGTATTACAAAAAGATAATCTTGCAGGGATTTTTGAGAAATCTAAGAATTCTAACGTTACCGTCATTGGTTATTTTCGAATTTCATTTGTATTTATATAATAATTATAGTGATTTCGATAAGATTAGTTCTTTTCGTAAATTCGACACACGCCAAAAAAAGGTTTTCATATTTCACTCAGTAACTCATTATAATTCATGTACTACCTGGAGAGTTGAAAGGTTCTGAAATGATTCACAGTTTCAAAAAACATTTAAAACAATTTGTGGTGACCGACTGTAGACGCGCTCCTGATCTAAGTTTACAGGTAGGTCAGTTGGAGTCGTAAGCTCGACATCTTTCTTCTCTATAGACTCATCGTCAGAAAGAATTTTTAAGTTCACTCTGTCTATAAAGGTCCTACGAGTAGCTGGGGAAAGGAGGTCAATCACGTCAGGGCCCCGCATTACCGTGATAAGGCGATGCTACGACGAGAGGGCGCCCGGTATCTCGAAGGTTCCGTAGAGACAGCTGATAGGCTCGGTGTCACTCATTCTCGCGGTACGGATACACACACCTTAGGATCAAGCCATCGTTAGGATGCCAGAACCACAAGTGATTCTGTCATTCCCGTATCCAGCGGGGCTACGTGGAAGCAGGTATTCGATGGCCGGTTTGCTCAACCTCCACATCCCAAGCCAATGCACTCGCCGAAAACAACTTGCACAGTGGTTCAGGCAGTGAAATATGAACAAGCACAGCCAACCCGCTGTGTTTGTTGAGTTTGTTTAGCCATTTCAATTCTGATTTTGGTTTGCCTCTTTACACAAACCCTATAAAATTATCAGTTGTCAAATGGAGAATGATTTATTACTCGTATTATAATTCTACATTAAGAAATATTCCAATGAAGATGCTTACTCTGACACCAATGTTTTTCAATTATTGTCCAATACAATTATCTAAATTGATAAAAAAGACGTATAGCTAATTCATCTGCGAACAGTAGTCCATTGCAGTCTTTTTTCTTCAGTTGTTTCTTTTGCTTCTGCTTCAAGTTGGTGGTGATGTATTTAGAATTTATATTCAGTTGACATTTCAACAATATTTTCGATTTTATCAGATCTCATTGACGGATACTGAATTAGAATGAATATCATACGCTGATGAAATTGATAAGAAGTTATTTTTGCAGACTGGGAAAATGAGCTCCTGAAGTATTTAAAAAAGTGATATGTTCCCTTGTCATTTGTTACTGAATAAATATCAACATTCAGAATATTCAGATTTCTCAATGATTATGTCATCTGTTTTTGTAGCTCCGTATAAATATTTATTGTGTTATATAATAATGTATGTGGAATTTTAACTTTTTGCCTCTTCTTAGCTTATTACTTAATGTGTCTGTTTTTGAATAACCTGAGTTAATTTTTGAACAGATCAAAAAAATATATAATAATCTGAAATCCAAAATCCGACAGTAATTAAAAAAAACTGAATGTCAAGCAACAATTGAAAATGAATGCTTGATGTAGAATATGAAGTGTGTTGCATTTTCAATTACCAACACCCCCAATGAAATGCGGTTGAACATGAAGATTTATTTTCACTGAACGTATATCATGTTTTTGTCAAAATATTAGCAGCCATGTCTTCCATTCTAATACACACCATATCTTTATATCCATCTTGTAGTTTTTATTTGACAAAATGATGGCGTATATCAATGTGCTTTTGTCTTGCACGGTAACCATCGTTGGTTGCTAGATTTATTGCACTCTTGTTGTCACAATATATCAAAAGTGCCTTCTTAAACGTTTCTAGCCATATTTCCTCTTCGAACTGCTTCATCTGGAGATCTTACGTAACTGCTCACTGTGTTGATATTCGACTTCCGATGTCTTTAACGCAACAGTATGCTGTCTTTTACAATTAGAGAAAATCGGCTATCCTTGGTGCAGAAAAACATGTTCAGTAGACGATCCTCTTTTATCGTCAACATCGCTTGCCCAACCAGAATCCTGTTATTCTGGAATGAGAATCCTTTGTGTATACCAATTTAGCATGCATCCTTTCTTTCAGGTATCGACATATTTTTTTTTCTGTCCAATGAACCTGGTCGTGATTTTGATTAACAATATTAACAGAATAAATGATTTCTGGACTGGTTTCTTTCGAAACATAAAATACTACCAATGACTTCCTGATACAGTGTTTTGGTAACTTTATTTTCATTCTTTGGAGACATCTCTTGTCTTGTCTTTTGATATGGGTCCGCTAGAGTCAAAGCGGGTTTGCAATCTACCATGTTGAACTTCCCAACGTAAATTATAGTTCATTCCGGGTCTTAGAACGAAATTTTATGTTCTTTCAGAAAAGTCGGACATCTTCAAAAACTTCGACCCGGAATAAACAATAATTTCCAGGTAATTCAAAAACGATACTGATTTTTGGCCAATGTTTCTCTACGAATTCAAATTGAACCAGAGTGCAGCCGAAACAGCTTGAAAAATTAACCAGTCTTTCAATAATAGTCCTTCTTTGCTTTCGCGCAACCAAAACGTTCCTTTTTTGAATCGGATCGTCATGTGTGATGGAAAGCGGATCATCTTCGACAACAGAAGACGTTCAGGACAGTGGTTGGACACCGATTAGCCATCCAGGCACTCCCCAAAGACGAAAACCTACCAAAAAAGACCATGGTTATTGTATGGCATTCAGCGGCAGGTGTAGTTTTTCTGGAAATCGAGATAACCCATTTCTTACACTCAGAAACTCACCCCCTCCCACCTCCCGAACTCAGATCACCCGTTATTTATTTTTCCTTTCATTTCTATCATATTCTCCTTCTTTTATAATGGATTTCATCATACTGTTATTTATTTTGGTTTCAAAAAGTATCGACCATGGTCTATATAAAAACGAACAAAACTTTTGGAACAACCAGTATCATCAATTTAGAAAAAAACGTAATATCAATTTATTTTTCAGGTGACGTACTGGTCACTTAAGGAAAATGGAGGAAGTGAGAACTACATAAGTGTACTAAAGAACTTAGATAGTGTAGTAGACGAAATAAGATATAATAACGGGAGAGTTCCTTATCTACTTTGGGATTGCACGGGCACCAAGTTAGGTGAGTAACAGATGATTTTCCGAAAGAATACTTTGTGAAGGGTTCATCACTTATGTGGATATCACCGACGCATTTGGTAATTTGAAGCCAGCTTTGAGACATTTTTTGTGAATGATTTGGGCGATAAATGATAATAATAAACTTTCTATTTCACTACAGAACATACTGTTGCCCCTATCAAATCATATGAAAGAACAATTTGTTCAGGCCAGTGTCAACTCCCTACACTGTAGGCTAATGGACTGACACCTATCCGAAAACAACTACTTCCCTGGCTAATACCACGAAGGGCGTTGAATTATATTCGACAGGTGTCAGTGCAGGATTTTTCACTGAGGTTTTTCCTGCATATGCTGCTGGCGATGCAACTGCCGCAATAGATTTTCAATTATTTTAACACACTTGCAGACCGGTTTCGGGCTGTTCGGCCATTCGTCAGTGCAAGGCAGTGTCTATCATCAATATAAAGTCGAAGATTTTTGATAATTGAAAATCGATATCCTTCAGAGTATCATTGGGCAACTTTCGGATATGCGGTTGGTTACCTCGTTCACAGGCAGATGTGGCGATGACAAACCTGTTGTTTGTTGTCCGTTTCAGCCTTGTTCGAGGAATGATACTCTGAAGGAATTCGATTTTCAAATATCGGAAATCATCGACTTTATGTTGATGATAGACACTACTTTGCACTGACGAATGGCCAAACAACCCGAAACCTGTCTGCAAGTGGGTTCCAATAATTGAAAATCTATTGCGGAAGTTCTATCACTTACAGCATATGCAGGACTAACTTCAGTGAAGAATCCTTCACTGACACTTGTCGGATATAATCATCGAACGTTCTTCGTGGTATTAGTCAGGACAGCAGTTGTTTTCTGATAGATGTCAGTCCATTAACCTACAGTGTAGGGAGTTGAGACTGGCCTGAACGAACTATTCTTTCAGATTGCTTGATTTATAGCCAGTCTTCAAGTATGCCCACTGACTATATGTGAAAATGTTGTCCTTATATTCTTGAATTATATTCTCAACCGCTGTTGGGGCATTTTAGAAGGGGCAACTTAGGAATCGGAAATCAATGTCAAGTGTCATCATAATATCCATGTCATCAAAATAATACCAGTGAAAAAGCACAAGTTTGATGAAGTTCCCATTGAACTTGTCCAGGATAACTTGGATATTCTTACTCTACCAAATGTACACCAAACAAACTTATGTATTTTTACTGTAGACTGCCACAATCTTCTTGAAATTGCGCTGATGATTCCTTCAAAAAAGAGGTGACAGCAGAAATATAGAGAATTATCGCCTCTCATCGGTCATCATCGTTTTTCTTGAATTTTCATTACATCACCAATAATTGAAAATAATTTTGCAAAATTCAACCTGATATTGGAATGAACTGAAGTAATTGAATTGAAAGCAGTTTATTTTCAGGTTAGTTTTTGGAAAAAAAAATGTAATAAACGTATGTATATAGATAGATAGATATATATTCGTATTCGTAAATTCGTCTCGTTTCGAAACTTCGAAGTTAACCGTTGAGGATTGGGATGTTGAGTTTTCTTATTATTCGAAACGTTACTTGGATACAAATGAATCTGCAATCGAACATTTCAAGCAGATATATTATTGAGTTCAAAAAATCCCACTGATTTCAACGAAAAATGATGAAAGCCTGATTTTTCTCAAATGAATACAACTGAGGATTAGATGACAGTTTTACCGATGCCATGTTTGATGGCATTTTTAATAAATTTTGAAGTCATATTCAAAGTAGCACTTGGTAGCTAAATTGTTGTTCGGGAGATCAAGAGGGCCAATGATACTATGCGTATTAGACTCGTCCTATATATTATTTCTACATCTACATTTTTTTTGTCTTCAGGTCCATATTATTCAGAATCTCATTGATTTGTTTAGGTGGAAAATTTCAGTAATCGTCAGCTTTGTTCCATACTATACATTGGCTTCAAAGGAATACTCATTTGGATATTCGACCACAAAATAAATATTTTTATGATCACGATTCACAGTTTTTGTAACTCACTGTTCCAGTTAGAGTGAAAGTTTGCAATACGTACACACGTACACTACTGTCCGACAATATTCATACGAACTCATGATATCCTCATTACACTCGCTAAAAACAAGCGTTTCTTTTCAAAACAGAATTTTATTTACATTTTTTTATTATTTTATTTATCAACTCAAAGATCCTGATTTAATTTTGAGATAAAAGAACTTCGAATTTTTATATTGAACTTTCGGATGTGACAAAATTATTGAATTACCTGACCTATGGAAACAAAGTATCACGTGATTTGGCTAGATCAAGGGTCTCCAAACTTCGAAGCCTTCAGACCATAATGATATTTTCAGTTTGTTCCAAGGGCCAATTTCTGCCCTTAACTATATTTCCAGACTAGGATAGTCGCAAAGTGCGTGACCTAAGCAAACTTACGCTTTTTTTGCATTTCAATTATTATTGTGTATTGTGACACTTAACTACATCTAGTGGCGAGTAGTGGTACTATGTACTATCTTTTTCAGCTATCCGCTAGGTGGCATTAGGCGTAATTGAATATTTGGAATTACCGCGTTGGTTCGAGAAAGTTCTGGTTCTAGCTGGTGTATCCCGATCACCTCGAGATGGCAGTAATAATTGCATATAAAAAGTCTAGCGGCGCAACTACGAGTTAGTCTGCGTAGGAAAGGCGAAGGAAGCGAAACTGTCTATTGTGAAATAAAGTCCTTGTGCGGAAAATGTTTGGATATGTCTGAAGTTCTAAAACCAGTCATATCAGTTGTTAACTTCATCAGATCCACTGGGCTGAATCACCGACAATTCCGCGAGTTAATTCAACAGATTGGAGAAAATGATTTACCATATCATACTGCCGTACGCTGGCTTGGTTGCGGAAAAATCCTTAAGCGCTTTTTTGAACTTCGAGCAGAGATTAAAATTTTTTTAAATGAGAAGCAGCGCCCTTTTGCCGATTTAGAAAATAGTGAATGGATGTTGAAGTTAGCCTTCTATGTCGATTTGATAAATCATATGAATGAACTGAATTTGAGATTGCAAGGAGAAAATCAGCTTCTCCCTGATTTATACACCAATATCAAATTCTTCAGGCAGAAAATAGTACTATTTCAATCGCAATTACGTAAAAAATGTTTCACACATTTTGAAACATGTGAAATATTCAGCCACACTACAGAGACTGAATTTGCCGTCAATTTTGCAATCGAAACTTTGAGTGCTTGGAAGATAAATTCTGATACTCGTTTTTCAGATTTTGATGTCATTGCGAATGAAATTAAGCTTTTCCAAAATCCTTTTGATTCTGACTTTGAAACCCTGGCTCCGGAAGTCCAAATGGAAATTATTGATTTACGGTGAAGTGATATGCTTAAGAACAAATATCAAAATTCATCTTTGTTGGAATTTTATAAGAGTCTTCCACTGGAACAATTTGATAATTTGCATAAATTTGCTCGTGGGTTGTTTTCTGTTTTTGGTACTACTTACTTGTGTGAGAAAAAGTTTTCCAAGATGAAGTACACAAAGAATGTTTACAGATATCAATCAACCGATGAGCATCTTAAATCTATTTTGATAATTGGTACAAGTAAAATTGATCCACGACTACAAAATATTATCGGTGGAAAATCACAATAACATAAATCCCATTAGTGTTTTTGTTTTACTGTGATTCATTTCAATTATTTGTTGGTTATTAATATGCTTAAACTTAGATACTTAAGTTAAGTTTTCTTTGTCATCATTTCTGTCGTTAAGTTTTACCTTGCAAGTAAATAAAACCGAATAATTATCATTCTGTGTTTTCTTCTTCAACTTATCACAGCAATAGTAACAACAATTAGGTAATCATTGGTTGTCGCGGCCCGGATTGATGACACTGGCGGGCCGGATTTGGCCCGCGGGCCGTAGTTTGGAGACCCCTGGGCTAGATGAACAGTCAAGAATTCCAAATCATAGATTTGGATTTGGTTAGGTTAGGTTAGGTTAGGTCCAAAGAGAGTGGGTCTCTTCAACCCTCCACCGCAACACACAAGGGTTCATTGTGGCTCACACACATCCAAATTCGACCAAATAAACGCAGTTTTTTAACGAAGCCGATTAGTTTGTATGGTGGGTGGTCTTTCAGGTCAGATGGTAAGATTATGGCTCTGCCGAACTCTAAATGACAGTAACCTGTAAGAAGACCTATTAAACATTGTTGTTCATTCCTTCTGTAGTCCAACAACTGTTTGGTATCAAGCTTCGGAGGGTGAAATAACGCCTTGGAGTGAGCCTGGAAGATTATGCGCCTGGAAGATTATGCCAGTTAGTAGTTGACAGTTGGAGAAATAAAATCAGAGGTCATTTCCAGAATGCTGAGACTTCCAGTATCGACCAACAGTCTTTTGCACTCTGCAATTAATTGTTTTGTGTTCAATCTCTGTTTGGCAAAGCCTAAAGCGGTGCCAATGACAGTTTCTGGTTCGATGAAGCTGCTTGCCGCACCCTTCTTTGCGAATGAGTTGGCAGCCTCATTGCCTTCCAGGCCAGTATGGCCAAGAATTCAGACCAGATACAATCTGTTGAGTCTTCATATCTAGGAGAGTCGTTTTTGACAATTTGCTACCAATTTAGATGTTGCTTAGTAGGAGCGAAGAGATTCCGACGCCGCTTGACTGTCCAAGAATATTTTTATTGACTTGTGTATGAGGCTGGTTTCTTCAAATCTCTCCCCACACAATTGATCCAATAACGTAAATTTCTGCTTGAAATACAGTCGCATGGGTTCCTAGGCAGGTTGATATCTCTGTTCTGAGTCTGCAGCTGAAAACACCTGCACCAGAACAGTAGGAGCTGTTTTTGATCCATCTGTCAACCAACAGTTATCTGCTTTTAATATTTCCTTCAGCCGGAGGATCTAGTCTTCCCTACTCGGGAACAGTACTCTTTGAGGTAGTTCGTAGTTGATGAAGGCATAAAGTCAGATGTCAATTCCAGAACGCTGTGACTTTCAATGTTAATCAGCAGTTTTGCACTCTGCAATAAATTGATTTGTGCAATTGGCAATGTGCACAAGCCTCTAGCCACTCTTTCCAGAAAAATGTGGAGAGGAGGTAGATCTAGAAGGATCTACATGGCCGCTGACGGTGTGGTACTGATGGCACCACTGATGGCGGGACGAGCCTGTTTCTGTGAGCCAGAGAGCTTCGCCTGGGCCGTTTTCTGTAAAGCCTTCGGTCACCGGGCTATCGCACTGCACCATAAGTGATCATTGGTCTGACAAATCTGGGATATACTCCTAATGATAAAATCAAATCATTTGATTGCCTAAATTTTTTTCATGATATCATAAACTACACGTTACGATTTGATCTTCACAAATTTCATTTTCAGAAATATATCAGAGCGATATATTTCTGAAAATAAAGTTTGTAAAGATCAAATTTTAAGGTGTAGTTTATGAAATGAAATCATAACTAATATGAAAACCTTGTTTCATGTAATGAAAAATGCTTATTATATATTTGTTTTGGTATATTACAGCTACTGCTAGTTCTGATGAAAATTTGTGCATATGGGATTTCTTTGGGACATCCTCGAAGTTGGAGAAGAAGTATTTGAAAACGAAGAAGAAGACTTTCACCATGAATATGTTCTCCAACTTATACGCATTTGGTGATAGCATAAGGTGAATACAGCGAAGGTGTGAAACTGTTTTTCAATTCCACAGTTTTTAATTGATTGATTTGTTTTAAATGCGTTTTATATTCTTGATGCAATTGTAGTGAGAGATTTTATATTTCCAAATAGAAAGAGGGTAATATTCAGACGTTTTTAAATATTGGATAGATATAATTTGATTATCAAATAGGGTTTTGCTGACGTTTCAGACATCACATAAACTAAATCGGTAACCTATACAGGGTGTTCCTTAAACACATGCTAATATTTAAGGAGGTAATTCTTAGATTCATTTTAAGAAAACAACTTCCCATGGACGTATGTTTTGAACGCCTTAACTTTTGAGATACAGGGTGGCAAAGTTTTCAAAAATAATCAGTTTTTTAATAATAACTGAGATAATTTTGTAGACATCTTTGGCATATTTGGTACATATGTTCCATGCCTCAAGGCGCATTTTCTGATGTACACAAATTTGTATTTTTTCAAACAGTGGCATCCCTACGGGTTTCGCATTGAATATTTTTGGGAAAAAAGTACTACGCCAATGCTTTCTTTTCAAAATAAAATCATTTTTGAAATCATCGTTTATTTTTGAGAAAATTTGATCTCCTGGTATTTTTTTGTCCGACGCATGATTTTCACTCAAAAAAATTAAAATCGACAGAAAGCAAATTAAGAAATTAGATCAATTCTAAAATGAATGAGAATCTGAAAATTGCTTCATAACGCATTACCAATTCCCTAATAATATTTGAAAACATAATCTGCAAAAAAATAAATTTTTCACAAAAACGAGTTTTATTTTATTTTGTGACAGTAGGTAAGTCTAAACGAATAGCACAAATTTGTTAATAAGTAATAATACCAAAACTGATTATAAAAATTGTTGGAAGTGGCCACCTGCACTTAGTATGCATGCTTCCGCCCTTCTACGCATGGAATTACGCACCCGTTCAAATATTCCCGGCGTATTTCGTATAGTTTCACACGAGGCAACTATTCGCTCTCTCAAATCTTCTAAAGTATTAACGGGAGTTTTATACACAAGAGTTTCAAGGTGACCCCATAAAAAAATCTCTAAACTGTTGAGATCGGGGGATCTTGCTGGCCATTGATGAGGTCCTCCGCGACCTATCCATCGATTAGGATAAACTGTATTTAAATGGTTTCGGACAATTACCCTGAAATGAGCAGGGGCGTCATCGTGCATGTACCATATTCGATTCCTTAACGCAAGTGGCACATCTGCCAATAACCCAGGTAAGTCTTCTTCGAGAAAGTGTAAATAAGAACGACCATCAAGGCGTCCTGGTAAAAAAAATGGGCCTATTAGATGATCACCTATAATTCCCGCCCATACATTAACCGAAAATTGGTGTTGGAAATGGGTTTCAGTTATTGCATGGGGATTTTCTTCAGCTCACACATGATTGTTATGGAAATTTTGAATGGCATTCCGAGAAAAATTTGCTCCGTCTGTGAACAAAATTTGTGTCTGCGGATTTAGTACAATACTTAGTAGATACCACTGACTGAAGTTCACACGCTGTGGAAAATCTCTGGGGAGTAATGCCTGCACTCTTGAAATATGGTATGGGTATAACAAAAAATCAACCAAAATACGCCAAACAATTTGATGACAAATATCCAGAGTTCTAGCGATCTTCCTCGTACTCGTCTCAGGATGTTCCTCAATTTCTTGCAGCACCGCTTTCTCAATTTCAGGAGTTCTTACTACACGAGGTCTACCTTCCGAAGTCCCTTTCTTGAAACTACCAGTTTCTTCAAGTCGACGATGAATATTTGAAAAGGTTCGGCTATCTGGTAAGGCACGATTAGGATATCTTTCCTGATAAATGCGCCTGGCTTCTGTTGCATTACCATCGGCAAGGCCATATACGTAATGCATTTGCGCCATTTCCGCATTCGTATAATTTACCATATTTACTGATATTCAGAAAAACAGCGAAAATAACTTCAATAACACTTCAAAATCAATCAAAACGCTCTGTGACAGTTTTTAACACCAACACCTTACTTTAAACCAACATCAATATTAGCTACTGACGTTTGTACATACAGAGAATTCGTTTTTTATTGCTATGGTGGGTTTCTGCTGTTTTTTCTGCTTTTAATCTTTAAAACATATCATATCGACAAACATATCGACAAACTCCATATTTCCAAGAGGTGCAGTAAATAAATTCTGCTACACGTCATTTATTCCAGGATAACTAAATTTATGTTTTCAAAAATTATTAAGCGGTGCTGCGTTATGACGTAATTTTAATTGAGAACAGTGCATCTAACAACAAACAAATACCTTTTAGATCCTCAATTATTTTGCAACAAATCTGATCTCTTAGTTTGCTTTCAGTCGATGCACGATACCGCATCGGATTTTTAAGGAATTTATCCTTAAGTAAAGCGATTTTTAATTTTTTGAGCGAAAACCATGCGTCGGACAAAGAAAACCCAGCAAATCAAATGAGCTCAAAAATGTATGGAGATTTTAAAAATAATTTTTAATTCAAGATAAAGCAGTGGCGTAGTATTTTTTTCGCCAAAAATATACATTTCAAAACTCGTATGTACGCCACTGGCAGAGAAAATTAATAAAATTGTACATCAGAAAATGCGCCTTGAGGCATGGAACATATGTACCAAATATGCCAAAGATGTCTACAAAATTATCTCAGTTATTATTAAAAAACTGATTATTTTTGAAAACTTTGCCACCCTTTGTATCTAAAAAGTTAAGGCGTTTAGGACATACGTCCATAGGACGTTTTTTCCTTAAAATGGGTCTAAGAATTACCTCTTTGAATATTAGCATGTGTTTAAGGAACACCCTGTATAGAGGGAGTTATAAAAACATTCATTCTAAATCTGAATGACGTCGTAACTATTGATACATCAGATCAGACTGTCTGTGGAGTATTGTTCTCATGAATGGATCTCCGCCCCTAAGCATACCCTGAAGCTGCTGGATTCCATCCAGATAGAGTAGATAGTCAAAAAGGTGTTCGGTAGTGTTAAAATGGGCTCCTTATCTATTGACAATTCATAGTAGTTCAAAGTGCAGTGTGACTGATTTTTCTTCAGATCTTAAGCAAGGTACTACCTATCAATTTATTCAAACAAAACGTTGAAATATCCATTATATGCACTCGAAAAATCAATCAGTATGGTATATTGCTCTGAAACAGCCATATAAAGTCGGTAGATTTTATCATTATCTCTGTTTTTACCTTGAAATCTTTATAATCCTTTTGCACCATGAGTCATTTCAGGTCTGAATAGCTCTCGAAAATCTCATAGCTTAATATGACTAACTTGAAACCCGATGAATTATTCAGCTTAATTCAGAAAACTAGTGAAGAACAGACCACTAAGTTCGAAAAGTTGTGTCAGGAGCAAGCGAGTTGTTTGGAAAATAAATTGTTCAAAAGTATCTCAGAGTTAAATTCGAAAATTGAGAGCAAGGCTGATGATATTTTTCTTTTGCAACATCGAACTACGTGGATTCAGCGGAGACTAAGGAGAAACGGTGTAGCTATTTTTGGACTTGAAATTGAAAAAGACTCACATATACGGCTCAACAATTGAATGATGGTGTAGTAAGTATCAGGTGTCTTAGGAACCGCAAGCGGCGGTACCTCTGATTCGACAGATCCCTCCTCAGGAAGAAAAGGCCACGTCAACCAAAATCAGAGTAAAGACAATTTCATTTCGCGACTGTTAACTAATGATGGAAAAGTAACGACACGCAGCAGATTGGATTGGATTTAAATTTGCTTCATTGCTGTGAATCTAACAGTGATATATTTCTTTCTGCCTATTCATTACTTGGAAAAACATTTTTGTGTATATTTTTGTTTGCTTGTTAAAACATTCATTATTTTGTTTATAATTTATGCAGAGGATTTCCCGCTCTGTTATTATATTTGCTTCAAACTGACATTTTTTTCCTCTTTTCTCTCTCTCTCTCTCTATCTGTGTATATTAATTCTCAAATGGCAATACTTTTATCCGTTGCACATGTGAATGTACGATCATTGGGATCTCGTTTAAATGCGTTAAATGTTCATATTAATGATAATAGCTATGACATAATCGGTATTTCTGAGACATGGTTACGTCCAAGCATATCTTGTGCTGCAGTTTCAATTGAAGGATATAAACTAGTGAGAAATGATCGGCTGGTCAGAAGGGGTGGGGGGACTGCTGTATATACATATAAGAGATGGATTAAATACTAGGGTTATTCTGAAAGATACTCTGGAGTTTTTAGAACAGTTATGGCTTGAGGTAAAAATTGAAGGAGTAAAGTATGCTCTAGGTATAGTATATAGGCCATCCAACTCGGGTCACTTGATAGCTCAGATTCGAATTCTGAGCTATCAAGTGACCTACGAGCAATTACGACACGGTTAGTTTGATACAGAGAATTGATGGCCCCACCCGGGTTTCTGAAAATAATGTCTCTCTTATAGATTTACTGTTTACTAATGTTGAAATTATGAGTACTGACGTTAGCGACGCTGACATAGCTGATCAGTTCGTTATTTCTTGCTCATTGCAGTCAAATATGAAGCTACGTTCTTTGAAAAAATATGCTTATAGAAATTTCAACGACATCAATCTGAACAGTTTTCAAAGTGACCTTGAAAATATTCCTTGGGATGATATTTAATATTTGGGATGATATTTAATATATAATATAAAATTAACTTCAACAATGATAATAATTTGTTATTGGCTGAAAAGTATGCACCACAGAAAACCTCGTATTTCGCGAAAAAGAAAAAAAATTACACCCCATGGATTACTGATAATATCAGATTGATGCAAAGAATGCGTGACAAAGCTCTCGAAAGGTATAGAAGGAGTCGACAACCTGCTCATCTTGAATATCACAGACAGTTGAGAAATTTCGCTTCTTCCTCCATCAGAAGAGAAAAAAAAGCATATTTAGAGTACACCCTTCTGAATTCTCATAGTAAACAGCAATGGCAGATATTCAATAAATTGGGTGTCATTAAAAGGAAACATATTGAATTCTGATAATCTTAGAGATGTCAATATTCTGAAAGATTATTTTGTTAATGCACTGAGTAATGGCCTACCACCTCGACCTAATACAGTTGATTACTATTCTAATTCTATTAAAAACAACAATAGCAGTTTTCTGCATTTTTCTCAAACAAGTGAGGATCAGGTTTCCACAATAATTTGTGATATAAAAACTGAGTCTTTCGGGACTGACAATATAAATAAAATTAACATGATTCTGCTCTGTTGTCCATATATAATTAGACGTTTCTGGAAAACGCAAAGCATGATTTTTCTGAAAATTCCACCTCTCACATTTCCTTACCTGTTCTATCGATCTAAAATATTTTCAGCATTGCGGAGTTGCCACTTCTATCAAAAAGTCCAAGCAATTATATTTTTTCAAATGGAACACCCCGTATATTGATACATTTTTGGAATCGCTCTACTATTTTAATACTTTTTTGTTAATGATGTCCTATCTGTTTTCGAGATAAAAAATAAATTGTGCTAAATATGGTCCAAAACATAGCCTTAATTGAAGTTAAGTACATCAAGTACTCTCAATTCATGAAATGTTGATATTTTGATGATAGTTTGGAAAAACTCGAAATATTCAAATAACATCAAGAAATCGACTCCATATCATACAGGGCGTGCTAAAATTACTATTATTTCCATTGTGCATAAAAGTAGTCAAAAGTTCATTTTTTCGAATGAAACCCCCTGTATATTACTCGGTGAATTGAAAGATGGTGAAAAATGTTTCAAGATGATATACATGTCCCTATACCTGAATCGTCAAGTTTTCTTAATAAAGCCGTTTTTGTGGAAACATAGTTATTCACGTTTTACCTACAAGTGTTGAAAGTGGCATTTTATTTTGTGAGTGGGGATTATTGCAAAACGAGCGTCAGCAAGTGGAGCAAACTCACGAGCAAAATAAAATCACTTTTAACAAATGTATCATACACATTTTTTTGTATAACGTTACTGCTGATAATAAAAAAAAATTATAGGGTCCATGGGATTTGAACACACGATCTTTGGATTACAAGGCATATGTTACAACTACATACTCACGTTATTTCAAGGAAGATTATTGGTTAGTCATGAAGGACTTTCTACAGTTGGACTGTAGTTACTGACGATGACTTCGTCATCGTTAGTAACTTCACAAGGATTAAATATTACCAATAACAGGAACTGCATGTGTGAACTTTTCTAAATGATTTTTCGGTAGGTGTTCTGATTGAAGTGTTTCTATCAAAGAGATTTTCAATAACAGTTGTACAAAAAATAATTTTTAAAGAATTTGATTTCTAGATAGCCATGGAAATATCAAAGCTTATGACAGTTTGATAAATGTTATTGACGGTGTTTCAAAAAATCGCCAAAAATGAATGCAAATATTAATTATTCAAACGAAGTTCTTATGAAATTATTCATTAGACACGGACAGTGTGATCAAATCATTGCCAGAACTTGTAGAAAATTCAACCAAATGTATCCTGAATTAACACCAATGAACGAGAGGAAGTTTGTAAGATCACAAAATAATTTCCTCAACTATGGCTCCATGTTAAAAGCGCCTTCAACATTTCCAAAACCTGTTACTTCAAATGAGGACAATACTGTTAACGTTTTGGCATATTTTTATGCATATCCAGAAGCTTCCATTCGCAACGCAGAAAAATATTTAGGTGTATCACATGCTTCAGTAAAACGAATTTTGAAAAATCACGGAATGCATCCGTATAAATTTACCAAAGTTCAAGCTCTAACAGCAGAAGAACGTAGAATGCATTTTTGTGAATCCTTTTCGATTCATACACAGGAAGATCGGGAATTTTTGTGAAAAATAATTTGGAGCGACGAATCAAAATTTACGAGGGATGGTATTTTCAATAGAAGGAATGAACATTTTTGGGCTGATCATATTCCTCATGTTACAAAAGAAATGGGTTTTCAACAAAAATTTTACATGAATGTTTTCTGTATTCTGAAGAACAATAAAATTAGCTTTCTTATTTATGAAGACACACTGAATGAATACAGGACGACTGTAACCGATTTTCTTGAAAATTTGCTTTTAGAGGAATATAGGAATTCGTGGTTTCAACTGAACGGAGCGCCAGCTCATTCCACCTAAGAAGTTTCCAGAAAACTTGACGAACTCTTCGACGATCGTTGGTTTAAGCGTTTAGGGCCGAGGGATTGGCCACCGAGATCACCCGATCTCACGCCACTTGACTTTTTTTATGGGGTGTTTTGAAAGAAATTGTATACAGTATTCCAGTGCCTTCCAAAGAAGAACTGCGACGGTGAATAATGCGGAGAAATGACTGATTTTTGGTACAGTTGTTCCCTGAAAACTTTGAGACATAGTTAAGGAAATTATTTTGTAACCTCACAAACTTCTTCTCGTTCATTGGTGTTAATTCAGGATACATTCGGTTGAATTTTTTACATGTTCTGACAATGATTTGATCACTTTGTTCATGTGTATAATAAATAATTTCATAAGAACTTCGTTTGAATAATCGATATTTGCATTCATTTTGGAAGATGATTCGAAACACCGTCGATGGAACACGGGGTGTTAGAATTAAAAAAATAAAGTTGCTAGGACTTTTTGATGGAAGTGGCAACGCTGCAATGCTGAAAATATTTTAGATCGATAGAACAGGTAAGAAAATGTAAGGGGTGAAATTTTCAGAAAAATCATGCTTTGCGTTTTCCAGAAACGTCTAACCTACCATCGACCGTGAGTCACGCTGTATACATCACTCATGTTGTGAATTAATGTTTGAATTGTTGTTACTTTCCTAAAGCTTGGAAGCGTGCTTATGTACTTCCATTAGCAAAAATCAGTAACTCAACGGAATACAGTCACCTACGAAGTATAAGCATGTTGCCAACCCTATCGAAAGTATTAGAAAAAATTCTTGAACTGCAAATGAGAACACACATCAAAGGTAATAATATACTTCCCTTATAACAGAGTGGAATCACGTCTGGCTACAGTTCATCAGCACTGTCTGCTATTGCTGATGATATATTGAGGTCAATTGATAATAATGGAATGTGTGGTCTAGTTCTACTTGATTACTCCAAGGCATTTGATACCTTAAGACATGATATTCTTCTCTCTATCTTACATTTCATTGGATTCACCGCAACTGCATGTTCAATTATTGAGTCTTATCTATCTGGTAGGTCGCAACAGGTGAAATTAGATGATCATTTTTTGGATTCTGAGGACATATGTCATGGCGTTCGACAGGGAAGTATTTTGGGACCATTATTATATACCATTTATACTAGCAACTTCTCTCTACACCTGACAAACTGTAAATACCATTTTTATGCAGATGACACACAGCTATATCGTTCTTTCAAATTTTGTGATCCAGCGGAAGCTACGGACGGCATCAATTCTGACCTAAATCAATTACTGACCCTCACAAATAGTCATCCATTAAAAATCAACTCAGCTAAATCTGTTGCACTCTTATTTGGCACTGATCAGGAAGTGACCTCAGCAAAGAATATATTGTATTTATTTATTAAGTAGGCAAGCCTAATATACAAAAAAAATATTACAAATTCATAAATATCTCACGACATTACCTATGTAAATATAGTAACATTTCAAAGTACCTTTCAAGGAAAACCAAATATACATACATATCTATAGATTATTAGGTTGGTTCACATTAAAAAAATAAAAAAAAATACAAATATCATAATGAGCTGTTACTAATATACTTCTTTAATGATGACTTAAATTGCTTTATTGAATTAGATTCTTTTAGAAATTGTGGTAGTTTATTAAATTCGTTTAAGCCTTTATGAAATATACTATTCATTCCAAGTTTAGTGTTAGTTTTATTAATGTAAAAATTGTTATTTCTTATTGTATTGTAATTATGAACTTCATTATTTCTCAATAAGAATTTTTGAAAGTAGTTGGGTAGCAATCCTTTTATGCAGCTTAAATATAAAAATCATAGTCATATATAATATACGTTCTTCAACTGAAAACCAGTTTAGACAGTGTAACATCGATTTAATTGCTGAGTAACGGCTACATCCCAATATTATTCGCATGCCTCGATTTTGAAGCTTTTGCAATTGCGCTATTTTATTTTTACCAAGTAGAAAAAGTAATGTTGTACAATAATCAAAATGAGGTTGTATTAGGCTTTTAAAAATAGTCAACCTAGCATACATAGACACTTTTTTACATATACGAGAGAGAAAAAAAAGTTTTTTAGATATTTTTTTACAAATAAAATCAGCATGACTATTTAGTTTTAAATTTTTATCAATTATAAAACCCAAATATTTTATTTCAGTCACAATTTCAATGCTAACATTATTAATTTTTATAACAGCATTTGCCCAAACAATTTGATCATACTTATAAGATGATGTCAAAATCATACTTTCTGTTTTATTGACATTAAGTTTCAGTTTATTAATAAATAAATATGTTTCAATGCTATTCAAAGACCTATTCATTTCAACAATTGCCTGATCCAAATTTTCATGTATACAATAAACCAATGTATCATCTGCAAAAAGACTTATACAGTGTGATTCAGATATGTGATTAATATAATTTAGGTAAATAATAAAAAGCAATGGACCTAACACACTACCCTGGGGTATGCCACTCTCAATTATAAGTTCATCTGACAATTCTTTTCCAAATTTAGTTTTTTGTCTTCTGTTGAATAAGTAACTTTGAATCCAATCGAAAACAATCCCTGATATCCCACAATATTTTAATTTTTCAAGTAGAATATTCCGTTCAATTGTTTCAAATGCCCTTTTAAGGTCGAGAAATGTCGCAACAATGTACTGATTTCTATCAATTGTATTTTTCCATTCAATTATTAAAAATTGTAGAGCCGTTTCACATGAGTGTCTAGCTCTAAAACCTGATTGGTTGCCTATAAACAATTTATTGGTATTAAAGTACTGAATTAATTGGTTATATACAGACACTTCTGACACTTTTTCAAGAGTTGGTAGTATATTTGATGGTCTAAAATGTTCAGCTTTAATTGAGTTAATTTTCGGTATAGGAACAACAGTGGAAATCTTAAATTGATCTGGAAATACACCGGTTCTAAGTGATGTGTTAATTAAATTTAATATTGCGTACCCAGCCACATCAAAGCTTTTTTTTAAAGAAATTATCATTTGAAATTTGTGCTTTGTTAGTTTTGTCAAGCGAGAATATATTTCTTAGTTCATTAATTGTTAAAGGCGCGAATTCAGTGAAATTAGCTGATGTAACAGGTTAGTCATGGATCCATTGCTGTACATTTTGAAAAACTGAAGTTATTTCATTTACACTATATATGAAATATGAATTGAAATTATTAGCAATGTCTATTTCCTTATTCAAAATCACATTTTGATTATTATTCTCAAACTGAATACGGGTAACAACATCTTGTTTTGGCTTAACAAGTTTTTTAAGACACTTCCACATTTCCATACTATTATATTTATTATTATTATTATATAATGACAATAAGGGTTGGAGGAGATAAGATTGAAGTTGCTGATTATTGTAACATTCTTGGACTGATTATTGATAATAAGTTACGATTCAAACACCATATTACCCAAAAATTAAAAAATGCATATATGTCATTGAAACTTATTCACAGTCAAAGACACTTTCTGAACTACAAATTGAAAATCAAGTTGTGTGATAGTATGGTTCTCCCCCATTTCAATCATTGTGTCGTAGTTTATGGACTTTGTATCGATAGTTCTGATATAAGAAGAGTACAGAAGGTTCAAAATTCTTGTATGAGAATGATATATGAAATACGGCGTCCTATGCGTATTTCACATAAATTAAAGGATGCTGGATGGCTAAGTATGTTCAACCGTCGAAAGCATCATATGTTTTTTTTACAAAATTTCGAAAAATAAAATCTCTCAATACTCAATATCAAAAAGTTGGATTTAGGACTGACGTGCATCATTTGAACTTGCGACGGAGGAACATGCTAATCATACCCAAGCATAAAAAAGAAGTATTCAAACGATCTTTCTCTTATAATATGTCCTGGATAAACCTAACTTTTCGTTGTCTTATGATGCATTTAAATTTAGGTATAAACGATTTCTATTTAGTCAACAATAGTTTGTTGCCCTTAACTTTTGATTATGTTTCATGAAATTCTACTCAACAACCATAGTTGGTTAACAAATTATTTGATTAGAGTTCGAAAATGTATGGTTTACTTTTCTTATCGTGTATATGAATTTATTGGCTTTTCAAGGGGACTGTGGAAACATTGGCTGCAGAGTCTAACTGTTCTCCTTTTATTTACCTGCATTTGCCTGCAAACGCGGACTGGGATTCCAAGAATTCCATTAACCGGATACCCTGCGACTGTGGAGAATCATACATCGGTGAAACTAAGAGGCCATTGAAAGTTCGCATTGCTGAGCACAAGAAACATTCACAGCGAGGAGAAACCAGCAAATCCGAAATGGTGCAGAGCATGTTTGGACTTATCAACACATCATGTGCGCTCAAGCTGAAATCATCCACAAAGAGAAACATTGGTTTAGGAGAAAATTGAAAGAAGCCGCGTGTATGTTGTCCAACAACACATTTAGTCAAGCTAGCGTAGAGATACGTAACATATGGAAACCTTTAATCAAGAGAAAAACGACCAACTCACGCCAAAAATGTCGTCTACCGCTAAAATGAATGAAGCAGAGAGAGGGAAGAGGGAATAGGTGAAAGCACTCGAATGACCTATAAATAATCAGATCTTGGACGAATAAGTCCAGTTATTATCTGAAGACGATTGTGGATACTAACAATCGAAACGTCGTGACATAATTCGGTTTGGAATCTTTTAATTATTATTTTTAATTTTTGTTAATAATATTTTTCAATTTTCAGCTTTTATTAATATTTCAATTATTTATTTTTTTTGGTTGTTGCTTGTATGTTATTTCTTTGTAATTACAGTTTTTTGTTTAATGAAATTGTTATTTTCGGTTAATCATTATTATTTTTTTCGGGGATATTAGACAATGGAAGTCCGAATTGATGAAATACAATAATGTTTACGTTTAGTTACTCTCTCAGAACGAAGTAGGGGAATTACCGTGCGCTATTCCCTTGTTTGAATATGTTTGGCTGGTCGAAAAAGATCTTTCTGATTTCCTAGACATTGATTGGTATATAGAACATGTGCGTGAAAGCCAATAGTTAATAAATATTGTAAAATGAAGAAACATAGAATGCTGTCGTCCAAGAAGTGGCCTATTTAGATAACTAGACAACATGTTTCTTCCACCACCAGTGAAAGAAAAACAAATAGTTGATGACTTGATTTTGGATGATGGTGGGCAATTTCTCAATCTTCCAGATAATTTATTTCTACGCTTAACTGCTTGACTCAAAGATTCCTGCAAAAACTTTACGATTATTTTTGTCCGACGGTAAATTTGAAGCCATCAAGTCGAACATACAAAACGTGTGGTCTTTATCATCCTTTTGTCAAGTCACTAGATCGTCACATCGAGAAGATCCTTAAAAAAGTAAACACGCACACTGACGTCAAAGTTAGATCTATAAGAATCGGTGCTCATCGTGCTAATAAGATGATGTGCATTATTAAAAATTCAGAGGACTTGAAGGGTTCGATGAGAACGACGTAGACATTCTAAAATCGGATGATAGTAAGGATACATATAAGATTGAGCAGCAAACATCCAATTTAATTGATGACTTAGAACCATGGATTTGTGTGCCATGGACTGAAGACTGGTAATTAGAATTATTATGTATACCAAAAATTTCAATGTTTCATTCGTAATATTACTTAAGAAAATAATATTTGACTTTACTCTTCGTTGAATTCCGTGTCAATAAAGTTTATTCAAATGAATATTATGTGAGTTGAAGTCATCTACCCTTAATCTACTTTATTATTTTTAGAATTATAACTGCTGCTCATGAATCAATAAAAAAGCAGAATTAGTTTGGAGAAAAATGCAAATGCGTGTTAGGAATCACACGTTAAAAGGTAAGACATCGTTAGTCCTTAGCTCGCACAAGTTTCTCAACTTCTGAGAGTTGTCGTTCGTATGGGGGCGGCAGCTGATTAACGGAAAAACAGATTTTTTATGTAAGCATGGTAGGGGGTTAAGAGCTTTGCTTACTTCTGCTGACAAGCGGGATGGGGAGGGGGGGGTAAATAATTGCAATGAATACCTATGCTTACATGATACTTGAACAGTCCCTGATTGCTATAAATGAAGTGAAGATATCTTTGTTGATTTATCAGTTATTATGTACATGAATAATAACTTTTTCTGCTGGCTCTCAAGCGACATTTCCAGAAAAGATCATTATTTTAGCTAGAAAAGAAGACGAAGAAGGTATAGCCGATTGAAGATTGACAAACTGAATTCTTGAAATTTCCACAAATCAAAATTTTGATATGTGATAAAATCAGCTGATACTTGATGAAAATCCATAACGTACTCAAAAAATGTTTGTTTGGAGGTGATTGACAATGTTTTATGATCAATTTCATTAGTTCGGACTTCCATTGTCTAATATTGAACAAAATGATTTGAAATCCCTGAAAGAACCCATATAAATGAAAAATTAAAAACAATAGGTGAAAATAACAATTATATTAAATGAAATGAACCTGAAATGGAATTACAATGAAATAAAATACAAATAAAAAATAAAACAAATGAACAAGAAATGAAGAATGAAAAAATGAAGTTACTTGACTAAGTTTTGATTGTTAGTATCCACAATCGTCTTCGGGTGATGATTGGATAAACTCCTCCCAGAGATGACTATTTATGGGTCTCCTCTCTCCTCTTTCCGCTCCACAGGTTTAGCGGGAGATGACCGTTTGGCGTGAGTTGACCATTTTTTGCTTGATTATGGGTTTATATATGTTGCACATCTCTACTCTAACTTGGCTGAATACGGACAACATGTATGCGACTTCTTTGAATTTCCTCCTAAACCAGTTTTCCTCTCTGTGTATGATCTCAGATTGGGACCACTCGATGTTATGTTGATGGGTCCAAACATGCTTTGTTATTACAGATTTGTTGGTTTTTCCTTGCTGTGTGTATTTCTTGTGCTCGGCAATGCAAACTTTCAATGACCTCTCAGTTTCATCATATGATATTCCGCACTCACAGTGTATCCGGAAAATGTTATATTTAGAATAGCAGTCCGCGTTTGGCCGTTTTCACACTAGCCGACACGACCCCGACCCGACACCGACCCGACACCTACCCGATTTGATGCCGACCTGATAAAATCGGATGTGCTTTCACATCAGACAGACAGTCGGTGGCAGTAATTCGACGTAGCAGCTCTGTGTTTTATAAACGTGAAAAAATGGCTGACAGACGTTTGTATTTGTTATATTTGTTGCATTTAAGATCTAAGAGGCGGAAATACATGAGGAAGTATTGGGTCCACCCGATCATTAAAGTTCGGTATGTAGAAGGCGCATTCTACACTCTATTTGAGAAATTAGCTTCGGAGGAAAAAAAGTTTTTTAATTTTTTCCGAATGAGTAATGCTACATTTGATTACTTAGTTGTGAACTTGCGTGATTCTATCAAGAAAGAAGACACCAAATTCCGAATGGCAATACCACCTGAAGAAATGTTGTCAGTAACATTAAGGTAAGTGGATTGTAAATATTAGTTCAACATCTTATTTGATGAAAACTTAATTTATGCTTTCAGATTACAAAAATTCCCAAAAAAAGTTACCTATACTTATTACATTGCTACAATGGTACTGTATTTCTTAATCTATGGTAATATCAATATTTGAGTATCAGCTTAGGTTTAAGGCCAAGCAGAACTTCCCATTTCATCATTTCGGAGGTAGACGGAATTACCAGATGAAACAAAGTCGTGGGTGCTTGGATAGTTAAAAGTGGAAAGAGCAGCTGAGCTTGGACGTGATCGTTTGTCTTTTATAGATTTAATAGCCCCCAGAAATTCCATATGAAGATCAAGTAATTCAGATTCGTTAAAGTCACGTATGTATGGCTTAAACGAGAGCAGCATTAACTCGTGATCAGTAGGTACATGTGCAGGCTTTTTAATTTCAGATAGAATTTCTTGCTCAATGAAGTCAGGTTCCCGTCTTTTCAAGTTTTTTCCAGGAGGTCTATTTACTTTCTTCTTTTGGTTAATAGATACGTTAGCACATATTACTTGTGAATCATTTGGAAGAATCGCATGATCATTTACCTCGGTTTCTGAGGGAGATAGAGGTTGAATTTGTGTATCACTTTCATCTTCTGGTTGCACAGCCTGAGTCAAGTTGTTTATGGTGTCATCTTTTTGGATTGATTTCAGTAGGTATTGCAAGTGTTCGGCGTACATATAACTCTTTTTTGCAGCTTGTCCACTTTTTGTTTTTTGAGAACGTATGAAAGCATCCCTTATGTTTTCCCATTTCTTCATTATGACATCGCCTGAAACAAGAATCATTTTGTAGTGTTATGCTTATCAAACAACTGTTTTGTTTTTCAAGCTGCGGGTAACAACTAGTTCTGTAATAATTTACCGTATTTATACCTGTATTATAGTTACATTTATTGTTACAGGTATCTGGCATCAGGAAACACATTGACAGATTTGCATTACACATTTAGGATTGGCATTTCTACATTAAGCAATATAATTAATATTGTATGCAGTAAAATATGGGACATATTTTGTGGCGAATACCTAAAAGAAATGAAACGGCAAGACTGGGAAGAAGTCGCAGACGAGTTTAAAAGAAAAGCAAATTTTCCAATGTGCCTAGGCGCGATAGACGGCAAGCACATTCGGATACAAAATTTTCCTCATGCTGGATCAGTGCATTTTAACTATAAAAAGTTTTATTCCATAGTACTGTTAGCTATTGTAGATGCTAACTACAAGTTTGTCTATGTTGATATCGGTGCATATGGTAAGGATTGTGACTCTTCCATTCTACAATGTACAGAATTTTGGAGAAAGTTAAGTCTTGGAGAACTAGACATTCCTCCGTCGAAGGGTCTTCCCCCAAAAGATATAAAAGTGCCACATGTTTTTCTTGGTGACAGTGCGTTTGCTATTCACGAACACATCTTGAAGGAGTTTTCAAGTAATAATATGAGTGTTAAGCAACGTGTTTTCAATTACAGACTACACCGAGCTCGCAGGTATGTTGAGTGTGCATTTGGCATCCTCAGCAACAAATGGAGGATCTTCCATAGACCTTTAAATGTTTCTAAACAGTTTTCCAAAAATATTGTCAAAGCTTGTGTGGTTTTACACAATATAGTTCGGTCGAGAGACGTGGGAGGACATGATGACGAAATGATAGTTCCAGGAACTCAATTCCAAAACCTAACCAGGAAGACGAAGGAAACAGGAAAAACCGGGAGAGGTGTTCGCACAACTTTTGCCAACTATTTTGTGAGTGATGAAGGCAAGTTACCTTGGCAGTTATCAAAAATCTAAGGCTATTATGAACTAATAGGATTCTTAACCAACAATGTACATAATGTACTAAACTAAAAAGGTACATTAAAAATTGTACGTACTTACCGACTTTTTTCTTTTCTTCCGTATTTAATGTGTCATATCCATCTTCTAGGTATTCAAATATTTCCTTCCAGCTCCTTTGACGAAGAATTTTATTTTTGTTTCCCTCATCACTTTTATCCCATAAACAAGGCTTTGATTCGACTAATTCAATCAGAGTTACTATGTCATACTTAAATACACTCATTTTAAAAACACTTCAGAACGAAGAACGAACAAACAACTAACAACCGGTGGCTAAATTATCGGGCCGATAGTAGTGGGGCAGGTGGTGCCCGCCGACATGGCGGCACCGATACCGACCCGACGCCGACATTTCGTCTAGTCTGAAAGCGCTCCCTTGTATTAAATGCTATGTTTACTCCAGTGTTGTCGGGCCGATGTCGGGCCGATATCGTGTCGGTGGTGTGTCGGCTAGTGTGAAAACGGCCTTTGGTGGCCTGGTTTTCGTGAGGCCGCTACGGATAGTGTTTCCGGATCTGAAGCAGGTTCTGATGTAGTATTTAGACCCAATTCTTTTCATCCTTTCCAATAATCCTTTGATGTAGGGACGTGCAAGCACTGGTTGTGACGGCTTCTCTTTAATGCTGGGCTCTTGCTGTCTTTCAGCCAAAGTCTGTTCCACTATCGCTTTGGAGTAGCCATTCCGTTGAAGATCATTTTTGATGTTATCTAGTTCCTCCTAGAGATCTTCCTTCGTATTACAGAGCCTGAAAGTATGATGTGATAGAGTCTTGATGATTCCTCTTTCAGTCGATTGTTGGTGGTTGGATTCGGGACTCAGATACTGTCCCGTGTGAGGGAGTTTTCGGAATACAGATGTTTCCCACTTAGTGTCGGTCCTCTTTACCAATACGTCTAAGAATGGCAAATCGTTGTGGACTTTCTTCTCCATTGTGAAAGTGATGAAATGTCTTACGCTGTTGATGTGTTTCAGAATGGCGTCTATTTCAATATTCCCAGGGTTCCAAATCATGAAGGTGTCGTCAACGTATCTCAAACAGACTCGGGGTTTCTTGTGGGCGTCTTCAATGGCCAGGGTTTCAAACCACTCCATATATATGTTGGCTATAACTGGTGAAAGTGGTGATCCCATTGGCAGTCCCTCTGCGTGTAAAGAATTCGTCATTCAGTTGGAAATAACAGTTTCATACACATCATCCTAGTAATTCCATAATTACTTCTTACTTCATAATTACTCCATAATTGCTTTCTCGGTATGATTTGGAGTGCTTATTCGACAGGAACGATGGTGTAAAGGCTGAGCACGTCTTTCAGAGATTTCAAATCATTTTATATAATATTGATAATGGAAGTCCGAACTGATGAAAAATACTCAAAGAATGCTTTATTATGTTGCGTTTTTGTAAAACTGTTTGGGGAAAGTCTCACAATAAACCTGTTTCTTGAATATAGAATTCTTTACATTTGTTTAGTGTTGGAATGAATATGGCTGATGGACTGCGAATAGTCATGATGCTCTCTAGGTGGCTCGTGTGTTATTGACATTGACCAGTCAAAAAAGACCAAACAGTCGATGCCGTTGACACGAAAAAAAAAAAAGAAAAATTAACTCAGGTAGATACGTCAGGAACAGATTATTCACTGCATGTGCTATGGCGAAGACACGTGTGTAGGATAAGAATATGGAAAAGATCTTCAGTAGAATGCTATGTGGTGAAATTTTTCCTAAGAAAAGTTCATACAAAAAGGACCGAACCCATGCGATGATGAAGTATTACGAGTAGAACACTGAAAGGTGGAACATCAACCTCTGGCGTAGAATAAATCCGGAAGATCCGGAATATAAATCCCAAACGCGCGTCGGGAAGAGCATAGACCTGCTACACTGTTCTTGAAGCGCGTTTCGCCAATGAGTCTACTTCATCTTCCGACAACACCAACTTGGTTGATGAAACACGCGTCGAAAAAAGTATCGCAGTTCTAGTGTTTTCGAAAAGTACTTGTTTTGGAATAGAACTCCGGTCAGAATATGGGACAATTGATTCAGTAGTGACGAATAATTCATCACAATGTAGTATCGTGGTCAATTCATCAATTTTTATCACATTGTTTGATATCTTAACTCTTATTTTCAAGCTGTACCAGAAAAGTTATTATTATCCTTTCGAGTGAGCGGTGAAAGTGTAACGCCATAAAGAACAAACGGATAATGTAGAATGTAACTGTGGAAGATAAAAACGTTTTAACGTGGTTAAATATGACTTCTACGGTGGCAAATACACTTTAGTGACTTAAATTTCACTTTGAGGGTAACATTTTGTTCGAGATAAGATTTAATTATTGCCACCCTTTATAATATACTTCTGCCTTGGCGGTTGTATTGAATATCTACAAAAGCGGAGATTTCGTGAAATGCGAGGCATTAAATTACAGAAACAAGTCACATTTGGAAGAAAAAACAACATGGAGGGAATGATATATGTTCTTGGAAAAAAGCAAGTGTTCTTTAACCACACGACTGAAGTGAAACTTCATGTATTCTAATGTATGTATATACATATACATACATTAGAGTATTTCAGTTTCAGGCGATATTTTTTTTCTCGGTTCTACCAGAAAATCAGACAATTTATAGAAAAAAAATCCCGTTAGAATTTTTTGAGTCAATTGGAAGCTAAGCTCCCATATGAATAACAGACACACACTTTTTTTCGGTTTCAACTCGATTTATCGGTATCAAAAACATTGAAAAAAAACGAGTATGAAGATTTTTTTGCAAATTAAATTCACTACAAAAAATTTTTATTTTTTTCCAGCGGTGATATATATTCAGATGACTAGTTTAGTGATCCAATAATTTTTTTGAAAAAGGGTTTGGTTGGATAACAGTATAACTTTTTTCTTAAAAAAATTGTATTCCGATTCTTCAAATTTAATTAAATTCTTCTTCAGGACACGAAAAGTAGTTTTTCGTGTTGATAACATTATCATTTTGAAAACCATCAGACATATTAGATGCATATTTGAAAAAAAATAAAAATAAAAAACAATGCAACAACCAAATTTCCGAGACAACAACACCAACACAAAACGACAAGAAACAAACGTTTGTTGGTGGAGGTGTTGTCTCGGAAATTTGTTGTTGCAATGTTTTTCATTTTTATTTTTTCTTAAATTCTTTGTTTCAGCCAGCTAATGTATAAAAAAACATTTGTCGCGGTTTTGTTAATCTATAGAAAAATAAATGTGAAGTGTACCTACATAAATGCAGCTTATGAATTTTAATAACATATAGGCTACATTTCACAATTTTGGTCAATATCAAAGAAGTTTTTTATTCTGAAGGTGAATCACTTTGGCATGCTGCAACTAATATTGCTCCTCCTACAGATAAAAAGATAATACAAAGTGTATGGGACCGACCTTTTCTGAACATTATAACTGATAAACTTCTGAAATCTACAAGTGTATACGATAAGGCTCGTCTGAAAGCAGCAATGATCAAGGAATCGGGTGCTTAGCTGAATGCTCTACCTGTTGCATCTCTTGGAACACTATTAGACGATGAATCTTTCAGAATAGCAGGATGGGTTCATCTATTTGTGATTCTCATACTTGTGTTTGCGGTAGTATAGTTGATGAGAAAGGTACACATGGTTTGAGTTGCAGGAGAAGTGCAGGACGTACATCTCGACATCACCAAGTGAACGACATATTGAAACGAGCTATGTTGTCAGAGGATGTTTCTGCAATTCTGGAAGCCTTAGGTACCAGTCGAGATGATGGTAAATGACCAGATGGTATGTCTCTCATACCATGGAAATACGGTAAACCTATGGTATAGGACTTTACTTGCGTTGACACGGTCGCGGCTTCCCATCTAGCCGAAAGTTCTAAGTCTGCTGGAACGGCAGCATTGTCTAGCGAGAAATTGAGAAGAAAAAAATACCAAAATCTTGAAAACAACTATCTGTTTCCTCCAGTAGCGGTTGAAACTTTTGGTGTTTATGGCCCGGAGTCTCTGTTATTCGTTCATGAACTCGGAAGGAGAATAGGCCAAGCAACGAAAGATCACCGTTCTACCTCTTTTTTGATAGGAAGAATTAGTATTGCTATTCAACGTGGCAATGCTGCTTCAGTACTTGGAACTATTCCTCCTTCACATAATTTTTATGAGATCATGCATTGCCTTAATTTCAGTACGGAACTGAAACCTCTTCGAAACAAACCGAGATATGTGGATATTCATCAGTCTCCTATCAAGGGTAAAACACAAGTGATTGATCCACTTTCTTCTTTTTCAGTGCGGCCAGTGGACTCAGGTCATTCTTGCCCCCAAAAAATGAGTTGTAGTCCTCGTAGAACTAGTTCCCTTTCAGTGGAAGAGCTTCATGTAGCAAGAGCCGAATCGATCCCTCTACGAAACCCTTCTTCACTTGGAAGGATTGATCGCAGCTTGAGAAATAGTTCTTATGGAGATTCTGTGAAATATGTTCTTCCTTACGAGTCAGTAGATAGTTGTCCTGATAATCTAGAGAAGAAAATTGGATTGGATAATTTAGGAAACACTTGCTACATGAATAGCATTTTACAAGTGTTGTTCATGACAAAGAATTTCAAGGACGAAGTTTTAATGATGAACGAGAACGGGAATGTTTTCTACTTATTCATCAAACTCAAACACCTGTTCATGCAGCTGCAGTTTCGTAAGAAGGTGTCATCTTTCCCTCCAACCGATTTCCTGGAGTATTTGAAGTCCACTAGATACTCGTTAGGACAACAAGAGGATTGTTCCGAATTTTTGGGGTTCTTGTTGAATACTCTCCGTGAGCAAAACAATAGTAAAATCAATACTCCTGACCGCTCTGGATTGAATGATTCCGTACAGCCCATATCGTCTTGTGGTCTTGTGCTGGAAAAATCCTTACTTGTTTACTTCGTGGTAAATGTTCAAGAAGTACTGAAAACTCATGTGAATTTCTGGAACTTCATCTAGCTTTTCCTAATATGACTAATAACCAGTTCGTGCAAAGCTTATTGTTAAATCATCTGAAAATGGAATTTTTACCAGGTGATGATCGACTGTATTGTCAAACATGCGCCAAACTAACTGACTGTTATAAGGAAACAAGTATATCTGAGGCACCAGTCAATCTAATAATAACACTGATGATTTTCAAACAAGACTCAACCTCTAACGGAAGCAAGAAACTCTTTGGAAGGTTCGAAATAGATGAACATTTCAACCTAGCAGACCACTATTATAATATTCATGCAGTCATTGTTCACTGTGGTTCTGGCGTTGAATTTGGTCATTATTACGCCTTGGTCAAAGAAGGAACGGACTGGTTTAAGTCTGACGATAGTCGTGTCAGGAAGTGTTCTGGCGATGCATTTAATTTATTGGAGCCTCTGAAGACACCCTAAATTTTGTTTTGTAAGAGAAATGACATTGTTAGATCAAAATCTTCAGATGATGTGGTGCTGCAGGTTTTTCTGGGTTTTCCTGCAGCTGAAAAAGCAAATGCGCCACTGGAATCAATGAAGTCGCCCCGGAGCGCCAATTAATTTTTATTGTTGTTTTTATTTTATTTTTATCGTTGTTGTATCATTATATATCAAAACGTTAGATGAAATATATTAAATGATTTTGATCATAATAATAACACATTTTAGAATATTTGTCAAATTCTTATGAAAATTGATATAATTGTCGTTTTGAGTCTACTAAGTAATTTGGACAGATTGTTTGAAAGTCATAACATTGATCTGACGCAACGCAGTAAGCCATTACGCATCAAGTCTACTATAAGGGCAAGCACACACTACAGACTTTTTATCGGCGGATAGTTTAGTCTGGTTGGGTTGGGTGTCGGCATATTACTCAAACAAAACTCTTCGATTCGGTGCGGGTGCGCAGACCACCAACCGAAAAGTCTGAACAGTTGTTGATGTATATAATATTTTGACGCGTTGTATTCAAAGTATTGAAAAATGTTATCGAGGAAAGCTGTTATTGCAATTATCATTGCACGAAGAAGAAATATGAGGAAAACAAGCAAAAGATACTTTGAATGGTGGGTGCACCCTATTTTAAGTGATAGATTAGTTCAAGGAATGTTCTACACGCTCCATCCTAAGCTGCTGAAATATGTTCTTCGCTTACTATAGAATGAGCATGAGCAGCTTCAATGAACTTGTTAGACTAGTCGGATCATTAATTATGAAGCAAGATACGAATTTAGGACGCACAATACCTGTGCGCACAACTTCCGCAATTAAATTTTCTACTGAACATTCGGCAATATTCGACATAATTATGAAAAAACAAAAAATTAATGAAAACGTAAATATATTCAAAGATAAAGTAGGTACTAGATAATATTTGATATCAGATATCAACAATGGAATGTAGAATGGGGAGTCTGCAGGCACCGACTGTTTAATTGGTGGGTCTGCGCACTCTCATAAATACACAGGCCGATAGTTGTCTAACTTTGTAATTGAATCAGAATTGGGAATCCTATGCAACTAGTTTCTGATTATTCAGTCGGCCGATTGGAATCGCTTAGATGTGCGGACGCACTAAGGCGACGGGAGATGATGCGCCTAGGTAGAAGAGCGGTCTGAGCAAAGAAGCGCCACTGCCGAGAACGCGACCCGAACCTGGGCAGACGCGTGAGGGCAGACGTCGTTGATGGTTGTGTTAGTTTTGCGAATTTCTTTATATATAACATGATTCGATTCTTGAAGCTATTCATTACTCATTAACTGTATTTTTTAAGTGAAAAGATAAAGTATTAGTTGTTGTCCGCTTTTATATTAACGTGTAGCCGAAGCTATTGAAGCTAGAATTTCAAGAAATATGCAGGTAGGTTCTTTGTATAGCATAAATAAGCATCGAGAAAGGAAATCAGGAATTTTTACCCACAAAGGGGAAAATAGGGGCTCAAAGATTGTATTGAATTTATTCAGTTTTGTAGTTGGAAATCTGAAGTTTTAGGTTATTAAAAATATTGTAACTATTTGTTCAAAATGGTATGTCACGAAACTAAATGTGACAAACCAAATTCTACGCGGGCGAAGCCGCAGGCAACAACTAGTCTTCCATGGTAAGAATATCACAAACAACTGTATCGGGGTTAATTTCAACGAACAAATGTTGAGAAAGGGAACAGAACTTGCTTATTCATTTCTGAAAATTTTCATTCCCTCTTCTAAAACTAGTCCACTCGATATTGTATCCGAGCGTATAATTTTTTCAGCCCGATAGACAACATATTTTTGGATTCCTTAACAAATGTTTCAATACATTGCTCAATTTAACACTCTGAAGTGGCATGGGGGTGATAGGAATATTATTCTTCGACGAATTTATGGCATCAAAGTTGCCATAATGTGAAAGTTATGAACCGTAAAATGAAATACTTACAGAATTCCCCACTTCGCTCTCAAATGCGGTGTTTATTGTAGGAATTCATTTGGTACAAGGATGATTTTCTTCGAGTTCGAAAAGTTTGGCGTACTGGGATATATAGGCATTGGTTTAAGGAATGAAACTCCATGCTCGTTTCTGTTTGGGATGAATTCGGACTGGACAATTTTCTTTTTCCTTCTTCCGGATGTTACATAGAATGAACGGAGAAAAATTAAACGAATATACCTTACGGATGAAACTGAAAAGAATAAGCTAACAAAAATAACCACTTCTTCCTACGGATATTGGATTATACAGGAATCGCTTTATCCTTCAATTTACACATCAAACATTCATATAGAAACTGAAACAAAAATATCATTAATTAGAAACAGTACACAAAAAATACTTGTGAATATTGAAGACAAACGAGGCTTCCAAGCAGATTGTTACAGGGCATAGAGAGGTAACGCTTATACTGTATCAGATCTTGCGTTACACATATATCGATGAGAACGTTCTCTTTACATTCAGCGACTCGCTCGCCTCACTAGTGACTATTAGAATCCTATCAGGGCAGTGCTGTTTGGTGGTCAGCAGCACGCTTTGTGTGTGTGCAACTAGCGTAAGGCTAATTGCACACACACCGATTGTGGACGGCCGATTTTATACCGGTCGTCGAAATTCCAATAGTGAATCACATGTGGCAACGAGACCTGGCACACATGCTTACCGGTGATCGACGTCGATCACCGGTCGGCGTGTGTGCCAGGTCCCGTACCCACATGTGGTTCACTATTGGAATTTGGACGACAATGTGTGCATTTAGCGTAACGCTAGTTGCACACACACCGATTTTGTCCGGCCAGTATAAAATCGGCCGATATTTTATTGGTAGCTGGTGCTTGTATACTTACCGAATTATTATCGGTCAAACAATCAGTTGCTTTGTTGTCGTAATTAGCACGCACTACCAAAACGAAATTAATGCGTAGTAACTACAATTTCAGCGAGCATTCGAGACTGGAATGGTCGGTAAAAAACCGGTGAGTATGCAAGAGTGTATTTAGTCATGTACACCACTATTTCCCGGTACTGCTGGCGACGATCACCGGTCGGCGTGAGTGCCTGGTTCCGTTCCCACATGTGGTTCACTATTGGAATTTGGACGACCGGTATAAAATCGGCCGTCCAAAATTGGTGTGTGTGCAATTAGCGTAAACAGGCCTGCTGGCTGCCCTGTGATCCATCACAAAGTGGATACAAAACGCGTGTTGTCTCGCCTGCTTGATCTTAGCTTTCATCTTGTGTTCACGCCGTTCAATTATACGAACCGCATGGCCGGAATTTCGTCCTTTCAAATGAAATCAAATCAAATCAGTTTATTTCCAGAGACTCTACAGTATATATATATATATATATATATATATATATACAGGGTGTCCCTGGACTTCCTCTTTTCCTCTCGGGAATGTATAGATGGGGTCAAAATATCACCAGTACTTCATATAACGTTTTTTCCTAAAAGTCTTCGTAACCAAGTTACGGGCCCTCGAAGTTACAAAATGAAAAATGGTTTTCTTTGATAACTTTTCAAGTGAATATTCAAAATCATCCAAATTTTGGTAATTGACTAAACAAATGAATTCCGTCGATGAGCTTTCATGCAGGAGTCAGTTGTTCTGCTACAAAGTCAGGAACGGACTACACCCGATGGTCCACACCCCAAAACTTTGAAATGACAGATATTTTTCAATATTTTTCAACAAAATAAGGTTACTTGGACAATTTTATGAATAAAAGTACTCGTGTGGAAAGTCGATCGGAGCAACGAGTCTTGATAAAAATGTAGTTCTACTCGACCACATCAAACCCGCTCGTCCACCATTATTTGAAATGAATAATTATCAAAGCAGAAATAATAATGATAACGTTAATTCAACAACATTTATAACAGGAATAATACAAAGTATGCTAAAATGAAGTCGTAAACAAAAAGTACAGTACCTATATGGAAGTTTAAGTTACAATTGTGATAGCAGATATTTTTTCAAAAGAAATATCAAGTTCTGTAGATTCGTGGTGTTTTTAAACTAACAAGCTACTCTACTATGAAATATCGAATTCATTCCATATTTTGTATGTACATAATACGTGTGGAATAATCACGTTTCGTGTTGATCAGTTATCTGAATCTCATGAAACTCAACATTCGAATGTTTCAAATTCTTCTTCACAGCTAAACTGTTGAGGAGTTTCACTGATAATTATAATTTTATGGGAGAAATTCTTTAACACGAATCTAAATTTAGCTGAAAAAACGCACATCGGAAAAAATATTTACTATACTAATAAAAAGCAAACGAATGAACTACAAAAACGGCTGCACATGATCAGGTGGAAAATATCCAGGGAATAATTATGTTCCATTTCTTTTACAGATGTTGACAAAAAACCTTTTAGAAAGTTTTGATAAAAAATGAGAAACTGGAATGCGATTTTGTTTTGTTGAGTGGTGCGTTGTCATATGACTATCATTGTATTGTCAATATTCTATAGGATATTTTGAATTTTTTTGATATGGCCGAACAGTTTACATTCAATAAATATGCAGATATGCATGTATTTTATGGACGAGCATTTTGTAATGTTGCAGAAGCTCGTCGTCTGTATTCCGAGCATTTTCCCAATCGAACGGTACCGTCAAGAGAAACATTCGAGCGTGTCGATCGCAGCTTGAGGGAGACAGGTATGTAATAATTGATAATTAATTTGAGCACGTTGTTTTATTTCGATATTATTGTAGGTACAGTTTTGCCAAAACGAGGTGGTGAGGGCGCTCCTAGGACTGTACGTACCGTTGTATTGGAGGAAAATATTTTGGAAGCCGTCGCTGATGATCCTTCAATGAGCATCAGAAATCTATCAGAACAGTTCCATACATCCAAGTCCACTATTCATAGAATAAGTAGGGAACAACTGCTCCACCCATTTCACATCCAGAAGGTACATGCCATGACACCTCAAGATTTTCCAGCACGACTGGAATATGCCAATTGGTTCATGGATAGGCAAAGAGAGGATATGACTTTTATTAATCGAGTTTTATTCACTGATGAAGCAGGTTTCAGTAGAGATGGAGTTATCAACTCTCATAATCTCCATATATGGGCCGAAGAAAATCCCCATGGGATATTGCAAACCAAACACCAACGGAAATTCAACGTGAATGTTTGGGCTGGTATCATAGGAAACCATCTTATAGGACCATTCGTTCTACAGGACCGATTGAATGGAGAACGTTATTTGGAGTTCATTCAGAACGATTTGAATGGACTTTTGGAACATGTTCCATTGCAAACCCGAAGAGATATGTGGTTTATGCATGATGGCGCTCCTCCTCATTTTAGTTTGATTGTGCGTGACCATCTGAACCATATTTTCCACAATAGATGGATTGGTAGAGGTGGGCCATATTCATGGCCATCGCGGTCTCCGGATTTAAATCCATTGGATTTCTTTCTGTGGGGGCATCTAAAAAGCCTTGTTTACGCTACACCTATTCACACAAGAGATGCATTGTTGAATAGAATAACATTACATTGTGAAGCCATACGAAACGACCCTGGAATGCTATTTCAAGTACAGAGAGGGTGTCTTCGCAGACTAAGAAAATGTATAGAGAGAGAAGATGGTCATATCGAGCAGCTTCTGTAGCGGATTTTTCATTTCTGTTTGCTCTTGAGGCTCTTGAGTTTCGTTAGTTAAACGTGTTTGCATTATAAAAAATCGTTATGAACATTTTACCTATCATTTCCGTTTTCCTTAAAAACTAATATTTTCGAATAATGGTAGACAACTCAGGATAAATGTTGTTGAATTAACGTTATCATTATTATTTCTGCTTTGATAATTATTCATTTCAAATAATGGTGGACGAGCGGGTTTGATGTCGTCGAGTGGAACTACATTTTAATCAAGACTCGTTGCTCCTATCGACTTTCCACACGAGTACTTTTATTCATAAAATTGTCCATGTAACCTTAATTTGTTGAAAAATATTGAAAAATATCTGTCATTTCAAAGTTTTGGGGTGTGGACCATCGGGGGTAGTCCGTTCCTGACTTTGTAGCAAAACAACTGACTCCTGCATGAAAGTTCATCGAAGGAATTCATTTGTTTAGTCAATTACCAAAATTTGGATGATTTTGAATATTCACTTGAAAAGTTATCAAAGAAAAACATTTTTCATTTTGTAACTTCGAGGGCCCGTTACTTGGTAACGAAGGATTTTAGGAAAAAAAGTTATATGAAGTACTGGTGATATTTTGACCCCATCTATACATTCCCGAGAGGAAAAGAGGAAGTCCAGGGACACCCTGTATATATATATATATATATATATATATATATATATATATATATATATATATATATATATATATATATATATATATATATATATATAATAAAAGAGTGAAAGATATGAAAATATCTAACAGAAGTATAAAAAAACATGAAACTGAAAAATATGACAATTGAAAATAGTACAGTCTAAACTGTTGCAATCAAGTTATTAATATTTCCAAATCAGCCTGGAAGTATTCATTGAGGAAATAAAATGTATTGTCATGTAACAGTTTATTAACATTTTTTTTGAAGGAATGCAGGTTTGATAGCCGTTTAAGAGAGATAGATAGTTTGTTGTATAACTTGATGGGCATAATTAGAGGGCCATTGGCTGCTTTCGTCAATTTATGGTGGGGAACAATAAAATTATAATTAGATCTTAACGTATATCTTGTGGCGAGCTGAAGAGTATCTCTTGATGAGTTTTGACATAAACAACCAAGTTGAATATATATATATAGTGAAATAATAGTTAGAATATCCAAATCGGTAAACAGCTCCCTACATGAGTCATCATATTTTTCGAAACACATTGTTCTGACTATCTTTTTTGGAGCTATTAGTAATTCGTTTATTCTTGTACAGCTACCAAAGTTGATCAGACAATAACTGAATGAAGATTGAATATGAGCATAGTAATAGCTCTTTAATATATTCAATGGAACAAAATTTCGGAGATTACGAATTACATAACAATGTTTCGAAATTTTACTCATAATATAATCAGTGTGCTTGTTCCAAGAGAGTTGAGCATCAATGTTCAAACCTAACACTTTCACAGATGAGGTTTGCTGTATTGACTTGCCATTTATTTTGACCAGAACACTGCGATCATTTTCATGTAGTGAAAAGACGATTTTATTAGTTTTTGAGCTGTTCAGAATGAGACCATTTAGAGAACGATATTTTTGCATATTGGCAACTGCTTGATTGGCCTGACTTGGAAATCCCTCATAATCTGAAGACTTCAGAGTGAACGAAGAATCGTCGGCAAATTGCACTGTACAATGTTGACGATTACTGTTGTTGAGCTCATGTACGAATGAAAGAAAGAGAATAGGTCCTAGGACGCTTCCCTGGGGAACACCGGTGGGTACGACACAGGTTCTAGAGTGGAAGGTCCCAGCCTCCAGTTTAACCCTCACAGTTTGCGTTCTGCAATCCAGATAAGATCTCAATCAATCCAGAGATGAGCCACGAATTCCTAGACAAAACAGCTTGCTCGAAAGTAAATCGTGATCAACAGTGTGACAAATCGAATAGAACACTCATCTCTATCGAGATCAGAAATGACTTCATTGACTTAATTCATCGTGGCATCCTGAGTGGGCTTGCCAATTTGGAAGCCATATTGACAGTCTGGGATGATTTTATACTTCTTGCAAAAAGAGAGTAGTCTTCTTTGATAAGTTTTCTCTAATATTTTGGAAAATGCAGATAGTAACGCAATTCCTCTGTAATTGGAAACCAAGTGCTTGTCATGTTTCTTATGGATAGGCACTATTATTGCATTTTCGAGTCGAGCAGGGAATATACCTTCGACTAGGGGGATATTAATGAGGTATAGGAGGTGTTCGATCAAATTTTCAACCACCTTGAACAATAGGTTGCAAGGTACTTCATCCACCCTACTGGAAGTCTTAGAAGATATCGACTTCACTATCGCGAGTAGTTCTGTTCCATCCAGAGGATATAAAAAAGTGAGTTGGAGTTGATGTCACAGTTATTTTCTTGAATAGGAGATGTTTCTTTGACTAGTTTTTGGACAGAATTCAAGAAGTAATTGCTGAATGTTTAGGAGATATCAACACCGTTTCGATTAGGAAAGAGATTGGACGGAGATGTATACATCGGTCTTAATTTGTCAAATGTCAGTCTCTTCTGTTAGAACACTATGAATCTCTGCAATAAACAAGCCAGTTCTTGTGGCTTCAGGGACCTAACTCTGTGAGCCCTTCCTGTTCTTATTTTCTTCATTGGTGGCACGATGCGAGTCTCCTCTCCAGCCGTGCCAGTTGGTGGTAAAACTGTCACTTCTAACACTTCCTTAATATGTTGGGAACGAGCTGTCTAGCCCTGACGCTGAAGATAGGATACATAATCCCTTAGATTTTGGACGGAGAGCATGCATTATTGCCATGTACTCTCTCCTCGCGGTCTCACTAGCGTAAGAGATACTCAGCTCATGCTTTCACTCATTGCCAGGGTTGTCATCTTGTCATCTTGCCTCGGATTCCTCTGAACGGGTCGATTGTGGAGGTTGCTTCCTCGATTACCAGGAACCAAGTTTTGGGTCTACCGGATGGTTAGGCCCGGAGAATCATGTACTCTAAGCAGACGCAATGAGCTTTTTTCATTCATCTGGTCAAGATTTCTATTTTGCCGAGTCCAGCAGGCGTGACCTTGAAGTTGTAGCAAAGTCTTCATTACATCAAGGGCTTCAAACAAACAGAATAATCATTTTGATGAAATCATTTTTACTCAATGAGTAAGCTGGTCGGGAGCTGTCCACGCAGCTCTGACACAGTTAGAAGGAAGCGCGCCAGCAATATCAACCTATGATCACTCTTTACATGATGGAATGAGCGATTAATGAGTCCAGTGATCATGTGACCTAAGCAGACGCAATGAGTCAAATATGACTGCCATCGTGCGGCGGGATCATTCCACCAAGGACTCCAAAAGTCAGAGTAACCATATCAATAGAGTCCGCAAATTTTGACATTTCTTCATTTTTCTCTTCCCTTTTCGGATGATATACATATCACTGGAAGCCTAAAACTTCATGACGAATATCGTTTGGCTCTGATGGTCAAAAAGACCTACATCAGGCTCATTATCTTGTAAGGGTGGGCAATAAATAGTTTCGAATTATTTCGGCACTGATCATATTCCACAACGTATTCAAAATCACCCGGAGCGTATAGCAACACCGGCGTCAATACCGTTATAGTGCCGTAGATGGTAATGAAACAGTCTTACGCGACTTAAGTAGACTGAGGTATTGAAGACATCATCCTGGTAAGCCATGATGAACCCCTCAGTTTCCAACTTCAGTCCACTTGACCTGAGAAAAGGGAAGGTCGATACTTCGATGAGGTGAAGTTTTTAATGTAATCAAAGAAGACCCCACGCATTGGCTCATCCATGTGTTGGCACGGGAGTGAATTGAAATCTGCTGATTGGCTGCTGGGCCTTTCAGTGAACTGGTTCCGACTCGGTGATAGAGTTGTATTCACGTCGCTCATTGTCGAAAACTGAACTGAGTTCATCATCCGCTGTGGCAGCTGCCCTGAAAAAATATGTTCCAATTCCTGATCTCACATGATCGCGGACCATGCAAAGAAGTAGATCCGAATTCCTGATGACTTCAAATGCTTCATCCACTGTCATCCTGTCATGTAGACACTTCAAACTCAAAGGTCCATGGCCTTCCTGTTGGAAGACCTAACGATTTGGGACGCAAACTCCTATGGAAATGTATAATTTTTCGGGTGTTGATATAGCTCGTCCCGAATCTACTCCACTACTCCAAAGGAGTAGAATAGGATTGAAACGGTAAAATATATGTGTAGCAGCAACTTTGCTTTTCCACGACAGTTTCGATGACCACATCTGTCAGAGTTTTTATTGATACTTGCCGCGGAAAGAGTTCTTCACTGTTGCTACCTCTTGTCAGTGGCGGTGTTTCTAATATCAATGGTTATGGACTCGGATCGCATATGCTGACCGGGACCTCTATACTTATCACATATTCACGGTAGACTATTCTATTACTACAACCTGAAAACCGAATCATCTCAATGATTTTTCAGTTCCTATTCGAATGAACGACGTTTTTGCTCAATTTCAATGTAGGTCAAAGTTCAGCTCTGAAAAGGTAAAAGGTCATTTGTCGGTGACGTAAGCCGAGGTAACTGTGCCCGTAATATTTCGTTTGTTTTTGTGACATGCGAGTTATTTTGTAACTGGAATTAATAATGGCTGGCCATATATCGTTGTCGGTAATTTTTTATGAGAGTTGCACTCACCCGAGGCTGATGACAAATGACCTGTAGCTTTGTGTACGAACACAAATGGCGTTCGTAATTTGCTTCAAGTGTTATCGGAGGAAATTCAGCCCTGGTTCTCGGCTTATTGCCATTGATTGAAGTTCTGGGTTTGATTTGTTCTCCCTTGATATTATTGTGTATGCTGGAAACATACATCAGAAATTTATCTTTGTTGATTTGGGTGGCCATCAAAATTAATCTAGAGGACTTCGTGTGTTCACACAGTTGATGTTCGTTCAGATGATTCAACCGAAATTGAGTTTCATTCGTATGTATTGAATGGAAAGAAATGGAGTTGATTCATGCGAAAATTCACATAATCCAAACATGGAGTTATCACGTTCAACAATAGACCGATTAGTGCTGACGATCTGCCCTAGCACGGCCATCTCTGAAAAAAATCGTGGTGAGAGTAAAGAAAACACCATTCGAAATCCAGAATCCTAGATTCGAAAGTCAGATCGATATCAATGAGGAATCATATTATGTAACGTTACCTTACTTTTTTCTGAATCCAGAGTAAGATAACAATAAAAGTGCCACGATTGGCTGTGGATTATGCGGAGGCAAGAGCGTGGTTCGTTTCTTGATTCTTCATAGAGGCTCAATACTGGGTGCTGAAAAGGGTTACCAAATCCAAGTCCTCATTTGGGCGCCATCTACAGATTTTTATAGAAATAGACTACCCTTTTCCACACTCGTCACTGTAGATCAACGTTGCTACACAAGAATAGGAGACACTTCCAGACTACCAATAAAACAAGGAAAAAAGGTTCAATGTGAAAATTTCATGAACAAACATAAAAAATGCACTTATCTCAAGTGATTTTGGTTTCGTCCTTTGAGTTGTTTTTATTATTGTTTTATTACGCTTCACTAAGCTTGATTCCTTATTTTTCTTTAATATTGGGTTCACTTTTGCCTGAATGGTAGGTTCAGTTTTTTTGTTACCGATTCTGATTCGGTTTACTTTTGAATTTGCTTGGCAGAATTAGAATATAAAAACTACTGTCAAAAAATCAATCGATTCTAGAGTTAGTTAAATTTACAACTTCATAACATGATTCAATATTTTGACCATTAAATTTCCACCTCAAAAATACCTTAAAAGTTGGAATTCACCTATATGGATGACTATTAGAAATTAATTATAATTTTTGTCACCACAACTCACTCCTTATTTGAAAGTTAAGCTCAGAAAGGACCGTTTCACAATTTCCTTCTACCTACTCCGAATCGGAACTAGTTCAAAGTTCAAACTCTTCTCTCACCTATTAAAATAGACATATAAACAAAGTCCAGCGAAATAAAGATTTCTCCTGACTTTATAACATTAATCGTTGAAAATGGATTCTGTAACTGAACAAAAGAAGAAGAATTTTTATTTGACGTCTTTTTGCATACCTAACCATGATACAGATAAAATAATCAAAATAAATAATATTGCTGTTATGTGGTTTACACTGAATTTATATTTATAAAAACAAACTTTATTGAATATAATTATTTACTATAAAGACATTTGACTTTCAAAAGTGATTCAAGATTTCGACGAACTTGGATAGTCGCGAAGTTGTTCAAGAATGCGGCGTCCTCTTGTTCTCCCACATTTATAGGATCAGGAACTGCTGATGTAGATGTGCGTTTCTTCGAATGTTCTAGAAAAACCTTGGAAATGTGCTGAATATGCTGAGTCATTTCCTGGGTGACTGCGTAGTGGCTGATGCAGTACTTGTTATTGTGGTGCAATCCTTGAACAAAGGGTGCATTGATTTTTTTAATATAACATGGCTTTTGAATGTCAATATTCCGATTCATATTTGTTTGGTAGCGCTACCGAAGACGGTTCAGAAGAATCCCAGATCTGTAAAAATAAAAATAGGAATTTAGATAATGGGTATGTTATAATTCTCATGTTGATATTAAAAAGAAAAAGATTTATTTTGTGTTCAGTTTAATCCTAAACAATATGAAATCAGCAATGGAAAAACGGAACGTTATATATAAATAGTTTTTCTTTACTTCTTAATGTGTTTTAATGTGTGATTCCTAACACGAATGATTCTGCAACCGTGTTAGGAATCACACGTTAAAAGGTAAGACCTCGTTAGTCCTTAGCTCGCACAAGTTTCTCAACTTCTGAGAGTTGTCGTTCGTATGGGGGCGGCAGCTGATTAACGGAAAAACAGATTATAAACAGATTTTAAACAGATTCTAAACAGATTTTAAACACGGGTTGGATGATAGCAAGTGAAAATTGATCGTTCAGACTAGGGCTTGAACCACCGATCAATACGGCAGTCAATTCGAGTGAGTGAACAAAGCACCCACGTCGAACCGCCTGGCTACCGACCCTCAACAAAATTAAAAATAAATGAAGCTGAATCAATAGAGCCGAATTGCGATAGACAGCAAACTGAAAAGTTTACTCCGGAAAGTTGCTGCATAATACAAACTACTGAAAAGTCCAATAAGTCCAAACCTCCTTCTAAGATAAATATTGTTATTCAGTAACAGATCCACTCCGTAAATGAGGCCACAAGCGGAAAAGGAATAGCCCATGTAACAATACTCTAACAGAAATCAAAATAATTTCAAAGACTCTATCGAAGATACATATACATTTGAGAAAATAAATATTTCTAAATGAAATAGCGAAACATTCATCTCCTCCAACGCACCTAAACAGTAGGTTCTGGTTATTGCCTGCCAAAAAACAACTATTTATGTGGCTAATACCTCGCTGGACATTGAATTATATACGATAGACCCCTTGGGTTGGGCTACCTATCGGGCGGGTCCCCAGGTGGCGGATAGGGGAACGGCCAGAGGACTGGAGGCCCTGTCCGAGAAGCTAATATGGCCTTACGGACGGGATCGCCGGACTCCTGGTCAGTGGCAGAAATAAGTAGGGTGGGGGAACTAAAACTCCCCAGAAGCCTTTGCAAAACATGCCACCGTGGACTAGCCCACCCAAGCTAATTTGTAAGGAATCGTGCAGATACCTGAAAAGCCGCAGGGAGATATTCGGTTACGAACGATCGCCTTGGGAAACTGGTCAAAACCTCATTGTAATTAGCCTTTCTCTGGTAATACGGGGCTCTGCCAGAGGTGACCAACTTTTTCCCTTGCTAGTCGTGGGAACACACATGAATGAAATAAAAACCAATCCCGAGGCAGGGCAGAAGTGCTCACCTTAATCTAAGGAGGTGGCTGAGGATGAACAGAAATGTCCACCCCAATCTACCGCTTGGAATGAGGCTGAACATAGCAGATCACCTCCAACAGCAAGGGCACTTCCTGCGCTCGTAGATGTTTCTTGTTCATCCAGCAGCAGATCATGCCGAAATCAATCGAGTAGATCACCTACAGCGATGAAGGGACATCCATATTTCGCTCGATGTGCTCAATCCATGATTTTTCCGAAGCTCTAACAGTCGTTGGACGGACTATGATGTTTGTTCTATAGCTTGCATGTTCGAGAAGAGCTTATCCTTTCCTTCCATACACAACAAAGTGATCAAAACACATATCATCTGAATCTTGTTTCTTCAGTTGAGTATGAGCACCTCCAAGAGTCGCCTAGAGACCAATATGAGATTATTCATAAACTACACCTCACGATTTGATCTTCACAAACTTCATTTTTGAAAACTAGCACGAGGTTTCGCTAACAGAGTAGCTTCTTCGTAGTGAATATTGGACTAGTATGACAATTGATTCCAAAAATTCAGTATTCGTATAGCCTTGTATCACTGAGCTATGATAGGTCAAAACAGTGCTGTCTAGTATTACGTCACAAATGCTTTATATAAGGGATCTTGTGTCAACTAATTGTCATTAAAATACTGTTACTAACCAGTTTATGGATAACATGTATATGCCCGTTTCACAACTCTACTTTACTGTTTATTTGTTGTTGATTCTATAATTGTTAATAACAATTTTCATTAAGTATAAATAAGTTGTTGAAAGCTTATATCGCCCAACAATAAGTTGAAAATGAAATGTATGTTTTGTTTAAAAGTGGTTGACACTGTTTCAAGGCGAATTTTATTAGTTCGGACTTCCGTTGTCTGATAAGATATGATTTGATTTGAAATCTCTGAAAGAACAAATAAAATTGAAAATCAAAATTAATAGTTGATAATAACAATTATAAAAAGCAATAAAACGTGAACTGAAATTACAATGATACAAAATAAGTCGAAAATTAAGATTTGAACAAAGAAAAATTAAATATAAAATTGAAAATAAAAAAAAAAACAAGTTACTTCATGCTGTTCCGATTGTTAGTATCTATGATCCCCTCTTCCCTCTCTCCGCTTCACCGGTTTAGCGGAAGTTGACCGTTTTTTCACTCGATTGACGGTTTCCATATGTTGCGTATCTCTACGCTAGCTTGACTGAATGTATCATATATGCAACTTCTTTGAACTTCCTTTTGAACCAATATTCATCCTCTCTGTGAATGACCTCAGCTTTCCAGCTCTTCATTTTAATTTTTAATTTTATTTATTCTTTCAGATATTTCAAATCATCTCAATCAAGAAGTCCGAACTAGTGAAATAAATTTTGCTGCATGATTTCTTCACCAGAACATAACTCAAAATTAAATCTCTCCACTCAAACTATACAACTGAAATCTTTCGAAGGATACTTATATATCAAAAGCCTCACAATGGTGAAGTGATTCTACTATTCGTTCAGTGTTATCCTCTTTACTTTGCTCGCTACTTTAAATGGTGAAAAATCTATAGTAGAAAATCCTTTCGGAACAATTTTCCTAATGCGCTCACTCTTTTATGTTAGACTGCAATCATTTATACGAGTTGAAGTTTTCAAGTTTGGCTGCGATACTTGCGTAGGTGTGGAGAGCGAACAAGATATTATCTCCATGAAAATTGCGAGAACTTTTGATGAAACAGCATTGATGTTGCGGTTTGTGAAGTTGAAGGAAAAAAAGGAAATAATTTTTAACAGAATGTGTGGATGTACTAGAAATATTTATTGTATTTCACTAGTTCGGACTTCCATTGTCTACTATATAAAATGATTTGAAATCCCTGAAACAAGTAAAAAAGAATAATTAAAAAAGAATAGTTGAAAAATAACAATTATATTAAACAACAATAAACCTGAAATGAAATGATAGTGAAATAACCTACAAGTAAAAATATAATAATTGAATAAATAAAAATAAAGGAATGAAAAAAGAAAAAAATAAAAAAGTGTAGAGATTCCAAGTCACGTTAGTTCACGACGTTTCGATTGTTGGTATCTACAATCGTCTTCGGGTGATGACTGGACTGATTCCTCCGAGAGATGACTATTTTATAGGTCGTTGAAATACTTTCACTTTCTCTACTTTCCATTTTCCGCTTCACTGATTCCGTGAGAGATGACCGTTTTGGCGGGAGTTGGTCATTTTTCGTTTGATGATGGGTTTCCATATGTTTCGTATATCTACGCTGGCCTGGCTGAATACGTTGTTGGACAACATGTATGCGGCTTCCTTAAATTTTCTCCTGAACCAATGTTCCTCTCTGTGCAAGATCTCAGCTTGGGACCACTCGATGTTGTGTTGATGGGTCCAAACATGGTCTGCTATTCCTGATTTGCTGGTTTCTCCTCGCTGTGTGTGCTTTTTGTGCTCGGCAATGCGAACATTTAATGGTCTCTTAGTTTCACCAATATAGGATTTTCCGCACTCACAGGGTATCCGGTAAATGCAATTCTTGGAATCGCAGTCCGCGTTTGGGGGCCTGGTTTTCGTGAGGCTGCTACGGATAGTGTTACCGGATCTGAAACAGGTTCTAATGTTGTACTTGGAACCAATTCTTCTTATCCTCTCCGATAATCCTCTGATGTAGGGAAGTGCAAGCACTGGTTGTGACGGCTTCTCTTCCTTGCGAGGCTCCTGCTGTCTTTTAGCCAAAGTCTTTTCTACCATCGCTTTGGAGTATCCATTCCGCTGAAGATCATTTTTGATGATGTCAAGTTCCTTCTCGAGACCTTCCTTTGTATTACAGAGCCCAAAAGCACGGTCTAATAGAGTCTTGATGAGAAGGAATGGAGAAGGAAATCCACAATGAATTGCCATTCTTAGACGTTTTGGTGAAGAGGACCGACACTAAGTGGGAAACATCTGTATACCGAAAACCTACTCATACGGGACAGTATCTGAACCACGAATCCAACCACCATCAATCGACAAAAAGAGGAATCATCAAGACTCTATTAGACCATGCTTTTGGGCTCTGTAATACAAAGGAAGGTCTCGAGAAGGAACTAGACATCATCAAAAATGATCTTCAGCGGAATGGATACTCCAAAGCGATGGTAGAAAAGACTTTGGCTAAAAGACAGCAGGAGCCTCGCAAGGAAGAGAAGCCGTCACAACCAGTGCTTGCACTTCCCTACATCAGAGGATTATCGGAGAGGATAAGAAGAATTGGTTCCAAGTACAACATTAGAACCTGTTTCAGATCCGGTAACACTATCCGTAGCAGCCTCACGAAAACCAGGCCCCCAAACGCGGACTGCGATTCCAAGAATTGCATTTACCGGATACCCTGTGAGTGCGGAAAATCCTATATTGGTGAAACTAAGAGACCATTAAATGTTCGCATTGCCAAGCACAAGAAGCACACACAGCGAGGAGAAACCAGCAAATCAGGAATAGCAGACCATGTTTGGACCCATCAACACAACATCGAGTGGTCCCAAGCTGAGATCTTGCACAGAGAGGAACATTGGTTCAGGAGAAAATTTAAGGAAGCCGCATACATGTTGTCCAACAACGTATTCAGCCAGGCCAGCGTAGATATACGAAACATATGGAAACCCATCATCAAACGAAAAATGACCAACTCTCGCCAAAACGGTCATCTCTCACGGAATCAGTGAAGCGGAAAATGGAAAGTAGAGAAAGTGAAAGTATTTTAACGACCTATAAAATAGTCATCTCTCGGAGGAATCAGTCCAGTCATCACCCGAAGACGATTGTAGATACCAACAATCGAAACGTCGTGAACTAACGTGATTTGGAATCTCCACACTTTTTTATTTTTTTCTTTTTTCATTCCTTTATTTTTATTTATTCAATTATTATATTTTTACTTGTAGGTTATTTCACTATCATTTCATTTCAGGTTTATTGTTGTTTAATATAATTGTTATTTTTCAACTATTCTTTTTTAATTATTCTTTTTTACTTGTTTCAGGGATTTCAAATCATTTTATATAGTAGACAATGGAAGTCCGAAC